>NC_091977.1:349950748-350289082 GCF_044704955.1 Pristiophorus japonicus
AAGAAATTGATTTAAAAAAAAGGGAAAATAGAATATGAGAGTAAACTAGCGAGAGACATAAAAACAGACTGTAAATGCTTCTATAGGTATGTAATAAGAAAAAGATTAGCGAAAGTCCCTTGCAGGCTGAGACAGGAGAAATTATAATGGGGAATAAGGAAATGGCAGTGATATTAAACAAATACTTTGTGTGCCTTCACAAAAGAAGACGCAACAAACCTTCCAGAAATAGTGGAGAACCAAGGGTCTAGCAGGAATGAGGAACTGAAACAAATTAGTATTAGTAAAAAAATGGTACTGGAGAAATTAATGAAATTGAAAGCCGATAAATCCCCTGGACCTGATGGCCTACATCCTAGGGTTTTGAAAGAGGTGGCTATAGAAATAATGGATGCATCGGTTGTCATCTTCCAAAAGTCCATAGATTTTAGAAAAGTTCTCGCGAATTGGAAGGTAGCAAATGTAACCCCGCTATTTAAGAAAGGAGAGAGAGGGAAAACGGGGATCTACAGACCAGTTAGCCTGACAACAATAGTAGGGAAAATGCTAGAATCTATTATTAAGGATGTGGAACAGGGCACTTAGAAAAGAATAATAAGATTGGGCAGAGTCAACACTGATTTATGAAAGGCAAATCATGTTTGACAAATAGAAACATAGAAACATAGAAATTTACAATGCAGAAGGAGGCCATTTCAGCCCATCGTCCATGCCGGCCGACAAAGAGCCGCACGGCCCTTGGTCAGCAGCCCTGAAGGTTATATATAAACCAATGAACAATGACAGAAAGGCAAAGAGCACCCAGCCCAACCAGTCCACCTCACACAACTGCGACACCCCTTATACTAAAACATTTTACACTCCATCCCAACCGGAGCCATGTGATCTCCTGGGAGAGGCAAAAACCAGATAAAAACCCAGGCCAATTTAGGGAGAAAAAAATCTGGGAAAATTCCTCTCCGACCCATTCAGGCAATCGAAACTAGTCCAGGAGATCTTCCTGGCCGTATTCAATTCCCTGCAGTACTTACCATTAATACTGCCTCGGCCAACAAAAGGTCATCCAGTCTAATCCCAATTACCAGTCTAGGTCTGTAACCCTGCAGGTTACTGCACTTTAAGTGACCATCCAACCATCTCTTAAAAGTGGTGAGGGTTTCTGCATCCACCACTCTTCCAGGCAGCGAGTTCCAGATCCCCACAACCCTCAGCATAAAGAAGACCCCCTCAAATCCCCTCTAAACCTTCCACCACCCACCTTAAAACTATGCCTTCTCATAATAGACCTCTCCACCAATGGAAATAGGTCCTTAATATCCACTATGTCCAGGCCCCTTAATATTTTGTACATCTCAGTGAGGTCTCCTCTCAACCTCCTCTGTTCCAATGAGAACAAACCCAGCCTATCCAATCTATCCTCATAACTAAGATTCTCCATTCCAGACAGCATCCTAGTAAATCTCCTCTGCACCCTCTCCAGTGCAATCACGTCCTTCCTATAACACGGCGACCAGAACTGCATGCAGTACTCCAGCTGTGGCCTAACCAAAGTATTATACAATTTAAGCATAACCTCCCTGCTCTTATATTCTATGCCTCGGCCAATAAAGGCAAGCATCCCGTATGCCTTCTTAACCACCTTATCCACCTGGCCTGCTACTTTCAGGGATCTGTGGACAAGCACTCCAAGGTCCCTTTGTTGATCTACACTATTAAGTGACCTACTGCTTAATGTGTATACCCTTTCCTTATTAGCCCTCCCAAAGTGCATCACCTCACACTTCCCTGAATTAAATTCCATTTGTCATTGCTCTGCCCACCTGACCAGTAGACTGATATCCTCCTGCAGCCCATGACTTTCTTCTTCATTATCAACCACATAGCCAGTTTTAGTGTCATCTGCAAACTTCTTAATCATACTCCCTATATTCAAATCTAAATCGTTGATATATACCACAAAATGCAAGGGACCCCACTGGAAACATCCTTCCAGTCACAAAAACATCCATCAACCATTACACTTTGCTTCCTACCTCCAAGCTAATTTTGGATCCAACTTGCCACTTTTCCCTGGATCCCAAGGACTTTAACCTTCTTGACCCGTCTACCATGTGGGACCTTATCAAAACCTTTGCTAAAGTCCATGTACACTACATCGTCCGCACTACCCTCATCGACCCTCTTGGTTACCTCCTCAAAAAATTCAATCAGGTCAGTCCAACACGATCTTCCCTTAACAAATCCATGCTGACTGTCCCTAATTAATCCCTGCCTTTCCAAATGTAGATTTATCCTGTCTTTCAGGATTTTTTCCAATAATTTCCCCACCACTGAGGTTAGGCTGACAGGCTGAGTAATTACAGGCCTATCACTTGCTCCCTTCTTAAACAAGTGTACTACATTAGCAGTCCTCCAATCCTCCGGCACCATGCCCAAATCCAAAGAGGACTGAAAAATGATGGTCAAGACCTCTGCTATTTCCTTTGTTAGAGGCTTTTAAGTTTGTAACTAACACAATAGATAAGGGGGAACCAGTGGATCTGGTGTATTTGGATTTTCAGAAGCATTTGATAAGGTGCCACACAAGAGGTTATTAAACAAAATTAGGGCTCCTGGGATTGGGGGTAATATACTAACAGGGATTGAGGATTGGTTAACGGATAGAAAACAGAGTAGGAATAAACCGATCATTTTTGGGTTGGCAGGCTGTAACTAGTGGTGTACCGCAAGGATCTGTGCTTGCTCCTGTATCAATGATTTGGATGACGGGACCAAATATAATGTATCCAAATTTGCTGATGATACAAAGCTAGGTGGGAATGTGAGTTGAGGGAGGATGCAAAGAGTTTTCAAGGAGATATAGACAGGCTAAGTGAGTGGGAAAGAACATGGCAAATGGAATATAATGTGAAGTTATTCACTTTGGTAGGAAAAATAAAAAAGCAGAGTATTTTTTAAATGGTGCGAGATTGGGAAATGTTGGTGTTCAGAGGGACCTTGGTGTCCTTGTACATGAATCACTGAAAGTTAACATGCAAGTACAGCAACAATTAAGAACTTGCATTAGAGGCTGTTATATTTGCATTGGAGGCTGTTCAGAGAAGGTTCACGAGGTTGATTCCAGAGATGAGGGGGTTGACTTATGAAGATAGGTTGAGTAGGTTGGGCCTATACTCATTGGAGTTCAGAAGAATGAGAAGTGATCTTATTGAAATAATATAATGAGGGGGCTTGACAAGGTGGATGCAGAGAGGATATTTCCACTCATGGGGGAAACTAAAACTAGGGGACATAGTCTTAGAATAAGGGGCCACCCATTTAAAACTGAGATGAGAAATTTCTTTTCTCAGAAGTTTGTAAATCTATGGAATTTTCTGCCCCCGAGAGCTGTGGAGGTTGGGTCATTGAATATATTTAAGGCAGAGATAGACAGATTTTTGAGCGATAAGGGAGTAAAGGGTTATGGGGAGCAGGCAGGGAAGTGGAGCTGAGTCCATGATCAGATCAGCCATGATCTTATTGAATGGCGGAGCAGGCTCGAGGGGCTGGGTGGCCTGCTCCTGCTCCTAT
This sequence comes from Pristiophorus japonicus, assembly GCF_044704955.1. NCBI lineage: Eukaryota > Metazoa > Chordata > Chondrichthyes > Pristiophoridae > Pristiophorus > Pristiophorus japonicus. The sequence goes on from NC_091977.1 coordinate 349,954,319, forward strand.
TTCTTATGTTCTTATGTTCTTATGATGCTTAAGCTAATTAGCACATATAAAGAAACACTGCCTACAGAATCACTTATTAGAGCTGTGTTACACAATATTACAAGTAGCTATTGGGAGCAAGATTGGGTATCCTTACCGAAGGAAGGATATACTAGCCATAGAGGGAGTGCAATGAAGGTTCACCAGACTGACTCCTGGGATGGGGGGATTGTCCTATGAGGAGAGATTGAGTAGACTCGGCCTATATTCTCTAGAGTTTAGAAGAAAGAGAGGTGATCTCATTGAAACATACAAAATTCTTACAGGGCTTGACAAGGTAGGTGCAGGGAGGATGTTTCCCATGGCTAGGGAGTCTAGAACCAGGGTTCATAGTCTCAGAATAAGGAGTCGGTCATTTAGGACTGAGATGAGGAAATATTTCTTCACAGAGGGTTGTGAAACTTTGAAATTCTCTACCCCAGAGGGCTGTGGATGCTCAGTCGTTGAGTATATTCAAGACAGAGATCGATAGATTTTTTGATATTTAGGGAATCAAGGGATATGGGGATAGTGCGGGCAAGTGAAGTTGAGGTAGAAGATCAGCCACGATCTCAATGAATGGAGGAGCAGGCTCAAGAGGCCAAATGGCCTATTCTTGCTCCTATTTCTTATGTTCTATGAAAAGGAAAAATTTGCCGGGCTATAAGTAAAGAGCAGGGAAATGCGGCTGATTTTCTTTCAAAGCATCAGCATCGGCACAATGGGCTGAATGGCCTTCTTCTGTGATGTATGACGCTATGACTCTTACAGTACAGGAAGAGGATATTATGCCGGAAATCCCAAGGAAACTGATATTGAATCAGGAACAGGGACTCAATAAAATTAAAAGTAAGTAAAATAACAGTAATTAAGAAAATAATGGCACTAAAGAATGACAAACCTCAGATGGTTTACATCTCAGGGTTTTAAAGGAAGTAGGTGAGCACATTGCAGATGCCCCAATTATGGGCTCAATTTTCCCCAAAGCATTTTTTTGGCATATTTGAAGAGTTATGCCCGATTTTTTGTGGCCCAAGTATGCCAAAAAAAATGTGTTGTAAGTTTCCCCTTAGGATCTCTTCATTTTGGCGTGGCCTAACCCGAGGAGGCTTGATCTGCGCCAAAAAGATTGGTCTGCCATGGTAACCTATGAGTTCTCCTGCCTGCCGGTGAGTTCTGTCAGTTCTCCTGCATGAGTTCTGTGACTTCTCCTGCCTGCCGGTGATTTCTATCAGTTCTCCTGCATGCCCCTAGCCCTGGCCCAGTGGCCTCCCAGTCCGTTACCCCACCCCTAGCCCAGGCCGAGTGGTCTCCTCCCTCCCAGTCAAAGGCTTCCTCCCACCCCCTCTCCCTCCCCCCACCCCCTCTCCCTCCCCCCACCTCTCTCTTCCTCCCCCATCTCTCTCTCCCCTCTCTCTTACCTTTCCTGCTGCTGCTATCCGGGCTTCTGCTGCACTTACCTTTGCCGATTTCCTTACCTGTGCCGATTTCTTTAATTCTCCGCAAGGGTTTTCTCGAGTGGCCACATACACTGGCCTAAGTAGAAATGGAGTAACTATTAGCTGGCTAAAGTTGCTTAAATGGCCAGAACTGGCATAGGTGGCTGGTAACGCCTCTTTTGAGAAAAAAAAAACTAACCTAAAAAAAACGTAACTAAGTGAGTTACACTGGTGCAAATTGATTGGGGAAACTGGGGATTTTTAAGTTACACCAGGAAAAGCAGCCTACACCAAAAAAAATGGAGCAACTCCTGGCCAAAATTGAGCTATATATATAATCTTCCAAAGTTCTCTTGATTTGGGGACTGTTCCCTTAGATTGGAAAATTGCGCAGGTCACTTCGCTATTTAATAATGGCGAGAGAGGAAATTATAGACCAATTAGCCTAACATCTGTTATCGGGAAATTACTAGAATCTATAATTAAAGATTGGGTGACTGAACACCGTGAAAATTTTCAATTGATCAGAGAGAGCCAGCATGGATTTGTGAAAAGTAGGTTATGCCTGACAAACCTGATTGAATTTTTTGAGGAGGTGACTAAAGTAGTTGACAGGGGAATGTCTATGGATGTTATTTATATGGTCTTCCAGAAGGCATTTGATAAAGTCCCACATAAGAGACTGTTAACTAAGGTAGAAGCCCATGGAACTGAAGGCAAATTATTGACCTGGTTAGGAAATTGGCTGAGCGGCAAGAGACAGCGAGTAGGGATAATGGGTAGCTACGATTTTATGATTCAATGTCGGCAAATGTGAGGTCATTTACTTTGGACTTAAAAAGGATACAACAGGGTACTTTCTAAATGGTGGAAACCTAAAAACAGTAGCAGTCCAAAGAGACTTGGAGGTCCAGGTACATAGATCATTAAAATATCATAAACAGTACAAAAAATAATCAAAAAAGCTAATAGAATGCTGGTTTTTATATCTAGAGGATTACAATACAAGGGGGTAGAAGTTATGCTGCAGCTATACAAAGCACTGGTTAGACCACACCTGGAGTACTGTGAGCAGTTCTGGGCACCACTCTTTAGGAAGGATATATTGGTCAGGAGGGAGTGCAGCGTAGGTTTACCAGAATGATACCCAGACTCCAAGGGTTCAATTACAAGGAGAGATTCCACAAATTAGGATTGTGTGCCCTTCCGCAAATGGCAATTGATGCTAGATCAGTTGTTAATTTTACATCAGAGATTGATAGATTTTTGTTAACTAAAGGTATTAAGGGATACGGGACAAAGGCAAGTGGAGTTAGATCGCAGATCAGCCATGATCTCATTGAATGGTGGAACAGGCTTGAGGGGCTAAATGGGTTACTCCTGTTTCTATGTTCCTATGTATAGACCAATCAGAGCTCAAAGAACAGAAGTTACCATAGAAACATTTACGTGGTTACCTGAGACCAACATAACTCATCCACATCTGACCTGCCTTTATTACCATTGCCCCAAAGCGTTCTCAATCAAAACCAAAACAACCAGGTTGCAAAGTCCCATGATCGATATTGGTCAATGAAATTGCTGCAAAGGAAAATCCACCAATATTTTTTATACTAGATAAGATACATTAATCTAAAGTTTCTCCTTTTTGTGTATTGCAGATCTCCTGCCAAAAAATGCCATAGCTAAATTATTGAGTCCTTTCTCCATTCTTTTGGTGGTACAGTTTCAAGAATGAGACAAGTAAGCTCCACCTACCTTATATCAAATCTCCCCCTTCCTCATCCGTTCTTGTCATGAGAATGACTACTGACCCTCTTACCATACAAGATAAACCAGTCAGCCAGTTCTTGTTAACAGGCTCGCTATAGATGCCACACAACCTTGACATTGTTCTCTCCCCTCCATCAGCTCCTGCTGATGCCTATGCATCATTATTCTTCCATCTGGGTCATTCCATTTACTGCCCTATCATCTCAACTTTATTCTTCCAAATGATCTTTTCTTAGCAGGAACCTTTTTCATTACCTTCCTAGGATAATGGTATTCCGTTATATCCATACTCTCCATTGCAATTCTCTTAAGACAAAAGCAAGAGCTTGCAAATATATAGCACTTTTCATGACCTCAGGACATCCCAAGGCACTTTTCGGCCAATGAAGTACTTTTGAAGTGTAGTCACTGTTGTAATGTAGAAAATGCTGCAGCAATTGGCACATAGTAAGGTCCCACAAACAGCATTGAGACCCCTCATGATTTTGAACTCCTCTATCAAATCTCCTCTCAAACTTCTCTGCTCTAAGGAGAATAACCCCAACTTCTCCAGTCAATCCACAAAACTGAAGTCCCTCATCCCTGGAACCATTCTTGCAAATTTTTCCTGCACCCTCTCTCAGGCCTTCACATCTTTCCTAAAGTGCGGTGCCCAGAATTGGACAAGATACTCCAGTTGATGTCGGACCAATGTTTTATAAAGGTTCATCATAACTTCCACACTTTTGTGCTCTATACCTCTATTTATAAAGCCCGGGATCCCGTATGCTTTTTTTAACCGCTTTCTCAACCTGTCCTGCCACCTTCAATGATTTGTGCACATATATCCCTAGGTGTCTCTGTTCATGCACCCCTTTAGAATTGTACCCTTAGTTATATTGCTCCCCTTATTTTTGCTACCAAAATGTATCACTTTGCACGTTTCTGCGTTAAATTTCATCTGCCACGGGTCCGCCCGTTCCACCAGCCTGTCTATGTTGAAGTGTATCACTATTCTCCTCACTGTTCACTATATTTCCAAGTTTTGTGTCATCTGCAAATGTTGAAATTGTGCCCTGAACACCCAGGTCCAAGTCATTAATATATATCAAGAAAAGCAGTGGTCCTAGTACCGACCCCTGGGGAACATTACTGTTTCCCTTCCTCCAGTCAAGAAAACAACTGTCCTTCACTACTCAGTTTCCTGCCACTTAACCAATTTTGTATCCATGCTGCCACTGTCCCTTTTATTCCATGGGCTTCAGCTTTGCTGGCAAGCCTATTAAGTGGCACTTTATCAAACGCCTTTTTGAAGTCCATGTAGACCACGTCTACCGCATTGCCCTCATCAACCCTCTCTGTTACCTCATCAAAAAACTTGATCAAGTTAGTTAAACACGATTTGCCTTTACAAATCCATGCTGACTTTCCTTAATTAATCCACACTTGTAAAAGTGACTGTTAATTTTGTCCTGGATTATCATTTCTAAAAGCTTCCCCACTATCGAGGTTAAACTGACTGGCTTGTAGTTGCTGGATTTATCCCAACACCCTTTTTTGAATACATAATTACTACAAGTAATAATAATTTATTTCTCTTTTTCTTCCACACATGCATGCTCCCAGTTGGGGATCTCTGCATAAAGATCAGGAGCGGGATCCTGGCCATTTTGGGTTTTTTCTCCCCCATCTCAACTCTGAGGTGCTGAGGCCAGTTGTAGTATCTCTGCTACCACCATGGCCAAGATCAGCATAGGGATTGAACCTAGCACCTATCCTGGTCTGTATGGTTGTTATTCACTGAAAAAACTTGCTCAGTCACCAGGGGAAATAACTTTTAATACATACACCATCATAGGATCGGAATTAGGGCATCATCTTTCACAACAAGATCTACTTGGAAGATTAGTGTTATTGCCCTCCATGAGTTAAGGCTATTTCCTTTTAATCACCACCAGAGCATGACTGATCTGTAGCATTTGTTATTAGCAGCAAACTAGAAAAGACTTCAGAACTTCAAAACTTGTTGCTTGTTGATGCAGATGTCAAGCATACAAACAATTTGAAGTCTGAATGGTCAAGCAACTTCTTGTACTTAACTATGGTGACAATGGCCGACAATATCCTCAGAGCTGCTCTCACTCTGCCACCATAATTCTGCCAGGAGAACACCGGACACCCTGTCCATGTTTGTAAACTGAGTTTCTGCCACACATCTGGCAACATTGCGGCAGCAGAGCAAAAAGAGATTCGGTTAAATTCCCGGCCAAAGTTACACCAATGTTTCCCGCCTGAAAATAAATTAAACATTTGAATAAGAACATTTCTTTGGCAACAATAAAATCGGTGTTAACTGTAACATCTGACAGTTCTAGAATTGACAGTTCTAGAATTAACAGTTCAGCCAAAGGCACATTGATGAAATCATTACATAATATCGTAAAATTTTTTTCATCAGAGGTTTAATGACTCACTGTTTTGTTAAATACAGGCCATGGTCTTTCCTTCTGTTGGAGGCCCCATGGTTAAGTACAAGGAGTTGCTTGACCATTCAGACTTCAAATTGTTTGAATGATTGACATCTGCATCAATAAGCAACAATCAATAAGCAAGCAAAAAAAAAGGCTGAGGGGTGACCTAATAGAGGTCTTTAAAACAACGCTGCCTCTGAAAGATCCTGCAAATCCATTGGCAGGATAGGCGCACCAACGTCAGTGTCCTCGCTCAGGCCAATATCCCCAGCATCGAAGTACTGATCAACTCCGTTGGACAGGCTACATCGTCTACATGCCTGACACGAGACTCCCAAAACAAGCACTCTACTCGGAGCTCCAACACGGCAAGCGAGCTCCAGGTGGGCAGAGGAAATGCTTCAAGGACACTTGCAAAGCCTCATTGAAAAAATGTAACATCCCCACCGACATCTGGGAATCCCTGGCCCAAGACCACCCAACATCCGAGAAGGCGCTGAACACCTCAAGCCTCTTCGCCGAGAGCAAGCTGAAGCCAAGCGTCGACAGCGGAAGGAGCGCATGACACCCCACACACCTGTTCCTTCAACCACCATTTGCCCCATCTGTGACAGAGACTGTAGGTCCCGCATTGGACTCTTCAGTCACGTGAGAACTCATTTCTAGTGTGGAAACAAGTCATCCTCGACTCCGTGGGACTGCCTATGATGATGGTCCCTTTAAAAACAGATGGGGTAATATTGCGAATGAATATAAGGAAATGGCTAACATGTTGACTAATTACTTTGTGTCAGTTTTCACAGTAGAGAAAGAGGATAATATACCTGACATTCCAGGGAAACTAATAATGAATCAAGAACTGAACTCACTAAATTAACGTAAGCAATTAAAATGGTATTAGAAATATAATGGCACTAAAGACTGACTAATCCTGATGGTTTCCACCCCAGGGTTTTAAAGGAAGCATATGAGGAAATTCCAAATGGTTTAGCCATAATCTCCCAAAACTCTCTTGATACAGAAATTGTCCCTTTAGATTGCAAAATTGCAAATGTATCTCCATTAATTAAGAAAGATGAGAGAGAGAAACCAGGAAATTATAGACTTGTCAGTCTAACATCTGATGTGGGGAAGTTATTGGAATCTATAATTAAGGACAGAGTGACTGAGCACTTAGTGAAATTTGAACTGATTAGAGAGAGCCAACATGGATTTGTAAAGGGTAGGTCATGTCTAACAAAACTAATAGATTTTTTTGAGGAAGTAACTAAAGTAGTAGACAGGGGAATGTTTATGGATGTAGTCTATATGGACTTCCAGAAGACATTCAATAAGGTCCTATATAAGAGACTGTAAGCTAAAATTAATGCTCATGGAATTGAAGGCAAATTATTGACCTGGTTAGGAGATTGGTTAGCCAGTTGGAGACAGAGAGTAGGGATAATGGGTATGTACTCGAATTGGAAGGAAGTGACTAGTGGTGTCCCACCAGGATCTGTGCTGGAGCCTCAACTATTCACTATATTTACGAATGACTTGGATATCAGATTTGAGAGTCATATATGCAAGTTTGCTGATGACACAAAGATTTGGTGTAGACGGGTGCATTAAATTACAGAGACATTGATAGATTGGATAAGTGGGCAAAACTCACAGATGTATTTCAAAGCAGGTAATTGTATGGTCATCCATGTTGAACAAAAAAGGATAGATCTGAGTATTATTTAAATGGCGAAAAGTTAGGAACAGTGGAGGGTTAAAGAGATTTAGGTGTCCATGTACACAGATTACTAAAATGTAGTGGTTGGCAACAAAAAATAATCACAAAGGCTAATGGAATATTAGACTTTTTTAATTAGGGGGCTTCAGCTATACAAAACCCTGGTTAGACCCCATCTGCAGTAATGTGTACAGCTCTGGGGCCCACACCTTAGAAAGGATATATTGGCCTTGGAAGGAGTGCAGCACAGACTCACCAGAATGTTACCAGGGTTAAATTATGATGGGAGATTACATAGACTAGGCTTGTATTCCCTGGAATATAGAATGTCAAGTGGTGATTTGATTGAAGTTTTAAGGATTTTAAAATGAATGGAAAGGGTAGATAGAGAAACATTTTCAGCTGTTGGGGCATTAACTTTAAAATTAGAGCCAGACCATTCAGGAGAGAAGTTAGGAAACACTTTTTCACACAAGGGGTGGTAGAAGTGTGGAACTCACTCCTACATAAAACAGTAGATGCTAGCTCAAATAATAAATTTAAATCTGAGATCGATAAATTTTTGCTAGGCAAGGGTATAAAATGATATGGAGCCAAGTCAGATAGATGGACTTAAGATACAGATCAGCCATAATCTCACTGAATGGCGTAACAAGCTTGAGGGGCTGAATGTCCTCCACATGTTCCTATGTTCCCTATCTCTGTAATTTCCTCCAGCCCTACAACCCTCTGAGAACTCTGTGATCCTCCAATTCTTGGCTCTTGTGTATCCTTTATTTCCTTCACCCCTACCATTGGCAGTTATGCTTTCAGCTGGCTAGGCCCTAAGCACTGGAATTCCCTCCCTAAACCTCCATGCCACTTGATCCTCCTTTAAGACACTCCTTACAATCTACCTCTTTGACCAAGCTTTTGATCACCTGTCCTAATTTCATCTTATGTGGCTCGGTGGCAAATTTTGTCGTGCGTGGGGTGTTTTACTATGTTAAAGGTGCTATATAATGCAAGTTGTTGTTGTTGACACCTCTGAAATTCTAACAAACCTTTCACAGGTTATACCTTTACCTGGATTACTTTACTCTCAATTTTGACATATTCCCTATATTACTATTGATTGTTACTCCTATACTTTCTGACTCAAGTTATTATCATTATTTTCATTTGGTTCTCATAATGAAAGATTGTAAAATATTCCTTTGTACTTCCTAATTGACATTGCTAATTCAAAGCAAGATCACCAGAAAATGCTGGAAATACTCAGCAGATCAAACAGCATCTATGGAGAGAGAAACAGAGTTAATATTTCAGGTCGATCTTTCATCAGAGTTTCATCAAAGTTCTAATGAAAGGTCTTCGACCTGAAACTTTAACTCTGTTTCTCACTGCATAGATACCGCCTAACCCGCTGAGCATTTCCAGCATTTTCTGGGTTTTTTCAGATTTCCAGCATCCGCAGTATTTTGCTTTTGTAAAACAATATCATGTCCCATTATACAGAGACATTACCTCTGTGGTGTCTCAATGGAGGGTTGATGTGAGTTTTTCAGAACTATAAGATGGATTGCTCTCATTAACACTCCATTCTGTTGGTTTTATTACATTTTTGACTCCCACCCAGGATATCCTCATTAACGCCTAATGAGAATCTTCATGTCACAATTCACAGTTGTCAAAATCAGGGATTTCATGTTTGCAATCCATTATTGAAAGTAATAACAAAGATTGCAGCAGCCAATGCTCACTGCTTTACAAACATGCAAAGTCACTGACCATTTCCTTCATTACATCACCTGCAAAATCATCATACCCTTGAATGTTGCAGCACAGATATTGGACCCATGAAGTCTGCGCCTTTGCATTTCTCCAGTTGAGCCACCAGCCTGGGCATTCCTGCAGCCGAGGTCACTCGCATTAATTTGGCCAGTGTAATGACTCAAGAGTCTGGTTACTGTAAACTCACTCAGGTGAAACCTGATCCATCTTTATTCCAGCCCGAGAGTGCCTGAGTGACAAAGACACCCAGCTTATATACAGGTGACCAAGCATACATGCCACATGTGTACAGCCCAATGACCTCCGACCATAGCCCCCTCTGGTGTCTGGTGACACCCAAACATTAATACATAACAACATCCCCATTTTAAAATCTTAACAACAGTCTTTTTACAAATTAAGGCAAATCTGGGGCTTTCCTCTCACGAGTTGATCGTCTCAGTTCAACTTTGGCTCTGGGCGAGCGTTCTGAGTCCGTTAAGACTGAGGGCTGAGTAGCCGATCTGATGGGAGTGGTCATGACCACGTCAGAAGGTTCAGAGTCAGTAATGTCAGCAGAGCCTCTGATGAGTGAACAATAGTTGGTTGTTCACTGACTGCAACTTCCTCACTCGGTTCCAGTTCATCCGTGTGCCGCAGTTTAACCTGGTCAAGGTGTTTCCTGCCTATTTGCCCATTCTTGAGCACGACAATAAACACTCTGTTACCCTCCTTGGCTGTAACAGTGCCGGCGATCCACTTTGGACCTTGACCATAATTCAGTACATAAACCGGATCGTTGACCGCGATGTCACGTGACACGGCAACATGATCATGACACCATTGCTGACTTTGACGTCTGTTTTCAACACGATCATTCAAATCAGGATGAACAAGAGAAAGCCTGGTCTTGAGATTTCTCTTCATCAGTAGTTCAGCAGAAGGAACCCCAGTAAGCGTATGAGGTCTTGACCTGTAATTGAGTAATATACATGACAACCGTCTCTGCAGTGAGCCCTGAGTTACATGTTTCATAGTATGCTTGATCATTTGAACGGCATGCTCTGCTTGACCATTAGAAGCAGGCTTGAATGGAGCTGATCTCACATGTCTGATGCCATTGAGTTTCATGAACTCCTGGAACTCAAGACTTGTGAAGCCAGATCCGTTGTCGCTCACAACTATGTCAGGCAAACCATGAGTAGCAAACATGATACGAAGACGCTCAATGGTAGCTGTAGACGTGCTGGATGACATAATAACACACTCAATCCACTTAGAATATGCATCTACTACAACAAAAAACATCTTTCCTAGGAACGGGCCCGCAAAATCAATGTGGATTCTCGACCAAGGTTTGGATGGCCACAACCAAAGACTTAGCGGAGATTCCGTTGGTACTTTACTTAGCTGCATGCAAGTATTGCACTGATTCCAGATCAGAGTCAATTCCAGGCCACCCTACATGAGACCTAGCAATGGACTTCATCATGACAATACCAGGATAAATGCTATGAAGTTCACGTACAATTTTTCCCGATCTTTCTTAGGCATGATTACACGATTACCGCACAGTAAACCGTCTGACTGAATGGACAGCTCATCCTTGTGATGGTTGTAAGGTTTGGTCTCCTCGCGCATCTCCATAGGTATGGCAGACCAATCACCACTGAGTACACACCGTTTCACAACCGATAAAATAGGGTCATGGCTGGTCCAGATCCTAACTTGTTGAAGGGGTTCCTTCACTCTCAAAAGCATTCATTACTAATAGTAGATCTGCAGGTTGAGGCGTCTCCATCTCAGTTATGGGTAAGGGCAGACAAGTCAGTGCATCGGCACAATTCTCAGTACCAGGTCTATGATGGATGACATAATCATAGGCAGACAATGTCAGGGCCCACCTTTGAATGCAGGACGATGCATTGGTATTAATACCTTTGTTTTCCGAAAACAATGAAATGAGTGGCTTATGATCCGTTCCTAGTTCAAAATGAAGACCAAACAGGTACCGGTGCATTTTTTTACCCCATATACACAGGCCAAAGCTTCTTTCTCTACCATACTGTAAGCTCTTTCCGCTTTAGACAGACTTCTCGAAGCATACGCAACAGGTTGCAACTTGCCCGATTCATTTGCTTGTTGGAGTATGCAGCCAACCCCATATGATGAAGCATCACAGGCCAATACAAGACGCTTACGTGGATCATAATGAACAAGCAACTTGTTTGAACATAGCAGATTCTTGGCTTTCTCAAAGGCTCTATCTTGAGATGCACCCCAGACTCAGTTGTCGCCTTTTCTTAGTAACACATGCAGTGGCCCTAGTAAAGTGCTCAATCTGGGTAAGAAATTACCAAAGTAGTTAAGTAGCCCAAGGAACGAACACAGCTCCGTCACATTCTGAGGCCTGGGTGCATTTTTGATGGCCTCGGTTTTAGAATCAGTGGGCCTGATGCCATTAGCAGCAATCTTCCTCCCGGGGAACTCGACTTCAGGTGCCATGAATACACACTTCGATCATTTCAGCCTGAGTCCCAATTTATCCAGACGTTGTAGGACTTCTTCAAGATTGTTCAGATGTTCAGCAGTGCCGCGACCTGTGACCAGAATGTCATCTTGAAACACGACAGTTCTCGGAACGGACTTCAGTAAACTCTCCATATTCCTCTGAAATATGGCTGCAGCTGAAAGAATCCCAAAAGGACACCTGCTGTAGATGAACAGTCCTTTATGGGTGTTGATGCATGTGAGTTTCTTCGAAGTGTCGACAAGCTCCTGGGTCATATAGGGCGCGTCAGTTCCAGTTTCGTGAACGACTTTCCACCAGCTAGCATGGCGAACAGGTCATCAGCCCTCGGTAACGGATACTGATCCTATTTCAAAAATCGGTTAATCGTAACCTTGTAGTCTCCATAAATCCTGACAGCGCCATCACTCTTCAACACAGGAACAATGGGACTAGCCCACTCATTAAACTCGACCGGTGATATGATCCCTTCATGCTGGAGTCTGTCGAGCTCAATTTCAACCTTCTCCCTCATCATGTACAGAACAGACTGAGCTTTGTGATAGACAGGCCTTGCATTGGAGTCCAGATGAATCTACACCTTGGCTCCCGTAAAATTATCAATGCCCGGTTCAAACAAAGAAGGAAACTTTTTCAATATTTGAGCACACGAAGTATCATCCACCGAGGACAACATTTTGACATCATTCCAGTTCAGCTTGATTTTCTCGAGCCAATTCCTGCCGAACAACGTTGGACTATTACCTGGGACAATCCATAATGGTAGCTCGTGAACCACACTGTCATATGACACCTTGATTGCTGCACTGCCGAGCACCGGTATGAGTTCCTTAGGGTAAGTACGCAACCTGGCATTGACTGGACTCAGCTTCGGTTTTGCAGCCTTAGTGTCCCACAGCTTGTCGAATATCCTTTGGCTCATTATCGACTGGCTCGCACCCGTGTCCAGCTCCATTGATACAGGCACGCCATTCAGCTTCACATTAACGACTATCAGCTGGCTCTTGCTCAGGAACAAATACAGTCCATTCACTTCCTCCTCGGGTTGCGTATCTGGGCCATCACTGAACTGGTCCTCATCAACCACATGGTGAACCGCACCACGCTTGCTCATTATGGACACATTCTGTGAAAATGCCCCATTTTCGAACATCGCATGAATATTGTCTAAGCCGACACTGATGAGGCTGATGATTTCCCCCACAACACTAACAGGGTGAAATCTGGTTCGAACCAGTTGGCGGGCTCTGAGCAGTGGCAGGTTTCACATAAGCAGCTCTGCCCGAAAACGACGCCATCTTGTTTACAGTACTTGCCGTGGAACTCCGACTTGTCGATGATCTCTGCCTCAAATTATCATCCGTCATCATGCATGGGCAGTCGTGATTGGCCTTTTTCAAATCCAGCGTCTCTGCAGCCAACAGCTTCCTGAGGATCACATCATGGCTGATGCCTATCATGAAGACATCACACAGCATGTCTTTCAGAATGTTCCCGAACTTACACGGCTCAGCAAGACGTCACAGGTCGGCGACAAATCCCGACACGACCTGGCCCTCAGTACAAACATGTGTGTAGAAATGGTAGCGTGATATGATGATCCCCTCTTGTGATCTCAGATGGTTACCCACCAACGTACACAATTCCTCGTACCCTTTTTCCACTGGACGTACAGGCGAGAGAAGATTCTTCATGAGGCCGTAAATTTTCGGACCACAAACGGTGAGGAGAACTGCCCTGCGCTTAATTGCGTAGGCCTCTGCCTCCATGCCGTTGGTCACAAAATACTGATCCAGGCGGTCGACAAAATCCGCCCAATCCTCGCCCTCCACGAATCTCTCCAGGATTCCAACCATGCATGCGAAGGTTTTTAAGTTACCTCGTCGCCAGTTGTAATGACTCAAGAGTCTGGTTACTGTAAACTCACTCAGGTGCAACCTGATTCATCTTTATTCCAGCCCGAGAGTGCCAGCATGACAAAGACCCAGCTTATATACAGGTGACCAAGCACACATGCCACATGCGTACAGCCCGATGACCTTCGACCACGGCGCCCTCTTGTGTCTGGTGACCCCCAAGCATTAATACATAACAGCCAGGGTCTGCTTCACGCTTATCTAACCGCTGTACCACTGATCCCGGCTGGATTTCCGAGCATTAGCCTAATTTATGTTTTTTCTTTCTCCCCGTGCTCCATACAGGGTTCCCATTTGTGATAGTGGAGAGGCCGCGAATGCTGCAGGCTTGGAGTGCATGTAGGGTAGGAAAATGCAGTTTAAATTACTGTGGCCAAAATGTAAAGTACCCGAGGAGGAGGAAGAGGAGCGATTGCCCTGGGATAAATTTATTCGTTCAGGCGGGAGGGGTTACGTTTTGAACTGCCTTCCACTGGCCGTTCGCAACACTGGACATGCGGAATGTTCATTGTTTACAGCATTGCTATGGTGACGATGACAGAAAATACAACATCAGATGTTGTATTGTCTTTACCAAATGCTTTTGAATAACCCGCCCATATTTGGGCAAGTGCCATCAATGGACCAACATCAGTTCTGGTGCCAGTGATCAGCAGAGAGCCGGCAGAACAGTTTCCCAGCTGATATCCCACCCGGGTTGCGCTAGAAGTGTCATAACTGACGAGGAAACTGATCCTGCCCCAAGTCTAATTGGACTCTCCTGCTCACTCCATAAGCTCTTCAATATTGTTCTTTTTCAAGCAATTAATTCCCTTTAAAAAGAATTTGAAGACTATGCTTCAACAATGGTTTGTGGCAAAGAATTCCACAATTTAGAGTAGAGGAAGGACCCAAAGAGGAGGAAGCCGAAGGGGAGGAAGTCAAAGAGGAGGAAGCAGAAGGAAGGATGCAACCTCCTTTCTGACCACAACCCCAATTCCCCTTTCAACATTAGTCCCACACCTTACCATCCCTCTGTTACTGACTATCACAGCGTCCTCTGGGTCACAATGCTGAAATAAAAGCCATCACAGCAAACTTTCCAATCCAACTTTATACATCTAACCATCCAATATGACATCAAGAAATCAACTAATCACCCTTGTGCATTCCCTTAGTGACTGTTCTGTGTGTGCCTTTGTCTATCCTACTGATGTCATGCAGTGCTACCCCAGTGGCTGCAGCATGGCTGGTGGGAGGCTGCTGACTTCCAGTGGGGGACACTGCAGATGGCCTTGCAGGACAAACTTGAAAAGTTGGTGGCTGGGAATGTCAAATCAAGTGACGGTGTTTCTTCTTCTTCTCCCTCTTCTTCTTCTTCTTCTCCTTCTTCTTCTTTTTATTCTCCCTCTTTTTCTTCTCCCTCTTCTTCGCCAATCACTGGCTGGGCAGGATGCATTTCTTGGGTGTGTGAAATGAGGAAGGCACAAGGGTTGAGTTGTGCTGAGGATAGGGCGGAAAAGCAAGAGGTGCATGCGAGAAGGAGGATAATATAGGAGGATACCAGCCTCTTGTATCTTTTCTGCCCCCCACCCTCCCTGCCTCTTGCTAGCCAATGGCTCAGCCATGCCCCTGTGAAGAATGGCCTGCACCATCTCTTCCAAGAGGGTGAGGTGAGGCTAGGAATGGTTGGTGTGCCTCATGATTGGTACAGATCGCTGGTAGATGAGTGATTGCGGTGGCGGGGGGTGGGGGGAGTTTTGCATTGAGAAGTGTGTGAGGCTCGTGATTCAGTTGGTAGGAGACCGCTTTTGAAGATGCATTCTTGACGCGTGGTCTGAGGTCATGGAGCTTCTTTGGGCACTGGAGCCAGTTGGTGGGGGGGGGGGGTGACACTGCTGGCAGTGACGGCCTCGGTGATGTGGTCCCACAATGTTCTTTCTGGAGGTATTCCTAGCCCCTGTGGGTAGATGACATCTCTTGCATTGTTGACCCCACGCACAAAGCTGGAGTGCCACATTCGAGACCCTGGGTGCCCCTTCCCTGGCTTGCTGAGCCATTTGTGTTAGTGCTAAAGCACTTTTCCAATATTTTGAGTTGTGAAAGGGAATTCAGCTTTAAGAGCTGAAGACTCCTACTTGGGAATTTTAATGTTAATATTAAAAAAAAAAGAAAGTAAGGACTGAAAACTGCATTTTTTTACTTCATTTTAATTTTTACCAGTTCAGAAGACATTACCCTTTTAATGCACTGTCCTTTTAATGTCCCACAATGCCTAGCAAACTCATTACCTTGCTTCCAGAGGCTGTCAGAAGATGGACGACAAGCACAAATCTTGTTCCTTGACTCCCTCTCCCCCTATTGGTGCTACTTGCCTGCAACCCAACTCAACAATTCTGCACATCCCCAGAATCCTGTGGACAAGCCCCAGCTTAACCTGAGTCACTCAAGTTCCTTAAATAGGAGAGCCGCTCAAGCCTTCCAAACTTCAGGCACTGTTGCTGGGCAGCCAACCTCT
The DNA here is from genome assembly GCF_044704955.1 of Pristiophorus japonicus. Taxonomy (NCBI): domain Eukaryota; kingdom Metazoa; phylum Chordata; class Chondrichthyes; family Pristiophoridae; genus Pristiophorus; species Pristiophorus japonicus. The sequence continues at coordinate 349,970,414 of NC_091977.1, forward strand.
GGGGAAGTCATCTCCTACAAGGTGGACATTCCAGAACACCTCTAGCTGGTCATAAAGACCTATCGTCACTATAGCATGTTCCTGCAGTTGCTTGGTGGATCATATATCTCCATCTCCCACAGTCCGCAGCTCGCCTCGTCTCGCCTCACCTCAAGGTGGAGAAGATTCCTATATTCTGAGGCCTGAGGTCACCTGTAACGGGCAAGAGCCAGGTGGTTCTTGGGTTGCTGGAGGACAAGGTCTAAGTGCCCTGGAGGTGTCATGTGACAAGTCGAGCCAAGCCATTTGCCTAAACAGCAATGAAGACCAATGCTGCTCTATCAACATTTCTTCGCTCTCTTTCCCTCTATATCCACAGATGTACTTCATTCCACAGATTACGATAAAAGACTAGTAAAGGCTCAGGAAAGCCCTGTTCCCCAGGGTATCACAGGCACTACCACTGTGGGAGGAGTCTGCACCTCCATATTTTTAAAAGGATGAGACATACGTTGCCTTCTTGGTTAAGCCGGTATAAGACAATACCCACCAGGAAGGTCTCAGGATTGATCTCCAGTCTTTGCTGAGATAGCTGATCTCAACTCACATAATAGTAGGAATGTTGCAAATGGCCTCAGTGCCTGAGTTAGGAAGAGTAAAATTATCCAGGATTCCCTTGGTTACTCTCCAATGGAACCTAGTGGGTGTGTGCTTGTGGGCAGCCAATGAGGAGAAGATCAGACTCACTGTGCGATACATCCTTTGTCAAATGGCCTGCAGAAAGTCCAGCTGAACCCAAACATGCAACCATGACCACTTGGATGAGGTGTCATTAGGCGCCCTGCACCTATGGAAATGTGTCCCAGTGCCTTTAAAAAGAGAGGAAATGGATAAGAGGAGAGAATTGGCAAAAAAAAAGGGAAAAATGCTGAATGGCAGCCTGCAAGATTCTTATGCTTTCCAGGTATGAAGCCTTGCTAGACTCCAGCGAAGATGGGAGATTACAATGTGGAGTAATTTTACGACATCTCACTCTGCCTGGAAGCACATATAGGTCTGAAATTTGCAGTCGGGATAACGGCAAATTGGCAGCTTTCGCCATTATTCCGCATTTGAAACTGACCCCAACTTCGGGAATTGACGCAGGCACAGGCACATGCGGAAATCCGTGTAATCAGCCAAATCATTGAAACCAACAAAATCTTCTGCTCAGTAAGTACGCTGTTAAATTCCTCATTAAAACTTACAGCATATTACTGCTAAACAAGTGTTAAGGGCCTTGAAAACTATTTTTATTTTGTGCAGTGTGAAATTTGTCCATTTTAATAAAATTTACGGGGCCAAAATTATCCTCTGCCCCAAACAGGGCGCCCATTTCAAAATAAATGATTAGCGGTAAATTGGCTTCTTGTTTGGGACGGCTGAGGGACGGAAGTGGGTCTACCTATTTAAAAAAGTTACAATTTTATGAGCTTACTCACTTCCTTGTTCGCAGTCTGTGAGAATTTTGCATTTTGATTGGCTACTTAGACAGCCTGTTGACATCACAGCAGTTCGCACAAGGGGATCCCCACGACAGTCCATTGAATTGAAGGTCGGAAAACCTGAAGTTCTCGACAAAGAGATCGTGAGATCCTTGTGCGAAGTGAATTTTGGGGCCAGCGACGAACATCTCTGCTTTGCTGCTGACTAAAAATTCCAGGCCAATGCAAATTTGGGTGTTGCAGATGCCCTAAATTGTGACCCATGCCGCCGGTTGGGAAGGCTGCGCTCCAGAAGTGGGACATTGGAAAATTCCCCCCAGTAACACTATTGGATCAATTCTGCAAACCCATGCTCTGTCCATGAGGCTATATGTCACGAGCTGAGCTTTGCAAAATGTATAGGGCCCAAGTTTCCACAAGAAAAAAAACGGGCGCCCCTCCGAGCTGGGCGCCCGTTTTTCGCGCCTAAAACGGCGCCTAAAAAAATCCTCGGTAGTCTCCACCGACTTACAGGTCCTCTGGCACTCGGCGCAGCCGGCACGAGCTGTGGGGGGGCGGAGCCAGGTCCCTGCGCTGAAAACAGTGCCGGGACCTCTGCACATGCGCGCTACAGTCGGCATGCAAGTGCAGTAGCTCCAGGCGCCGAACTGTGTGGGAGGGGCCCGAAGCACGCAGCCCCTAGCCCTGGCCCAATGGCCTCACTGGGGCTGCGTGAATGAGGCTCCTCCCACGGCCAGCTCCTGCTCCCCGCCCGACCAGACCCGACACTCGCTCCCCCCTCCCCCCCCCCCGCCGACCAGACCAGACCCGACCCGACCCGACACCCGCTCCCCCCCCCCCCGCCCCGACCGAGACCCGATACCCGAGACCCGCTCTCCCCCCCCCCCTGACCCGACACCCGAGACCCGCTCCCTCCCCCCGCCCCGACCTGACACCCGCTCTCCCCCCCTCTCCCCCCCGGCCCCGACCCGAGACCCAAGACCCGCTCCCCGCCGCCCCGACAGAGACCCGAGACCCGCTCTCCCCCCGCTCCCCCCCCCCCGACCAGACACCCACTCCCTCCCCCCGACCTGACACCCGCTCCCCCGACCCCTCCTCCCCTCCCCTCCCCTCCCTCTCTCTCTCTCTCTCTCTCCCTCCCTCTCTCCCCTCTCTCCCTCCCTCCCCTCTCTCTCTCTCTCCCCTCCCTCCCTCCCCTCTCTCTCTCTCTCCCCTCTCTCTCTCTCCCTCCCCTCTCTCTCTCTCTCCCTCCCTCCCTCCCCTCTCTCTCTCTCCCTCCCTCGCTCAGCGGCACGAACAGCTGCAGAATTCTCCCTGGCTGAAGCACTTTCACACAGGTAGGAAGATGGTTTATTTAATCTTTTCTTGGCTTATAAATGTTTATTCAGGTTGGATTTATTTGTATAATATTTGTAGAAGTATAAATAAGGATTTATTGTCAAATTTAATGAGTTCCCTTCCCCCCCACCTCGTTCTGGACGCCTAATTTGTAACCTGCGCCTGATTTTTTAATGTGTAGAACAGGTTTTTTCAGTTCTACAAAAATCTTCACTGGCGCCATTCTACTTTAGTTTGGAGTACATTTTCACTGTGGAAACTTTCAAATCAGGCGTCAGTGGCCGGACACGCCCCCTTTTGAAGAAAAAATTCTGTTCTAAACTAGAACTGTTCTACCTGACTAGAACTGCAGAAAAAAAAATGTGGAGAATTGCGATTTCTAAAATAGTCCGTTCTCCACCAGTTGCTCCTAAAAATCAGGCGCGAATCATGTGGAAACTTGGGCCCATAGTGTTGATCTTTGCTACTTTAATGTAATTTCTCTGAGAAGCAATGTGCACTGACTGATAATCTTCTCTCATTAATTGTAGCCTCCTCTGCTTGTCAACTTAGTAATTAACATAGGCTTGGAAACTGCTGGAAGGCCTTTCAATGCCATGGGAATCTTTGTCAATGTGAATGTTTGAGAAAGAATATTTAATTGAATGTGGGCAGAAAGCCTGATTTGTGGCTCCTTGTCAAGTTAATCTTGACATAAGAACATAAGAATATAAGAAATAGCAGCAAGAGTAGGCCATACGGCCCCAACCCTGCTCCTCCATTTAGTATGATCATGGCTGATCTGATCATGAACTCAGGTCCACTTCCCTGTCTGCTCCCCATAACCCCTTATTCCCTCATTGGTTAAGAAACTGTCTATTTCTGTCTTAAATTTATTCAATGTCCCAGCTTCCACAGCTCTCTGAGGCAGCAAATGCCACAGATTTACAACCCTCTGAGAGAAGAAATTTTTCCTCATCTCAGTTTTACATGGATGCAGAAAGGATATTTCCACTGATAGGGGAGACTAGAACTAGAGGGCATAATCTTAGAATTGTAAGATTATACTAAGATTATGCCCTCTAGTTCTAGTCTCCCCTATCAGTGGAAATATCCTCTCTGCATCCACCGCGTCAAGCCCCCTCATAATCTTATACGTTTCGATAAGATCAACTCCCATTCTTCTGAATTCCAATGAGTACAGGCCCAACCTATTCAACCTTTCCTCATAAGTCAACTCCCTCATCTCCGGAATCAACCGAGTGAACCTTCTCTGAACTGCCACCAAAGCAAGTATATCCTTTCGTAAATATGGAAACCAAAACTGCACGCAGTATTCCAGGTGTGGCCTCAGCAATACCCTGTATAACTGTAGCAAGACTTCCCTGCTTTTATACTCCATCCCCTTTGCAATAAAGGCCAAGATTCCATTGGCCTTTCTGATCACTTGCTGTACCTGCATACTAACCTTTTGTGTTTCATGCACAAGTATCCCCAGATCCCACTGTACTGCAGCACTTTGCAATCTTTCTCCATTTAAATAATAACTTGCTCTTTGATTTTTTTCTGCCAAAGTGCATGACCTCACACTTTCCAACATTATACTCCATCTGTCAAATTTTTTTCCCACTCACTTAGCCTGTCTATATCCTTTTGTAGATTTTTTGTGTCCTCCTCACACATTGCTTTTCCTCCCATCTTTGTATCGTCAGCAAACTTGGCTACGTTACACTCTGTCCCTTCTTCCAAGTCATTAATATAGATTATAAATAGTTAGGGTCCCAGCACTGATCCCTGCGGCACCCCATTAGTTACTGATTACCAACCAGAGAATGAACCATTTATCCTGACTCTCTGTTTTCTGTTAGTTAGCCAATCCTCTATCCATGCTAATATATTACCCCCAACCCCGTGAACTTTTATCTTGTGCAGGAACCTTTTATATGGCACCTTGTCAAATGCCTTCTGGAAGTCCAAATACACCACATCCACTGGTTCCCCTTTATCCACCCTGTTCGTTACATCCTCAAAGAATTCTAGCAAATTTGTCAAACATGACTTCCCCTTCATATATCCATGCTGACTCTGCCTGACCGAATTTTGCTTTCCCAAATGTCCTGCTACTGCTTCTTTAATAATGGACTCCAACATTTTCCCAACCACAGATGTTAGGCTAACTGGACTATAGTTTCCTGCTTTTTGTCTGCCTCCTTTTTTAAATAGGGGCGTTACATTTGAAATTTTCCAATCTGCTGGGACCTCCCCAGAATCCAGGGAATTTTGGTAAATTATAAGCAATGCATCCACAATCCCTGCCGCTACTGTTCTTAAGACCCTAGGATGCAAGCCATCAGATTGAGTCACAAAAATACTTTTTACAGGATCTCTGACACGCCTTCATATCTAGCGAGACTACATTCTGGGAGCACCTCTCAGTAAATTTGCCCCTTTAAGTTCACTCCATGATTTAAATTCATCATGGTAGCTGGATTGTACAAATTACGTTTTTCTTACATCAAAAGCGATGCGAATGAATCACGGCGCTATCGTATGGAACAGAAGATATCTGCCAGATTTATAACTGAACATTTCTCTGACTAAGAGGATGTCTCCCAGTCCATTTTGAATAGAGCTGAATAAAATATAATAAGCACATGAGAATGCTACAGAATCATTATTTTTAGTTCCATTGTATTGTGTTCCTAACACAGATGAGACTGCACACAGGGAGGTTAAAGTAACAGTGACCTCATTCTTTATTAAGACACTCTAGAGTGAGGAACATGTCTTAGGGGTCGGCTTATATACAGTGCTCCCAAGGGATGCTGGGATCCCTTGGGACTTCAGGGGATGCGCTCCCTGGTGACGGAACATAGAAGTGCATGCTTTACAGATACACAACATCACTCCCCGTCCCCCCAAAGTCAAAGTGAAAACTATTTACAAGGTGAGGCGGTCGGGAGCCTTTCTTTCCCTGGTGGACCGCCTCAGTACAAATGTCTGTTGTGTTGTTGGCTGTGCCCTCGCTGGGCTGGCATGTTGTTGGCCCTGCAGGGCTGCTGGGTGAGCCTGGCCTTGTTGGGCTGTTGGGCGTGATGGGTTCGATTTCCTGGTCCGGGGTGGTGTCATTGATCCTTTGGGTGTGTGTTGTGGGCTCGAAAAAGGTGGTGTCTGCTGTGAGTTGTTCAGGGCAGTCTGTGAACCGCAGCCTCGTTTGGTCCAGGTGCTTTCTGCAAACTTGTCCATTGTCTAGTTTGACTACAAACACCCTATTCCCTTCTTTAGCTATCACCATGCCCGCGATCCACTTGGGACCATGTCCATAGTTTAGCACATACACAGGGTCATTCAGCTCAATTTCCCGTGACACAGTGGCGCGACCATCGTTTACATTTTGTTGCTGCTGCCTGCTCTCTACCTGATCATGCAGGTTGGGGTGAACCAGCGAGAGTCTGGTTTTAAGTGTCCTTTTCATGAGTAGCTCAGTGGGGGCACCCCTGTGAGCGAGTGGGGTCTCGAGCGGTAGCTGAGCTGTACTCGGGACAGACGGGTTTAGAGTGAGCCTTCTGTGACTCGTTTAAGGCTCTGTTTGATGGTTTGTACTGCCCGCTCTGCCTGCCCATTGGAGGCTGGTTTAAACAGGGCCGAGGTGACATGTTTGATCCCATTGCGGGTGATAAATTCTTTAAATTCAGCACGGGTGAAACATGGCCCGTTGTCACTGACCAGTATGTCAGGCAGGCCGTGGGTGGCAAACATGGCCCTCAGACTTTCAATGTGGTGGTGGTGGTGCTTCCCGATATTATTTCAATCCATTTTGAAAAAGCATCCACCACCACCAGGAACATTTTACCGAGAAACGGGCCCGCATCGTCGACATGGATCCTCGACCATGGTCTGGAGGGCCAGGACCACAAACTTAGTGGTGCCTCTCTGGGCACATTGTTCAACTGAACACACACGCTGCATTACCGTACACAGGACTCTAAGTCAGAGTCGATACCGGGCCACCACACATGGGGTCTGGCTATCGCTTTCATCATTACTAAACCCGGGTGTGTGCTGTGGAGATCCGAGATGAACATCTCCCTGCCCTTTTTTGGGTAGCACTACGCAGTTACCCCACAACAGGCAGTCTGCCTGAATGGACAGCTCGTCCTTTCGCCGCTGGAACAGCTTGATTAGCTCCTTCATTTCAACAGGGATGCTGGCCCAGCTCCCATGCACTACACAGTTTTTTACTAGGGACAGCAGAGGATCTTGGCTGGTGCAAGTCCTAATCTGGCGGGCCGTGACAGGTGATTTATCATTTTCAAACGCTTCCATGACTTTCAACAAGCCTGCGGGCTGCGCCACCAACAACAAGTTTGCAGGCTGCACCATTTCCACCCCCGTGGTGGGCAATGGTAGCCGACTGAGAGCATCCGCACAGTTCTCGGTGCCTGGCCTATGGCAGATGGTATAGTTATACGCTGATAGTGCGAGTGCCCGCCTTTGTATGGGTGCTGAGGCATTAGTATTTATCCCCTTGTTTTCAGCGAACAGGGATATGAGGGGCTTGTGATCGGTTTCCAGCTCAAATTTGAGGCCCAACAGGTACTGATGCATTTTCTTTACACCGAACACACACGCTAATGCCTCTTTCTCAATCATGCTGTCGGCCCGCTCGTCCTTAGACAAGCTCCTGGAAGCATAGGTGACAGGTTGCAACTTCCCCGCAACGTTTACTTGTTATAATACACACCCGACTCTATACGACGACGCATCACATGCTAGCACAAGTCTTTTACACGGGTTATACAATACAAGCAGCTTGTTGGAGCATAAAATGTTTCTGGCTTTCTCAAAAGCAATTACTTGGTTTTTTTCCCCATACCCAGTTCTCACCTTTACGCAATAACACATGTAAAGGCTCTAAGGGGGTGCTTAACCCCGGTAGGAAGTTACCAAAATAGTTGAGGAGTCCCAGGAACGACCGCAGCTCCGTGACATTCTGTGGCCTGGGCGCTTTCCTGATAGCCTCTGAATTAGTGTCTGTGGGCCGAATGCCGTCCGCCGTGATCTTTCTCCCCAAAAACTCCACTTCTGTTGCCATGAAGACGCATTTCGACCTCTTCAGTCGCAGCCCTACACGATCCAGTCGCTGGAGGATCTTCTCCAGGTTTTGTAGGTGCTCAACGGTGTCCCGATCCGTGAAAACTGAAAAACCACCATGCGTGGTACCGACTTGAGTAGGCTCTCCATGTTTCTCTGGAAGATCGCTGCTGCCGACCGAATTCCAAACAGTCCCTTGTGCGTGTTGATGCAGGTGAGGCCCTTCGAAGACTCCTCCAGCTCCTGCGTCATGTAGGCCGAAGTCAGGTCGAGCTTGGTAATAGTTACTTTATAATCGCCGCAAATCCTGACCGTGCCATCACTTTTGAGTACTGGAACAATCAGGCTGGCCCACTCACTGAATTCCACTGGGGAGATGATGCCCTTATGTTGCAGCCTGTCCAGCTCGATTTCCACTCTCTCTCTCATCAAGTGAGGTACCGCTCGCGCCTTTTGGTGGATGGGTCATGTCTCTGGGACCAAGTGGATCCGCACCTTCTCCCCGGAAAAGTTTCCAATGCCTGGTTCAAAAAGGGAAGGAAATTTGTTAAGAACCTGGGTACATGAGGCCTCATCGACATGTGATAGCGCTCGGATGTCATCCCAGTTCCAGCGGAATTTGCCCAGCTAGCTCCTTCCAATCAGTGTGGGGCCATCGCCCGGGACAATCCAGAGTGGCAGTTCGTGCACCGTGCCCTTGTAGGTGACCTTGATCATGGCGCTGCCCAGGACACTGATGAGCTCTATGGTGTACGTTCTCAGTTTCGTGTGGATGGGGCTTAGGGCTGGTCTGAGTGCCTTGTTGCACCACAGTCTCTCAAACATCTTTTTACTCATGCTGGATTGGCTAGTGCCAGTGTCCAGTTCCATGGCTACGGGTAAGCCATTTAATTTTACATTTAGCATTATAGGTGGACATTTCGTTGAAAATGTGTGCACCCCGTGTACTTCAGCATCTGCCTCCTCTCTCTGAGGCTTGAAATTGCTTTGATCCACCATTGACCGATCTTCCTCTGCCACGTGGTGGTTAGCAGGTTTTGCAGAGCAAGCTCGTTGGAGGTGCCCCATTGTTCCACAACTCTTGCAAACATACCCTTTGAAGCAGCATAAATAGGTTGAACGGAAGCCTCCACAACGCCAACAAGGTGTGAATTGCCTTGCATTCATCCTTTGTTGCAGACTCTGAGTCATCTGGGTCACCTGAGGCCTGCTGGCAGTTGCAGACTCGTTGTTTCTGCCCTGTACATTTCTGCTCGCAAACACAGTTCCAGTTAATTTATGAACATTGCTAGCACTTGTGTGCTGAGAGATTTGTTTGGTGTTATCATTGGTAGACATAAATGCCTGTGCTATCGCAATGGCCTTACTGAAGGTCGGTGTTTCTACAGTCAAAAGTTTTCGTAGGATGGTCTCGTGGCCAATGCCCAGTACAAAAAAGTCTCTGAGCATCTGCTCCAGGTAGCCATCAAACTCACATTGTCCTGAAAGTCGCCTTAGCTCGGCGACGTAGCTCACCACTTCCTGACCTTCAGATTGCTGGCACGTGTAGAACCGATTCCTCGCCATTAGCACGCTCTCCCTCGGGTTAAGATGCTCCCGAACCAGTGTACACAGCTCCTCATACGACTTATCTGTGGGTTTCACCGGAGCCAGAAGATTCTTCATGAGGCTGTAGGTCGGTGCCCCACAGACTGTGAGGAGGACCGCTCTCCTTTTTGCAGTGCTTCCTTCTCCGTCCAGCTCATTGGCTACAAAGTACTGGTCTAGCCGTTCGACATAGGCTTCCCAGTCCTCACCCTCCGAGAACTTCTCCAGGATGCCCACAGTTTGCTGCATCTTTGCGTTGGATTCATATACTCGTCGCCAGTTTTGTGTTCCTAACACAGATGAGGCTGCACACAGGGAGGTTAAAGTAACAGTGACCTCAGTCTTTATTAAGACACTCCAGAGTGAGGAACAGGCTTTCAGGGCCGGCTTATGTACAGTGATCCCAAGGGATGCTGAGATCCCTTGGGACTTCAGGGGATGAGCTCCCTGGTGGCGGAACATGGGAGTGCATGCTTTACAGATACACAACACATTGCTTCATGATTGATAATGAACTAATTTTACGTGAGCACTTTATGACAGTATAAAATGTGATTTCAAAGTATTAATGCCTAAAGTATTCTACAATGCTCAATAACAATTTCAAGATTAAGTGATGAATATGAAAACATAATTTTACTCAAGATTCAGAAATGTCTTGTCTCTGAGTAAAATAAATTTCAGGAAGTCATTTTCAGCTGCAGTACAACCCAGGGATGGTAGTGAGCTGTTCCATCAACTTGCAGTGTTACAGTGAGCTGGGCAGTGAGGAGCCCTGGCAGTGGGGTTGCATTGTTCAAGCCCTCAGACATGGAACTGTGCTGATCCACAAACTGTTAAATATTTCTTATCACTATAACTAGATTTGAAACCAGCCTTCTGGGAAACAACAACTGCATTCGACAGGGTTAAGTGTGTCTTAGATCACCTTAGCTTGTTTCACATACAGATGTAGTGATTCTTCCCTTAATCTGTATATTCACCAGGACTGCATTAATGAGGTGGGCACAGCTTTACTGGAAAGCCAGGGGCTCAGTAATTTTATTTTTTGCTTCAGTGTTTTGTCACTGATCTCGTATGTTTGAATTTGTCAATGAGAGAAAGAACAGAAACTTAAGTTGCACCTAGGTTGGTTTCTGCACCCTGAGAGTGGAGTGGTGCACTACGGGAGGCGTTGCACACCTCTCCTGGGGCACTAGGCTGGGCGAGCAACTGAAAATCCGTTGCTAAAGAGCCGGCTTCGGATTGCCCTACGAGAGACTTCCCTACCCCCAAATAAAGGTGAATTGCAAAAAAAAAACCCCAAAGAAATATCAATTTCACTTCCCTTTTTCAATCATTCCTTCCTTTAGCGTCCCAGGACCGCTCTGATCGCCAGCTTTCTCGAGCGGTCTCACTACTGGGCACTGCGGGTGCCGTTCCAAGCCAATATCGCATCGCTGTCAAAACCGGGGGTGTTGCACACCAGCGTGGCGCTCCCAGGTGTTACTGCTCAGCGTCACCGCAAAACCATCACCAAATTTCCTGGTGGGGCGCTGGAAGCTGACCTGGGCATTAAGCATTTTGCAACCCATTACTGCCCCTCTGGAGCGCTAACAGAGGTGCAATCCAAACGAAAGTTCAGCCCTGGAACTTCCTCATCATTAGTACGAGTAGACCAGCATTGAGAGAAATGGTGGTTGAGGCTGTGGAGTCAATATTAAATGTGTTTTAACGGTATCTCTTTTATCCCTCTTACAGCCAGAGCAACCTGCTGCTCAGCCTGCGGAGTCTCTACTCGACCTGGACTTTGATCCTTTCAAACCAGACCAGGTCACTCCAATAACACGAAGTCAGTCACCGCTTGCTCAGGTCTGTGGGACAGAGTTTCTTGCTTATTTGTAAGGAGTAAATGGAGAATGTGACTTTGTAAGCAGAGGTAGGGGCGGAGGAGGAGTTTTGACGCCACAACACGCATCTCTTTTTCTCTGCAGGATTCCTGCTTGGATGTCAGACTGATTGACAGGCTTGGCTCCCTGCCAGGCGGGGAGTGCTCCGGAGGATGCCGCAGGAGCAGTTAGAGAGCCTGTTTCTGCGTTCGTGGCAACGTGGGGAAATTAATTTTTTTTACATCTCACCTGACCCCAACCCACCCACTTTGGGGGGGTTAATATTACCCCCATGTGAATTAATTAAACTTACCTTAGTGTGTAGGAAACAGCACCACTCAGTTCCTAACTCTTTACTTTTAAAATCTAATCCGAGTCCCTCAGCTGTCGAACCACGTAAGATGATGTGGTGGGAAAAATATTGGAAAAATTCCTGAGGGACAGGATAAATCTTCATTTGGAATGACATGGATTAATCAAGGACAGTCAGCATGGATTTGTTAAGGGAAGGTCATGTCTGACTAACTTGAGTGAATTTTTCAAGGAGGTAATGAGGGCAGTGCGTATGATGTAGTGCATATGGATTTTTGCAAAGCTTTTGATAATGTTCCACATGACAGACTGGTCACGAAAGTAAAAGCCCATGGGATCCAGGGCAAAGTGGCAAGTTGGATCCAAAATTGGCTCAGAGGCAGGAAGCAAAGGATAATGGTTAATGGTTTTTGTGACTGTAAGGCTGTATCCAGTGGGGTTCCGCAGAGCTCCGTGCTGGGTTGCTTGCTTTTTGTGGTATATATCAATGACTTGGACTTGAATGTTGGGGTATGATTAAGAAGTTTGCAGATGACACTAAAATAAGCTGTGTGGTTAATAATGAAGAAGAAAGCTGCGGATTGCAGGAAGATATCAATGTACTGGTCAGGTGGGCGGAACAATGGCAAATGGAATTCAATCTGGATAAGTGTGAGGTAATGCATTTGGGGAGGTCTAACAAGGGAAGGGAATACATATTAAATGGTATGACATTGAAAAGTGTAGTGGAACAAAGCGACCTTGGAGTGCAGGTCCACAGATCCCTAAAGATAGCAGGCCAGATAGATAAGGTGGTTGAGAAGGCATATGGAATACTTTATTAGTTCGTGGCATGGAATACAAGAGCAAGGGTGTTATGTTTGAACTGTATAAAACACTGGTTAGGTCACAGCTGGAGTACTGTGTGCAGTTCTGGTCACCACATTACAGGAAAGATGTGATTGCACTGGAAAGGGTGCAGAGGAGATTTACAAGAATGTTGCCTGGACTGGAGAATTTTGGCTATGAGGAAAGATTGGAGATGCTGGGTCTGTTTGCTTTGGAACAGAGGAGGCTGAGGGGAGACCTGATTGAGGTCTCTAAAATTATGAGGGGCCTGGATAGAGTGGATAGGAAGAACCTGTTTCCCTTGGCAGAGGGGTCAACAACCAAGGGACATAGATTTAAAGTAATTGGGGGGAGGTTTAGAGGAGATATGAGGGGACATTTCTTTACAGAGAGTAATGGGGGTCTGAAAGGGTGGTAGAGGCAGAAACCCTCAACACATTTGAAAAATACTTGGATGTGCACTTGAAGTGCCGCAACCTACAGGGCTACGGACCAAGAGCTGGAAAGTGGTATTAGGCTGGATAGCTCTTGTCGGCTGGTGCGGGCACGATGGGCCGAAATGGCCTCCTTCCGTGCTGTAAATTTCTATGACTCTATGATGATTATTTTCAATTTTGAAGGGAAAGTGTAATGAATATGGCACCAATCATCGATTCAATTACTCAAAACCCTTGTAACATTTGGCACTTATGCCTGGAATTTCCAAGGAGATTCTCCAATAGAAGATTGGTGGAACCCCCTGAGAAATGGCGTATAACCCCACATAAATTCAAGGCCTTAATGAGAAATAAGCATTTTTCAATACAGATGGACAACAACCCTCACCACAAACTTCAAACCCTCACCACCGATTCCATCCCCCTCACAATGTATCAGGCTAAACCAGACTGTTCGTAGCCTCAGTGCTCTATTCCACCTTGAGCTGAGCTTCTAACCCCATATCCTTTCCATCACAAAGACCACGTATTTCCATCTCTGCGACATTGCCTACCTCTGTCTTTGCCTGAGGCCATCTGCCGCTGAAAGCTTGTGGGAGAAATTCAGGGTGTTTGCGCCTCCCGTTAGTGCACCCGGGGGTACTAATGGGGCGCAAACGACTTTTCACCCCGGCACAGCAGCGCTAACGACGCCCGTGAAATTCTGCGTGAGTTTAACGGCAGCGGTAACTGGTAGCTCCCCGCTGTGCTGCGCCGGCAAGGAAGACGTCATCACCGTGCACAGCGACCCGTTTTCGCCCTAGAGCGAAAATTCAGTAGCGCCCCCTGAAGCTGCGCTGGGCGATGCCAGCGACAGTTTCAGGGGGCATGTACCGAGCTGTAAGCCGCTCGTGGGGTGAAATTTAAAGGGAAGGTGATGATTAAAAAACGAAAATAATGGCCGACTTACCAGTCGCAGCCTTCTTCATGTTAGATCGTAGGGTCCGCGCCGCGATCTTACAGCCTGGCTCTCTGCTTGAATGCCAGGCTGATGCCACGGCATCCCGCTCCCTGTGGTCCAGGTGGGGACCCGTTTCTCCCTCGCAGAATCAGTAGCTTGGCCCTCCCTTTTAATGAAGAGGAGAGCCCTGCCTACGCGGCAGCCCCACGCCCCTCATGGAGTCCTTCTGTCCCGCTCGCGCCCCACAGAGCAAGTGGAGCATAATATTTTGCGCTCCATTTGCTCTCAAGGGCAGTAACCTGAATATAGGTCTCGGGGCGAGACTTCAACTCCTGGCGCAGAAAACCCCACCTCGCAGCTGATTCCGCTCCAAATGGAGCGCTGCGCAATTCCCCCCCTCTTATCTATTCCTCCAGACTCCACTATTCTCTCCTGGCAGGCCCCCCATCCTCCACCCTCTGTAAACTTTGAACTTTCTAGCCCATATTCTATCCCACACCAGGTCCCTCTCACCCATCACTCTTACTCTCACTGATCTACCTTGGCTGCCAATTCCCAACACCTCATCTTAAATCCCTTCATAGTCCCACCCTTTCCTATCTCTGTAACTTCCTCCTGACTCACAACCTTCCTGTCTCTTTGAACTCTCCATCCCTCTGACACCGGCACCTTGTTCGGCCACTCTCCCTTTTCCCCACCATTGGCGGCCTTGCCTTTAACCACCTAGGCCCTATGCTGTGGAATTTTCTCCCTAAAACCCTCCAGCAACCTCTCCTACTTTAAGACCCTCTTTAAAACCTAAGGGTAAAACCTTGGGCCAAGCTTTTAGTCTCCTCTCCTGATATCTCCTTCTTTGGCTTAGCAGTCATTGACTGATTATTCCTCTGTGAAACATCTTGGGACAATATTCTGCGTTAAAGTGCTAAATAAACGTATCTTTTGTTGTATTGTAGGTGGGTCCTGATTCATGCTATGAATGGAAAATAACAATATATTTGTCTGACTTCTGCAAAATCATTCATAGTGTTTTAATGTTTTTGTGCTTCTCTCCCTTTATAATTCACATTCAGACCCTTCCTTGGGATCTGTGGGAGGTAGGAACACTTTATTTTTCATTTGAAATCTGACTCATTTTCAGGTTTAATCTTTTGCCATTTTCTAGGAAGTCTTCACATGGAGCTTTTCTTGTCGGAGCTGTTCTTTAGAAGGCACAATGAGTTATCCATTTCAAATCTCTGAATGGGAAGTTCTGATATCATTTAGCTCTTGGCATTTAACCAAATGAAAATGGTTGTCAGTTTGAGAAATCTAATTCAAACTTAGCACAATGAAGCAGGTGCTGCAAACTGCTTGGAGAAAATGTGGAATTCCATACACCCTGTGATAAGCAGGACTATTATCTAACCTAGAATATCATTTAATGCTGTCTGATTGGCTGCGGGAAGGCTGTAAATTACTGGATTATTTTCAGAGACAGCAATGACACTGATATATTTTTTAAATCATTGTAGTTTAATATCTTGCTGACTCTTCACAACATACTCCTCGACTGTGACAGCTCATCCATTGACAAATTGAGTTCCGCCAGGACCACTTGGCTCCAGATCTCATTAGAGCCTTAGTCCAAACATGGACAAAAGAGCTGAATTCCAGAGGTGAGATGAGAGTGACTGCCTTTGACATCGAGGCAACATTTGACCAAGTGTGGCATCAAGGAGCCCTAGTAAAGTCAATGGGAATCCAGGGGAAAACTCTGCACTGGCTGGAGTCACACCGAGCACAAAGAAAGATGGTTGTGGTTATTGGAGCTCAATCATCTCTGTCCTAGGACATCGCTGCAGGAGTTCCTCAGGGCAGTGTCCTAGGCCCAACCATCTTCAGCTGTTTCATCAATGATCCTCCCTCCATCATAATGTTAGAAGTGGGATGTTCACTGATAATTGCAGAGTGTTCAGTTCCATTTGCAACTCCTCAGAAAATGAAGCAGTCCATGCCCACATGCAGCAAGACCTGAACGACGTTCAGGCTTGGGCTGATAAGTGGCAGGTAACATTCGCGCCATACAAGTGCCAGGCAATGACCATCTCCAAAAAGAGAGTCTAATCACCACCAATTGACATTCAATGACATCACCATCGCCGAATGCCCCACCATCAACAATCTGGGGCCACCATTGACCAGAAAGTTAACTGGACCAGCCACAAAAATACTATGGCTACAAGAGCAAGTCAGAGGCTGGGTATTCAGCGGCGAGCGTCTCACCTCCTGACTCTTCAAAGCCTTTCCACCATCTACAAGACACAAGTCAGGAGTGTGATGAAATACTCTCCACTTGCCTGGATGAATGCAGCTCCAACAACGCTCAAGAAGCTCGATACCATCCAGGACAAAGCAGTCCGCTTGATTGGCAACCCATCCACCACCTTCAACATTCACTCCCTCCACCTCCGGCGCACCGTGGCTGCAGTGTGTACCATCTACAAGATGCACTGCAGCAACTCGCCAAGGCTTCTTTGACAACACCTCCCAAACCCACGACCTCTACCACCTAGAAGGTCGTGGTCAGCAGGTGTATGGGAACACCATCACCAGCAAGTTTCCCTTCAAGTTCCACACCATCCTGACTTGGAAATATATTGCCGTTGCTTCATCTTTGCTGGGTCAAAATTCTGGAACTCACTCCCTAACAGCACTGTGGGAGTTCCTTCAACACAGGGACTTTAGCAGTTCAAGAAGGCGGCTCACTGCCACCTTCTACCATAATATGGTAGAATTCTTTATTAAGATGGAGTGCGACACAGTTAATTCAGAGACCAGGATCCTGAACTTAGGGAAAGGTAACTTCGGTGGTGTGAGACGTAAATTGGCTAGACTAGACTGGCGAACGATACTTAAAGTTTGTTGACGGTGGATAGGCAATGGCAAACATTTAAAGATCACATGGATGAACTTCAACAATTGTACATACCTGTCTGGAGTAAAAATAAAATGGGGAAGGTGGCTCAACCGTGGCTAACAAGGGAAATTAAGGATAGTGTTAAATCCAAGGAAGAGGCATATAAATTGGCCAGAAAAAGCAGCAAACCTGAGGACTGGGAGAAATTTAGAATTCAGCAGAGGAGGACAAAGGGTTTAATTAGGAGGGGGAAAATAGAGTATGAGAGGAAGCTTGCTGGGAACATAAAAACTGACTACAAAAGCTTCTATAGATATGTGACGAGAAAAAGATTAGTGAAGACAAACGTAGGTCCCCTGCAGTCAGAATTAGGTGAATTTATAATCGGGAACAAGGAAATGGCAGACCAATTGAACAAATACTTTGGTTCTGTCTTCACGAAGGAAGACACAAATAACCTTCTGGAAATACTAGAGGACCGAGGGTCTAGTGAGAAGGAGGAACTGAAGGAAATCCTTATTAGTCAGGAAATTGTGTTAGGGAAATTGATGGGATTGAAGGCCGATAAATCCCCAGGGCATGATAGTCTGCATCCCAGAGTACTTAAGGAAGTGTCCCTTGAAATAGTGGATGCATTGGTGATCATTTTCCAGCAGTCTATTGACTCTGGATCAGTTCCTATGGACTGGAGGGTAGCTAATGTAACACCACTTTTAAAAAAGGAGGAAGAGAGAAAACGGGGAATTATAGACCAGTTAGCCGGACATCAGTCGTGGGGAAAATGTTGGAGTCAATTATTAAAGATGAAATAACAGCGCATTTGGAAAGCAGTGACAGGATCGGTCCAAATCAGCATGGATTTATGAAAGGGAAATCATGCTTGGCAAATCTTCTAGAATTTTTTGAGGATGTAACTAGTAGAGTGGACAAGGGAGAACCAGTGGATGTGCTGTATTTGGACTTTCAAAAGGCTTTTGACAAGGTCCCACACAAGAGATTAGTGTGCAAGAGTAAAGCACATGGTATTGGGGGTAATGTATTGATGTGGATAGAGAACTGGTTGGCAGACAGGAAGCAGAGAGTCGGGATAAACGGGTCCTTTTCAGAATGGCAGGCAGTGATTGGGGGGTGTCACAGGGCCCAGTTCTGGGACCCCAGCTATTTACAATATACATCAATGATTTAGATGAAAGAATTGAGTGTAATATCTCCAAGTTTGCAGATGACACTAAGCTGGGTGGTGGTGTGAGCTGCGAGGAGGATGTTAAGAGTCTGCAGGGTGACTTGGACAGGTTAGGTGAGTGGGCAAATGCATGGCAGATGCAGTATAATGTGGATAAATGTGAGGTTATCCACTTTGGGGGCAAAAACAGGAAGGCAGAATATTATCTGAATGGCGGTAAATTAGAAAAAGGCGAGGTGCAACGAAACCTGGGTGTCATGGTACATCAGTGATTGAAAGTTGGCATACAGGTACAGCAGGCGGTGAAGAAGGCAAATGGCATGTTGGCCTTCATAGCTAGGGGATTTGAATATAGGAGCAGGGAGGTCTTACTGCCGTTGTACAGGGCCTTGGTGAGGCCTCACCTGGAATATTGTGCACAGTTTTGGTCACCTAATCTGAGGAAGGACGTTCTTGCTATTGAGGGAGTGCAGCGAAGGTTCATCAGACTGATTCCTGGGATGGCAGGACTGACCTATGAGGAGAGACTGGATCGACTGGGCCTGTATTCACTGGAGTTTAGAAGGATGAGAGGGGATCTCATAGAAACATATACAATTCTGACGGGACTGGACAGGTTAGATGCAGGAAAAATGTTCCCGATGTTGGAGAAGTCCAGAACCAGGGGACACAGTCTAAGGATAAGGGGTAAGCCATTTAGGACTGAGATG
This sequence comes from Pristiophorus japonicus, assembly GCF_044704955.1. Taxonomy (NCBI): domain Eukaryota; kingdom Metazoa; phylum Chordata; class Chondrichthyes; family Pristiophoridae; genus Pristiophorus; species Pristiophorus japonicus. The sequence goes on from NC_091977.1 coordinate 349,989,049, forward strand.
AGGAGAAACTTCTTCACTCAGAAAGTTGTTAACCTGTGGAATTCTGTACCGCAGAGAGTTGTTGATGCCAGTTCATTGGATATATTCAAGAGAGAGTTAGATATGGCCCTTATGGCTAAAGGGATCAAGGGGTATGGAGAGAAAGCAGGAAAGGGGTACTGAGGTGAATGATCAGCCATGATCTTATTGAATGGTGGTGGAGGCTCGAAGGGCCGAATGGCCTACTCCTGCACCTATTTTCTATGTTTCTATGTTTCTCAAGGGCAATTAGGGATGGGCAATAAATGCTGGCCTTGCCAGTGATGCCCACATCTCAGGAACGAATACAAAAAAAGGATGGAATACTAAATACACCACAACCACAAAAAAAACATTCAAAAATAAGCTGAGAATTCTATTTTAAAAAGTCACAGCAGAAGCATGGATGTCAAATTTTGTGAGTATATTAAATTGTGCTGCAATTGAGTTTATTTCTGCATTGCATTTAATGTGGAAAGTAGCTTAGACTGTGAAACAGGACTACATAGTGCTTTTTTTTAACACTTATTTTTGTTTATCTCAAGGCAAGCACAGAACTGGTTCAGCCTGTGAGTATGTCTCCTCATTTCCTTATCATTTACAGTGGCCTAAAGATAACTTGTCTCTAATCTCTAAGAGAATGGTGCACTTTTTATGGCACATTTTCTCATATGGTGCAACTATTTTTGCAGCAACTCGATTTTAAGCTTTCATCTTTGCGAGATTTATTTAGCTTTTAAAAGGTAAATTTGTGCCTATTTACTGCTTGCGATTTATTCCATTTCATTAATTTCCTGTAATGGGGGGATCTGCAGTCAGGGGCTCCGGGTGTGGAACAGGACTTATGGGGAGCACTGCCCGGGAAACCGAGATCCCATAGCGCCTGCTCTTCATCAACACCTGACCCTAGAATCCTGATATTTAGCGTTTCATAATTCTGGAATCTCTATCACGTGTTTTATATCATTTACTTTAACTTATTTTATCGTGTGGAAAAATTTGTGTTGATTTTTATTTGCTCTTTTTTCATCTCTGCTTCTACTATCTTTTTATATCTGTCTTCACTCATTTTCTGTCTAAAGCCCGACTCTTCAGAAAGTCTCTTCTCTCCCTATAACCCGGCCGCGGAGGACAGCACAGACGCTGGCGCAGCAAGCGATGTTACTACAGCAATTTCTGAAGTAGTGGCCAGCCAGAACTGTACGTCGCAGTGGGGGTTAACGGACACTGGCCCACTCGCCAGCAGAGAGGAAAGCGCTCTAGATGGTTCTCACAACGAAGCTCAGCCATGTGCTCAGGAACAGGAGACTGCAGAAAGCTGTACTGACCGATCAGCTGATAGCATTGCAAACCCTGTGTATCAGGCTGAGGAAGAGGAACAGGGTTCAGTCAATGCAGAGAGTTGGCAGGAGAATCCATTAGGCAAACAGGTAGACACTGAAGTAATGGAGAGCAGGTGTTGGCAGACAAATCTGTGCGTGGAACTAAAGTGTGGCTCTGAATTCTGTGTAGATGAGAAGGCATCCTTGGCTCCTATTGTATCCGAGGATGGAGGTATAGAACTGGTTGAAGGGGAAAATGTGAGTGAGTTAGGGCAGATAAGTAATGAATACAGTTTTGAACAATGTGATTCAGTAGCACAACCAGGACATGAGGTAGTCGAGAATGCAGGTCAGATTCATGAGGCCGAAACTCACACAGGCGAGGGCCCTGGGAGAAATGATGCAGAAATGGAAGAGTTGAACTTCAGTGAGAGGCATCAGCACAGTGACATCCCCAGGAGTTATCAAAATGATGACACTGCTGGGCACTGTACAAAAGCTGGAATTCCACTTAACCATGAAAGTGATGACAGTCCAGATAGCCAGGAGAATGAGGACATCCCTGTTATGTGTAGGAATGATGATACTCCTAGTAACAAGGAAATAGAGCGAGTTGTTTGCAGAAGTGAAGGGGACCAAATCTGTGCCCTTCAAGATGACACAGTTGATATTAGCCATTACGAAACAGACAGAACAGGTCAGTCTCAGGATGCGGAGAGCCAGTTTGAACCAATTAACACAAAGAACAATGAAACAGGTAACACAACTGACACAGAAAGAGAAACTAGCCGAACAGATGAAACACATACTGATATCCCAATTGTGAATCAAGCAGATACATTTCACAGAGAGATTGGCGACGGCAATAGATTTGCCCCTCAAAGCCTGGAGTCGGACCCCTGGAGCAGAGAAAAGCATGAGATATGGCCAGAAAACTGGGAGCCTACTGTTAGCAGCAATGAGTGGTGCTTCTCCAGCCTGCTGGAAGGCCAGAGTAATAGATTTGAACGTTGGCCACCATTTCAGGAGGGGCAAGGGGATATCGATGACCCAAACAGAATTGGAAAAGCACATCTTTGTAAAGGGTTTAATGAGAATGTCAGTTTTTGTCCTACACCAGATTCTGATGAATTTGGTTCTACAGGGGCTGGAAACGTGCTGAGTGGTTCTGGGCAGAATGAGGAAGCACAGTTACAGCAGGATTTACGTGGGGACAATAAAAGCAGTAGTGAGGGAGACCAAGCTAAAGATACACATAGTCCCCAAATGCCCTATCCAATCGAGAACTTAAGCAACGCTAGCAACGAGAGTTCATCCAACCCTAAAGATAATGAAACAAACTTCTCGGATCTATCGGAAGATGAGATTGCTAACCGGAGATACGGACTGTTATACCAGGAGCTAGATGCTGAAAGAGAAGAGGTACCCTTGTCAAGTGTTTAGTGTAGAAAAAAATTATTAGGTATGACTAAATATCATTGTAAAATAAAGCTATAGCTTTGTTATGGTCCTTGATTCATCCCTTTCCTTCAACCGTTTGTTCTATGTTATTCCTCCCAAAGGACATGTCATAATAAATAACAAAAATAATACCTGTCATGTGTATTATTGTGTCTGGAGTGATACAAAACATGATTATAACGCAATATTTCACTTTTTTCTCCATTGTTTCCAGATGCCCAGTGCTGCTTTTAATGGATTCACACAGGTAAGACATTTCTGATAAGCAATACAGTCCCCCTTTGGAGATGGTCTCATGCACAATCTGCTGGGACATTTGAATAAATTAGAGCTCCGATGTGCAGCCTTGTCTGACTGAGCAGCAGATCAGATATTTGGGCGTGGAGAAGGTCAGCACACTCCTTGTGAAGCCCTCCCAATGTTTCAAGGAGGGCTGCAAATTGGGCTGACCCACCTCCTCCTAGCCCGCTTCGCTCCTGTCAAGGGTGGCTCCCTGAATTTGCCCTATGATGCATTGGTTGTATAATTCACAAATTTTTCTTTAAAGTTTCCACAGTCTTAGAGGGGACATTTGGTGTCAGAGGTGCTATAGAGAATTATGAACTGATTTTAAAGCCATGAGATTTGAAAGGAGGACTCTGTCTTTCATGTATTGGCCTTGGCTCAGTGGTAGCACTCTTGTCTCTTGAGTCAAAAGGTTGTGGGTTCAAATCTCACTCCAGAAACTTGAGCACATAACCCATGCTGACACTTCAGTGCAGCATTCAAGGGAGTGTTGCACTGTTGGAGATGCTGTATTTTGGATGAGATGTTAAACCGAGGCCTCGTTTGCCCTGTCAGGTCGAAGTAAAAGGCACTTTTCAAAGAAGAGTTGGGGACTTCTCTCGGTGACCAGCCCAACATTTATCCCTCAACCAACATCACCTAAAACAGATTATCTGGTTGTTAGCTCGTTGCTATTTGTGAAACCTTGATGTGCACAAATTGGCTGCCGCGTTTCCCTACATTATAAAAGCGATTACACTTCAAAAAGTACTTTATTGGTTAGGACGCCCTGCGGCATGATATAAATGCAATTTCTTTCTGTGAATTGATTAAAAATATGAGAGGGGAAAAAAACAGCTGGTCAGGCTATGTTGAACAGAACACTAATTGAATACAGACTGTAAGATTTATGGAAGTCGGGATCTCCAATTGCACACTGCACTCTTGAAATGGAACATTGCCCATTTCTAACCTGGGCCACCAGTCTTGGTGAGTCCATGTAGTTTGCCATTTTTCTTCCAGAAGGTTGCACAACATTGGCTCAATGGAAAAACAGTCTTCAAAAAAACCTGGATGCTCAAATATTCATAAAGCTTGAGGAGAATGTTAAGAGTCCCTCTGGCCTCAGTCTTACTCAGTGTTGCCCAATACGTTAGCCTCATGTGGCAGATTAGGAATCCAGATGTGGCTAATTGCATTTTTGATTAGTAAAGAAAAATGAGTCATAGACACCGTTGTTGGGCATGTGATCTCAATACTCACATTCGTACAGCGTGTGCATGTGAACTTTAACCTTTCTATGCGTTTGTTGGTAAAATGGTAAGATGAAAAGCAGAGTGTGCGAGTGTTTTTGATCAATGTGAGTGCTTTACTTCCTTGGTTACTGAATGGTTATAGATGTTTGTTTAGTAAATATACACGTGAAGTACATTTACCTGTATGTGTGAGTGTGTCTGTAAGGTGTTTTCTACTAAAATTAATCCATGTTGCTAAAAGGGTGTCGTTGTAGCCACACATGTGGCTAATCAGCGATTTCTATTGGAAAGCACTGGTCGAGGAAGAGATTAACTGATCTACGAAGAAAAAAGAAGCATACTAGCCTTTTCAGTGACATTGGATGCCCAGGCATGAGCATGGCCTGGACCCTGAACAAGAGGAAAGCACTTTTTTTTCTATATTTAAGTGCTGCCCCTTACAAAGGGGTTGCTGGGGGTTATCTTTAATTCTTTCCGGGCAAGGGGCCAACAAATTCCCCTCCCACCCGACATGACCCAGCCTCCCGGGGAAGGTAAGTGCCCAGGATTTCTCCCTCGTGGTGTGGCCACTGACTGGGATATTTAGATCGGGTGACTTCCCCCTGACCCCACATACTGCAAATGGGGTGGGGGCAGAGGTCCCAAACCCAACGTAACTGCCGGAACCATTAGATCAGGGGTTTTCAATCCATATAGCCAATGTGGTACCGAGCTAGTAAAATTCCAGGTTCAATCCCTTGTCTTTGCTGAGTTGGCCAATCTCATCCAGCCAACTATAGGGGTACATAGAAACATAGAAAATAGGTGCAGGAGTAGGCCATTCGGCACTTCGAGCCTGCACCACCATTCAATATGATCATGGGTGATCGTGCAACTTCAGTACCCCATTCCTGCTTTCTCTCCATACCCCTTGATCCCTTTAGCCATAAGGGTCACATCTAACTCCCTTTTAAATATGTCTAACAAACTGGCGTCAACAACTTTCTGTGGTAGAGAATTCCACAGGTTCAGAATTCGCTGAGTGAAGAAGTTTCTCTTCATCTCGGTCCTAAATGGCTTACCCCTTATCCTGAGGCTGTGACCCCTGGTTCTGCACTTCCCCAACATCGGGAACATTCTTCCTGCATCTAACCTGTCCAATCCCAGCAGAATTTGATATGTTTCTATGAGATCCCCTCTCATTCTTCTAAATTCCAGTGACTATAAGCCTAGTCGATCCAGTCTTTCTTCATATGTCTGTCCTGCCATCCAGGGAATCAGTCTGGTGAACCTTCGCTGCACTCCCTCAATAGCACGAACATCCTTCCTCAGATTAGGAGACCAAAACTGAACACAATATTTCAGGTGAGGCCTCACCAAGGCCCTGTACAACTGCAGTAAGACCTCCCTGCTCCTATACTCAATTCCTCTCGCTATGAAGGCCAACATGCCATTTGCCTTCTTCACCGCCTGCTGTACCTGCATGCCAACTTTCAATGACTGATGTACCATGACACCCAGGTCTCGTTGCACCTCCCCTTTTACTAATCTGTCACCATTCAGATAATATTCTGCCTTCCTGTTTTTGCCACCAAAGTGGATAACCTCACATTTATCTACATTATACTGCATCTGCCATGTATTTGCCCACTCACCTAACCTGTCCAAGTCACCCTACAGCCTCTTAGCATCCCCCTCACAGCTCACACTGCCACGCAGCTTATTGTCATCTGCAAACTTGGAGATATTACACTAAATTCCTTCATCTAAATCATTAATGTATATTGTAAATAGCTGGGGTTCCAGCACTGAACCTTGTGGTACCCCACTAGTCACTGCCTGCCATTCTGAAAAGGACCTGTTTATTCCTACTTTTTGCTTCCTGTCTGCCAACAAGTTCTCTATCCACGTCAATACATTACCCCCAATACCATGTGCTTTACTTTTGCACACTAATCTCTTGTATGGGACCTTGTCAAAAGCCTTTTGAAAGTCCAAATACACCACATCCACTGGTTCTCCCTTGTCCACTCTACTAGTTACATCCTCAAAAAATTCGAGAAGATTTATCAACCATGATTTCCCTTTCATAAATCCATGCTGACTTGGACCGATCCTGTTACTGCTTTCCAAATGCGCTGCTATTACATCTTTAATAATTGATTCCAACATTTTCCCCACTACCGATGTTAGGCTAACCGGTCTATAATTCCCTGTTTTCTCTCTCCCTCCTTTTTTAAAAAGTGGGGTTACATTAACTACCCTCCAATCCATAGGAACTGGTCCAAAGTCTATAGAATGTTGGAAATGACCACCAATGCATCCACTATTTCTAGGGACACTTCCTTAAGTACTCTGGGATGCAGACTATCAGGCCCTGCGGATTTATCGGCCTTCAATCCCATCAATTTCCCTAACACAATTTCTTGACTAAGAAGGATTTCCTTCAGTTCCTCCTTCTCGCTAGACCCTCGGTCCCCTATTATTTTCGGGAGGTTATTCGTATCTTCTTTAGTGAAGACAGAACCAAAGTATTTGTTCAATTGGTCTGCCATTTCTTTGTTCCCCATTATGAATTCAGCTGATTCTGACTGCAGGGGACCTACATTAGTCTTCACTAATCTTTTTCTCTTCACATATCTATAGAAGCTTTTGCAGTCAGTTTTTATGTTCCCTGCAAGCTTACTCTCGTACTCTATTTTCCCCCTCCTAATTAAACCCTTAGTCCTCCTCTGCTGGATTCTAAATTTCTCCCAGTCCTCAGGTTTGCTGCTTTTTCTGGCCAATTTAAATGCCTCTTCCTTGGATTTAACACTATCCCTAATTTCCCTTGTCAGCCACGGTTGAGCCACCTTCCCCTTTTTATTTTTACGCCAGACAGGGATGTACAATTGTTGTAGTGGTGTGATTTTGGGGGTATATTTGCCAAGATCTTGTGCCATTTTCCTTTATACTCAGTATATCCGGGCAGCGGAGAGGAATAATCAGTTGAGGCCCTCAGTCATGAAGTCGGACCAACGACCTCTGTTCAGATAGGACCAGACTGAATGGCACTCGGCTTTGTGGTCGAGTACTTCCCCCACACCCACTGCCCCCAAACCCCTCCATGTGACAGTCATTGTCAAGGCTCAACAACAACAACTTGCATTTATATAGCGCCTTTCAAGTAGTAAAACTTCTCAAGGAGCTTCATAGAAGTGTAAGCAAAAAAAAAAATTGACACCGAGGCAAAGAAGGAGATATTAGGACAGGTGACCGAAAGCTTGGTCAAAGATGTAGGGGGTTATTTTGTTGGAAGGGTGAAAACAGGCCCTCAATGGGCACTGTGCTGATAAGACACATCTGTTTGAAAACCTGATTCTAGCATGCTATTTTGGTCCTAATTGCTGATTACCATGATTTGAACTTGCGTGGAAGCGCTAAAGCAGACACGTGCAGGTTTAGCATTCTAGTGCTGATTTGGCGCAATTTTTGTGCAGCAGTATATGTGGGCTCCACACATCCACTTCCACTGAAGGTGTGGAGTGCGCTGGCTGACACAGCGGCACAATTCACGATGGCTCAGGAACCAAGGCAGAGGGCGCACAGGTTCTCGGACGAGCATCGCAGGTCCTGCCGGAACAGGTCCAGAGGAGGAGGGATGTCCTGTACCCACAGGGGCTAAGGAATCCACCTCACCCTCCTGTCTCCCTCTTTCCTGCAGCATCTCGTGCTACTCTTCCTGGCCTCATCTTCTCCTCCCTGCAGACCAAGGGGGACCCCTAGCAAGATGCCCATGTACAAGTGCTTCCTTTCTCCTGATGACTCCGATAAGGTGTCCAATAAGGTAGCGTAGCACAGTACATACTCTTTTTAGGTGAAGTTCTCAGAGAATTTCCAGAATAAATGGTGAAGTTTTGAAAAAGTGTCCCAGAAGGTCTGCCGGTGAGTTTCAAAATTCATGTTCAAACCTCCAGCAGCAAGTGAACAGCAGAAGGTGATATACTTTTAAATAGCACTTGAAATCCTCTGCAACAACTAGTTTACTCCCAATCAGCTGGTTGCTGTTTGAAGAGGGTGTCAGTTCAAGTGTTAGCCACCAAAATACCGTGCAGCCTCCTTAATGAGCGCTAGCAAGCAATTTAAGTGGCAATCAGCTGCTTAACGAACATCTGTGCGGCTGTTCCTCGCGCAAGGTTCAACTCCTTTACCAAAATGTCGTCTTGCGCTAAACGCTGGCTGAACTGACATTTCAGCTTAAAACTCAATCTTGGCCACCTTGGAGGGTCTTTAGTGCCTAAAATATCCGGGGGAAATCGCCCCAAGTGATTTAAGCAGTGTCTTAAAGAGGAGAAAGAGGCACAGAGGTTTAGGGAGAGAATTTCAGAGCTTCGGACCTAGACGGTTGGAGGCACGGCCGCTGATGGTGGGGTGAAGAAAGTTGGGGATGCGCAAGAGGCCAGAATTGGAGGAATGCAGAGTTCTCGGAGGATTGTAAGGCTGATGGAGGTTACAGAGATAGGGAGGGGCAAGGCGATGGAGATTTGAACATGAAGATGAGAATTTTATATTTGAAATGTTGGTGGACTGGGAACCAATGTAGGTCAATGAGCACATGGTGACGGGGAACGGTGCGAGTTAGGAATTGGGCAGCAGAAGTTTGGATGAATTGAAGTTTATGCAGGGTGGAAGATGGGAGGATGGCAGGAGAGCAATATAAGAGCATGTTTTACACATTTGGTTGAGCTCCTGGCACAGAGCTTTGCCCGTCAGGAATGCATATCAGGGATTTGGGCACAGAAGTCAGCATGCTATTTTTTCCAACTATAATAGCTGGTGAATTCTGGGCTCTCTGACCTCTGCATTTGGAATTCCTGATATGTGCATAAGGTGGTCTGAGTAACAGGTCAGAGAGGCCAATTCAACAACAACTTGCATTTTTGCAGCTAAAAGCTCAAGCAAAGAGTTTTAAGGAGGGTCTGGAAGGGGTGGGAGGTGGAGAGATTAACATAAGAACATAAGAAAAAGGAGCAGGAGTAGGCTATTTGGCCCCTCGAGCTTGCTCCGCCATTCAATATCATGGCTGATCTGATCGTGGAATCAGCTCCACTTCCCTGCCCGCTCCCCATAATCCTTTACTCCCTTATCGCTCAAAAATCTGTCTATTTCCGCCAAATATATTCAATGACCCAGCAGCCACAGCTCTCTGAAGCAGAGAATTCCACAGATTTACAACCCTCTGAGAGAAGAAATTCCTCCTCATCTTTAAATGGGCGACCCCTTATTCTAAAACTATGCCCCTTAGTTCTAGATTCCCCCATGAGTGGAAACATCCTCTCTGCATCTACCTTGTTCAGCCCCGTCATTATCTTATATGTTTCAATAAGATCACCTCTCATTCTTGTGAACTCCAATGAGTACAGGCCCAACCTGCTCAACCTTTCTTCATAAGTGAACTCTTCATCTCAGGAATCAACCGAGTGAACCTTCTCTGAACTGCCTCCAATGCAAGTATATCCCGCCTCAAATAAGAAGACCAAAACTGTATGCCGTACTCTAGGTGTGGCCTCACCAATACCCTGTGCAGTTGTAGCAGGATTTCTCTGCTTTTATACTCTATCCCCCTTGCAATAAAGGCCAACATTCCATTTGCCTTCCTGATTATTTGCTATACCTGCATACTAACTTTTTATATTTAATGCACAATGACCCCAAGTCCCTCTGTATTGCAGCATTTTGTAATTTTTCTCCACTTAAATAATAATTTGCTTTTTTATTTTTTCTGCCAAAGTGGATAACCTCACACTTCTCACATTATACTCCATTTTTGCCCACTCACTTAGCCTGTCTGTATCCATTGCAGATTCTTTGTGTCCTCCTCAGAACTTGCTTTCCCACCCATCTTTGTATCATCAGCAAACTTGGCTACGTTACACTCGGTCCTTTCTTCCAAGTCGCTAATATAGATTGTAAATAGTTGAGGCCTCAGCACCGATCCCTGTGGCACCCCACTAGTTACTGTTTGCCAACCAGAAAATGATCCATTTAACCCGACTCTCTGTTTTCTGTTAGTTAGCCAATCCGCTATCCATGCTAATATATTACTCCCAACCCCGTGAACTTTCATCTTGTGCAGTAACCTTTTACATGGCACCTTATCGAATGCCTTCTGGAAATCCAAATACACCACATCCACTGGTTCCCCCTTATTCACCCTGTTCGTTACATAGAAACATTGGGCTCATGTTTCAGCTCTAGTTGCAACTAGTTTAGAATGGAGTATCTTAGAAATTGCAATTCTTGGCATTTAGTTTGCTTCAATTCTAGTTAGTTGGAATAGTTTCGTTTCAGAACATTTTTTTTTCAAAAGGGGGCGTTACCAGCCACTTACGCCTGTTTTGCAAGTTTAGGCAGCAAAAACTTATTCCAAACTAACTTAGAATGGAGTAAGTGTAGATTTTTGTATGCTCAGAAAAATCTTGCCTACATTTTAGGAATTAGGCGCAGGGAACGAGAGATGGCGGGGGGGGGGGGGGGGGGGGAAGGAAGTTAGAGGGAAGTTAGGGGATGTTACAAAGCATTAAACACTTCACTTTTGCCAATAAAGTGCCATCATCAATAATAAATGATAAATAAATCAATTTAAAAAAAATTTAATTTTCCTACCTCTCCATCGAAGCAGCGGCAGCGACACTGAGCTGTGATCTTTCGGCCGTTCGGCTAGGGGATAGGGTCAGCCTGAAAACCACCAGGAGGGAGGGCGACGTCCACAGAGCCTGGCCACACCAAAGTGAGCTGCGATCTTTTGGCCGTTCGGCCAGGGGATAGGGGCAGTGTGAAAAGCACTTGGAGGGCGACGTCCAAAGAGCCCGGCCACAGAGCAGAGCCCCAGCATGCAGGCAGCAAAGCGAGCTGTGATCTGTCTGCCATTCAGCCAGGGGATAGGGGAGGCGTGAAAAACACCAGGAGGGGGAGCCAGCCAGCCAGCCAGCCAGCATGCACCTTTGAAAGTTTAATTTTTACTTCAAATATGGGTGCTGCATTATCAACACCACGGATTATGCAATGGTTCTCCATCAATTCGCTACATAGGAGAGAATTGATTAAAGCTCACCGCACCAGGGACATCATAGCTCGTAGGCTGATGGGCAGGAGGCATTACACACGTTGGCAATATCATGTCAGGTGTTCATACCTGGACATGAGCAAGGCTGATTGTGTCAAAAGACTGCATTTCCGCAGAGAATTTGTCGTTGAGATTTATGATATGCTGAGAGCAGATTTACAGCCGAGAAGCAGAACGCTGACTGCTTTGTCTGTTGAAGTGAAGGTTACAGCTGCACTTTCCTTCTATGCCTCGGGATCGTTTCAAGCTACAACTGGAGATGTGTGCGCCATCTCTCAACGTGTAATACATGCCTGCATTTACCAGGTCATGGCTGCACTGTATGCGTGGAGGAATGACTTAATCAAGTTCCCAATGACCGGCCAAACGATGCTTGACAGGGCTCTGGGGTTCTCAAAGATTGCTGGCTTCCCAAAGGTACAGGACTGCATTGACTGTACCCATATCGCCTTGCGAGCACCTGTGGAGGATGCCGAGCAGTTCAGGAATAGAAAAGGTTTCCACTCCATTAATGTGCAGCTTGTGTGTGACGACAAGCAGCGCATCATGTCAGTCGATGCAAGATACCCTGGCAGCACCCATGATGCGTTCATCCTACGGACAGCGTTATATCTGACATGTTTCAGCAGCAGCCAGAACTGGCTACTGGGAGACAAAATGTACGGCCTCGCCACCTGGCTCATGACGCCCCTACGTGTAACACGGACGGAAGCTGACCATCAGTACAACATGTCGTACACTGCGACACGCAGCATCATAGAGAGGACCATTGGCATCTTGAAACAGCGTTTCCGATGCCTGGACCATTCCGGAGGCCACTTGCAATACTCCCCTGAGATTGTCGATCAGTTCACTGTTGTGTGCTGCATGCTGCATAACTTAGCCATCATGAGGCAGCAGGAGCTGGAAGTGGAGCCAGAAGACCCACATGAGGGGAGAGTGCCTGATGATATTAATTTGGAAGAGCAGGATGAGGATGATAATGATGATCAGGAAAGCATGCAAATGCCTGATGCCGGAGCACGAGGTCAGAGGAGGACGGTCCATCGTGCTCCTTTAACGATTGCTCGAGCCCTGCGCTAGCAGCTCATCCGTGAACGCTTCAATTACTCAAGGCTCAGCGACAACTATTCCGCATGGACAGGTTTATTTTTTGGAGTTGTTCCTATGTTGTATTAATAGAACATGATTTAGTTTTAATGTAAAAATATTTTACTGAAAAGTTCATAATGTACTGCACGTTAGTGTAATAAAAAATTTGTTGTATCAAACTTTACATTAATATGACTCTTTAAGATCACTTAAACACTTTAAGATCACTTATAAATTGTAAAGTTACAAAAGTTAAAAAACAATTTCAATGTGAAAAATCTTACACTCATAGAAACATAGAAAATAGATGCAGGAGTAGGCCATTCGGCCCTTCGAGCCTGCACCGCCATTCAATAAGATCATGGCTGATCATTCCCTCAGTACCCCTTTCCTGCTGTCTCTCCATACCCCTTGACCCTCTTAGCCGTAAGGGCCATATCTAACACCCTCTTGAATATATCCAATGAACTAGCATCAACGACTCTCTGCGGCAGGAAATTCCATAGGTTAACAACTCTCTGAGTGAAGAAGTTTCTCCTCATCTCATTCCTAAATGGCCTACCCCTTATCCTAAGACAATGTCCCCTGGTTCTGGACTTCCCCAACATCGGGAACATTCTTCCCGCATCTAACCTGTCCAGTCCCGTCAGAATCTTATACGTTTCTATGAGATCCCCTCTCATCCTTCTAAACTCCAGTGAATAAAGGCCCAGTTGATCCAGTCTCTCCTCATATGACAGTCCAGCCATCCCTGGAATCAGTCTGGTGAACCTTCGCTGCACTCCCTCAATAGCAAGAACGTCCTTCCTTAGATTAGGAGACCAAAACTGTGCACAATATTCCAGGTGAGGCCTCACTAAGGCCCTGTACAACTGCAGTAAGACCTCCCTGCTCCTATACCCAAATCCCCTAGCTATGAAGGCCAACATACCATTTGCCTTCTTCACCGCCTGCTGTACCTGCATGCCCACTTTCAGTGACTGATGAACCATGACACCCAGGTCTCGTTGTACCTCCCCTTTTCCTAATCTGCTGCCATTCAGATAATATTCTGCCTTCATGTTTTTGCCCCCAAAATGGATAACCTCACATTTATCCACATTATACTGCATCTGCCATGCATTTGCCCACTCACCTAACCTGTCCAAGTCACCCTGCAGCCTCTTAGTGTCCTCCTCACAGCTCACACCACCACCCAGTTTAGTGTCATCCGCAAACTTGGAGATATTATACTCAATTCCTTCATCTAAATCATTAATGTAAATTGTAAAGAGCTGGGGTCCCAGCATAGAGCCCTGCGGCACTGCACTAGTCACTGCCTGCCATTCTGAAAAGGACCCGTTTATCCCGACTCTCTGCTTCCTTTCTGCCAACCAGTTCTCTCCATGTCAGTACATTACCCCCAATACCATGTGCTTTGATTTTGCACACCAGTCTCTTGTGTGGGACCTTGTCAAAAGCCTTTTGAGAGTTCAAATACACCACATCCACTGGTTCTCCCTTGTCCACTCTACTAGTTACATCCGCAAAAAATTCCAGAAGATTCGTCAAGCATGATTTCCCTTTCATAAATCCATGCTGACTTGAACCGATCCTGTCACTGCTTTCCAAATGGGCTGCTATTTCATCCTTAATGATTGATTCCAACATTTTCCCCTCTTCTGATGTCAGGCTAACTGGTCTATAATTACCCGTTTTCTCTTTCCCTCCTTTTTAAAAAAGTGGTGTTATATTAGTTACCCTCCAGTCCATAGAAACTGATCCAGAGTCGAGAGACTGTTGGAAAATGATCATCAATGCATGCACTATTTCTAGGACCATTTCCTTAAGTCCTCTGGGATGCAGACTATCAGGCCCCGGGGATTTATCGGCCTTCAATCCCATCAATTTCCCGCCTAATAAGGATATCCTTCAGTTCCTCCTTCTCACTAGACCTACTGTCCCCTAGTACAATCGGAAGGTTATTTGTGTCTTCCTTCATGAAGACAGAACCGAAGTATTTGTTCAATTGGTCTGCCACATCTTTGTTCCCCATTGTAAATTCACCTGAATCCGACTGCAAGTGACCTACGTTTGTCTTCACTAATCTTTTTCTCTTCACATATTTATAGAAGCTTTTGCGGTCAGTTTTTATGTTCCCTGCAAGCTTCCTCTCGTACTCTATTTCCCCCCTTTTAATTAAACCCTTAGTCTTCCTCTGTTGAATTCTAAATTTCTCCCAGTTCTCAGGTTTGTTGCTTTTTCTAGCCAAATTATATGCCTCTTCCTTGGTTTTAACACTATCCTTAATTTCCCTTCTTAGCCATGGTTGAGCCACCTTCCCCGTTTTATTTTTACTCCAGACAGGGATGTACAATTGCTGAAGTTCATCCATGTGATCTTTAAATGTTTGCCATTGCTTATCCACCGTCAACCCTTTAAGTATCATTTGCCAGTCTATTCTAGCCAATTCACGCCTCATACCGTCGAAGTTATCTTTCCTTAAGTTCAGGACCCTAGTTTCCGAATTAACTGTGTTACTCTCCATCTTAATAAAGAATTCTACCATATGATGGCCACTCTTCCCCAAGGGGCCTCGCACAACAAGATTACTAATTAGTCCCTTCTCAATACACATCACCCAGTCTAGGATGGCCAGCTCTCTAGTTGGTTCCTCGACATATTGGTCTAGAAAACCATTCCTAATACACTCTCGGAAATCCTCCTCCACTGCATTGCTATCAGTTTGGTTAGCTCAATCAATATGTAGATTAAAGTCACCCATGATAACTGCTGTACCTTTATTGCACGCATCCCTTTTTTTTTGTTTGATGCTTTCCCCAACCTCACTACTACTGTTTGGTGGTCTGTACACAACTCCCACGAACGTTTTCTGCCCTTTGGAATTCCGCAGCTCCACCCATACAGATTCCACATCATCCAGTCTAATGTCCCTCTTTACTATTGCATTAATTTCCTCTTTAACCAGCAACACCACCCCGCCTCCTTTTCCTCTCTGTCTATCCTTCCTAAATGCTGAATACCCTTGGATGTTGAGTTCCCAGCCTTGGTCACCCTGGAGCCATGTCTCCATGATGCCCGTTAACTGCTATCTGCGCAGTTAATTCGTCCACCTTATTCTGAATACTCCTCGCATTGAGGCACAGAGCCTTCAGGCTTATCTTTTTAACACACTTTGCCCCTTTAGAATTTTGCTGTAATGTGGCCCTTTTTGTTTTTTGCCTTGGGTTTCTCTGCCCTCCACTTTTACTATTCTCCTTTCTATCTTTTGCTTCTCACGCCATTTTATTTCCCTCTGTCTCCCTGCATAGGTTCCCATCCCCCTGCCATATTAGTTTAACTCGTCCCCAACAGCACTAGCAAACACTCCCCCTAGGACATTGGTTCCGGTCCTGCTCAGGTGCAGACTGTCCAGTTTGTACTGGTCCCACCTCCCCCAGAACTGGTTCCAATGCCCCAGGAATTTGAATCCCTCCCTTCTGCACCACTGCTTAAGCCACATATTCATCTGAGCTATCCTGCGATTCCTACTCTGATTAGCACAGAGCACTGGTAGCAATCCTGAGATTACTACTTTTGAGGTCCTACTTTTTAATTTAACTCCTAGCTCCCTAAATTCGTCTCGTAGGACCTCATCCCGTGTTTTACCTATATCGTTGGTACCTATATGCACCACGACAACTAGCTGTTCATCCTCCCTTTTCAGAATGTCCTGCACCCGCTCCGAGACATCCTTGACCCTTGCACCAGGGAGGCAACATACCATCCTGGAGTCTTGGTTGCGGCCGCAGAAACGCCTATCTATTCCCCTTACAATTGAATCCCCTATCACTATCGCTCTCCCACTCTTTTTTCTGCCCTCCTGTGCAGCAGAACCACCCACAGTGCCATGAACTTGGCTGCTGCTGCTCTCTCCTGATGAGTTATCCCCCTCAACAGTACTCAAAGTGGTGTATTTGTTTTGCAAGATCACTGAAACTTCAAGATCACTTTTTAGGTGCAAAATTAAATAACTTACAAAATGTGAGAACATTTACACTCGAAGATCACTTAAAACCGCTAAGATCACTTATAAGTTGTAAAGTTACAAAAGTTACAAAACAATTTCAATTTGAAAAAAGTTACTACAGTTACATCAAGAACAAGAACAAAAGCAGCAAAAAAAAAGCTGCAACCATCTCTCATCCACATCTCAGTAAATGTTCACTTCTTCATGGGGTGTAATTTGATTGGCCGGGCTGTGTGCCCTTATTGCAGTAGCTACCTCACCCAGGCCCTCCCTGATGGCCTGTGCCGTCACTTGCACTCCCTCTGACATTCCCTCCCTCATTTCCCGTGTCATTACTGCTATTTCACCCACTGCACTGACGCTGCCCACGAGTGATCGGGTAAGGTCATTGCTCTCCACACCCAATGCCACAACCTGACCCACATCTGTTGCACGCTGCATCTCAGGAGCGCGTGTTTCCAATCTCCTCCTCCTCTGCCTGGGTCTGCCTCGTGGCACCACTCCAGTGGGAGGCGCAGGCTGGGACGGTGGGGCACTGTGTGTAAAATGCTGCATTACACCACCACCACCACCAGCACCACTGGGACCCGCAACATCGGAATCTGCGAAACCATAGAATGTAAGTGTTTGAAACACTGATGTCCGTTGATGTGGGCTCATAAATATTAAGTTCTAAAGTCTCCCCTGAAGACATTTCAGTCAACCCCTGAAGCCACCCTTGGTCTGGATCGTCCGCATCTGGTTCTTCTGGTTCTTCTTCTGGATCTTCAGGATCTTCAGGATTGGCATCATCTTCTGCAAAATATAATAGAACAGTCAAATGGTTAGCAGCACAGGAGGGGGCAGTCGGGAGCAGCGTCGAGGAGGTGTGTGGAGAGGCCTATAAAAGGCACAGCAGGGAGTCCGGGGCCCAGCGTCGGCGGCAGTCGGGAGCAGCATTGAGGAGGTGCATGGAGAGGTCTATAAAAGGCACAGCAGGGAGTCCGGGGCCCAGCATCGGCGGCAGTCGGGAGCAGCATCGAGGAGGTGCGTGGAGAGGCCTATAAAAGGCGTGACTTGTGCAGCTACAGAGAAAAGGCAAAAAAGAAGTAGAAAGAAATCAAAAGGTGACATCACAGCCAAGAGGGTAAGTGATTGGCTGGTGATTGGTGAGTAGTTTTTCTTTTTTCTGTTCTATATCAGTGAGTAAGTTTTAACATTGTTGTTGCCAATTTAAGGGTATCTAAGGGTTAAGTCATGGCAGGAGAGCTCGGTCGGGTGTTATGCTCCTCCTGTACCATGTGGGAACTCAGGGACGACACCAGTGTCCCTGACGACTATATTTGCAGGAAGTGTATCCACCTCAAGCTCCTGACGGTCCGCGTTGCGGAGTTGGAGCTGAGATTCACTCTGGAGCATCCACGATGCTGAGAATAATGTGAGTAGCACGTGTAGCGAGTTGGTCTTACCGCAGGTGAAGGGTCCACAGCCAGATAGGGAATGGAAGACCAGCAGGAAGAGCAGTGCAAGGAAGGTAGTGCAGGGGTCCCCTGCGGTCATCCCCCTGCAAAACAGATACACTGCTTTGGGTACTGTTGAGGGGGATGACTCATCAGGGGAGGGCAGCAGCAGCCAAGTTCATGGCACCATGGCTGGCTCTGCTGCACAGGAGGGCAGGAAAAAGAGTGGGAGAGCGATAGTGATTGGGGATTCAATGGTGAGGGGAATAGATAGGCGTTTCTGCGGCCGCAACCGAGACTCCAGGATGGTATGTTGCCTCCCTGGTGCAAGAGTCAAGGATGTCTCGGAGCGGGTGCAGGACATTCTAAAAAGGGAGGGAGAACAGCCAGTTGTCGTGGTGCACATTGGTACCAACGACATAGGTAAAAAAAGGGATGAGGTCCTACGAAACGAATTTAAGGAGCCAGGAACTAAATTAAAAAGTAGGACCTCAAAAGTAGTAATCTCGGGATTGCTACCAGTGCCACGTGCTAGTCAGAGTAGGAATCGCAGGATAGCGCAGATGAATACGTGGCTTGAGCAGTGGTGCAGCAGGGAGGGATTCAAATTCCTGGGGCATTGGAACCGGTTCTGGGGGAGGTGGGACCAGTACAAACCGGACGGTCTGCACCTGGGCAGGACCGGAACCAATGTCCTAGGGGGAGTGTTTGCTAGTGCTGTTGGGGAGGATTTAAACTAATATGGCAGGGGGATGGGAACCAATGCAGGGAGACAGAGGGAAACAAAAAGGAGGCAAAAGCAAAAGACAGAAAGGAGATGAGGAAAAGTGGAGGGCAGAGAAACCCAAGGCAAAGAACAAAAAGGGCCACTGTACAGCAAAATTCTAAAAGGACAAAGGGTGTTAAAAAAACAAGCCTGAAGGCTTTGTGTGTGAATGCAAGGAGTATCCGCAATAAGGTGGATGAATTAACTGTGCAAATAGATGTTAACAAATATGATGTGATTGGGATTACGGAGACGTGGCTCCAGGATGATCAGGGCTGGGAACTCAACATCCAGGGGTATTCAACATTCAGGAAAGATAGAATAAAAGGAAAAGGAGGTGGGGTAGCATTGCTGGTTAAGGAGCAAATTAAGGCAATAGTTCGGAAGGACATTAGCTTGGATGATGTGGAATCTATATGGGTAGAGCTGCAGAATACCAAAGGGCAAAAAACGTTAGTGGGAGTTGTGTACAGACCTCCAAACAGTAGTAGTGATGTTGGGGAGGGCATCAAACATGAAATTAGAGATGCGTGTAATAAAGGTGCAGCAGTTATAATGGGTGACTTTAATATGCACATAGATTGGGTTAACCAAACTGGAAGCAATACGGTAGAGGAGGATTTCCTGGAGTGCATAAGGGATGGTTTTCTAGACCAATATGTCGAGGAACCAACAAGGGGTGTGGCCATCTTAGACTGGGTGTTGTGCAATGAGAGAGGATTAATTAGCAATCTCGTTGTGCGAGGCCCCTTGGGGAAGAGTGACCATAATATGGTGGAATTCTGCATTAGGATGGAGAATGAAACAGTTAATTCAGAGACCATGGTCCAGAACTTAAAGAAGGGTAACTTTGAAGGTATGAGGCGTGAATTGGCTAGGATAGATTGGCGAATGATACTGAAGGGGTTGACTGTGGATGGGCAATGGCAGACATTTAGAGACCGCATGGATGAACTACAACAATTGTACATTCCTGTCTGTCGTAAAAATAAAAAAGGGAAGGTGGCTCAACCGTGGCTATCAAGGGAAATCAGGGATAGCATTAAAGCCAAGGAAGTGGCATACAAATTGGCCAGAAATAGCAGCGAACCCGGGGACTGGGAGAAATTTAGAACTCAGCAGAGGAGGACAAAGGGTTTGATTAGGGCAGGGAAAATGGAGTACGAGAAGAAGCTTGCAGGGAACATTAAGACGGATTGCAAAAGTTTCTATAGATATGTAAAGAGAAAAAGGTTAGTAAAGACAAACGTAGGTCCCCTGCAGTCAGAATCAGGGGAAGTCATAACGGGGAACAAAGAAATAGCGGACCAATTGAACAAGTACTTTGGTTCAGTATTCACTGAGGAGGACACAAACAACCTTCCGGATATAAAAGGGGTCGGAGGGTCTAGTAAGGAGGAGGAACTGAGGGAAATCCTTATTAGTCGGGAAATTGTGTTGGGGAAATTGATGGGATTGAAGGCCGATAAATCCCCAGGGCCTGATGGACTGCATCCCAGAGTACTTAAGGAGGTGGCCTTGGAAATAGTGGATGCATTGACAGTCATTTTCCAACATTCCATTGACTCTGGATCAGTTCCTATCGAGTGGAGGGTAGCCAATGTAACCCCACTTTTTAAAAAAGGAGGGAGAGAGAAAACAGGGAATTATCGGTAGTGGGTAAAATGATGGAATCAATTATTAAGGATAGCAGTGCATTTGGAAAGAGGTAATATGATAGGTCCAAGTCAGCATGGATTTGTGAAAGGGAAATCATGCTTGACAAATCTTCTGGAATTTTTTGAGGATGTTTCCAGTAGAGTGGACAAGGGAGAACCAGTTGATGTGGTATATTTGGACTTTCAGAAGGCTTTCGACAAGGTCCCACACAAGAGATTAATGTGCAAAGTTAAAGCACATGGGATTGGGGATAGTGTGCTGACATGGATTGAGAACTGGTTGTCAGACAGGAAGCAAAGAGTAGGAGTAAATGGGGACTTTTCAGAATGGCAGGCAGTGACTAGTGGGGTACCGCAAGGTTCTGTGCTGGGGCCCCAGCTGTTTACACTGTACATTAATGATTTAGACGAGGGGATTAAATGTAGTATCTCCAAATTTGCGGATGACACTAAGTTGGGTGGCAGTGTGAGCTGCAAGGAGGATTCTATGAGGCTGCAGAGCGACTTGGATAGGTTAGGTGAGTGGGCAAATGCATGGCAGATGAAGTATAATGTGGATAAATGTGAGGTTATCCACTTTGGTGGTAAAAACAGAGAGACAGACTATTATCTGAATGGTGACAGATTAGGAAAAGGGGAGGTGCAAAGAGACCTGGGTGTCATGGTACATCAGTCATTGAAGGTTGGCATGCAGTTACAGCAGGCGGTTAAGAAAGCAAATGGCATGTTGGCCTTCGTAGCGAGGGGATTTGAGTACAGGGGCAGGGAGGTGTTGCTACAATTGTACAGGGCCTTGGTGAGGCCACACCTGGAGTATTGTGTACAGTTTTGGTCTCCTAACCTGAGGAAGGACATTCTTGCTATTGAGGGAGTGGAGCGAAGGTTCACCAGACTGATTCCCGGGATGGCGGGACTGACCTATCAAGAAAGACTGGATCAACTGGGCTTGTATTCACTGGAGTTCAGAAGAATGAGAGGGGACCTCATAGAAACGTTTAAAATTCTGACGGGGTTAGACAGGTTAGATGCAGGAAGAATGTTCCCAATGTTGGGGAAGTCCAGAACCAGGGGACACAGTCTAAGGATAAAGGGGAAGCCATTTAGGACCGAGATGAGGAGGAATTTCTTCACCCAGAGAGTGGTGAACCTGTGGAATTCTCTACCACAGAAAGTTGTTGAGGCCAATTCACTAAATATATTCAAAAAGGAGTTAGATGAAGTCCTTACTACTAGGGGAATCAAGGGGTATGGTGAGAAAGCAGGAATGGGGTACTGAAGTTGCATGTTCAGCCATGAACTCATTGAATGGCGGTGCAGGCTAGAAGGGCCAAATGGCCTACTCCTGCACCTATTTTCTATGTTTCTATGAGTAGTCTCACACATAGCAGGCCAGGCAGCATGTTGATTTGAAGGGCCACGATGCATTTTCAGGACTTCCCCTCTCCCTCGCGTGTGGGCCCAGCTTGTGCAGTGCTGATTGTTTTTCTCCATGTACGACTCATCATAGCAGTAACCCTCTGTTCCAAGGGTGTCGGGGATGCAGATTTGGCACACCTCCTCCTGTTGAAGTTCTTTCCCTTTTGTTATGGGCCTATTTCTTCTGCAAAGATTAAAATATAACTTTTTACAGAGTGTGTCTTTCTACAGGGTGGGACATATACAGATGGTCACATTTACAATTTAGATTCCATTGGAAAATCAAACTATTACTTTCACTAAATACTTGACCAAAGTTGTGCCATTTCTTTTTACACTGGCTTCCAGATCTCATGGTATGCACCACTGCGCAGTAATCTTCTGCAACTTGGTTCCAGCGTTTCTTCATTTCTTTGGGTGGCACTTTTGTGCGACCTCTGTTGCTGGTATCTAGCTCCTGCCATCTCTGCTCAATGACATTAACTCATGTCTCCACTTCCTCATGCAAGAAATTCTTCATTCTTGGTCGTTCAATTGTTCCATTGCTGTGTTGAATTGACACTCAATGATTTTTCAAAACACACAGTCCTTATTTTGCATGCACCTATGCAGCACTTGTTCTGGAATTTTAGCAGCAACAAACAGCACTCACTGATTCCAGCAGCTGATTTCTTCCACAGTACTGCTAACAGCACTCCTTCAGACACAAAAAATCAGTCAGAAGGCTTTGCACAGTTCCACAAAACCAAAAATCACTCTTCTGCATGTTCCTTTAAAGATGGCCGATTGCCAATGTGTGTGTGCCATTGCGCATGGGCATGCACAATGCTGCCGGTACTCAAAATGACACTGGGCCCTAGCCCCGCCCCCTTCCGGCAGTACTTGCTCACATCGCCTTTGGTCCGCCACCAGCAGCTCCTGCTGTGCCTCACCGAGCTATAAACGGGCGTACAGATATCGGAGAATCGCGAGGTAAGTATTTATTTGGCGCTTTTTCAGTTCTACAAATTAGGCGGGCCTCTCCAAGGTGCACCGTTCTAGCATGGGTCCAAAACTTGAGCCCACTGAAACATAGAAACTAGGTGCAGGAGTAGGCCATTCGGCCCTTCGAGCCTGCACCACCATTCAATATGATCATGGCTGATCATGCAACTTCAGTACCCCATTCCTGCTTTCTCTCCATACCTCTTGATCCCATTAGCCGTAAGGGCCACATCTAACTCCCTTTTAAATATATCTAATGAGCTGGCCTCAACAACTTTCAGTGGTAGAGAATTCCACAGGTTCACGATTCTCTAAGTGAAGAAGTTTCTCTTCATCTTGGTCCTAAATGGCTTACCCCTTATCCTTAGACTGTGACCCCTGGTTCTGGACTTCCCCAACATTCTTCCTGCATCTAACCTGTCCAATCCCATCAGAATTTGATATGTTTCTATGAGATCCCCTCTCATTCTTCTAAATTCCAGTGAATATAAGCCTAGTCGATCCAGTCTTTTTTCATATGTCAGTCCTGCCATCTCGGGAATCAGTCTGGGGAATCAGTCTGGTGAACCTTCGCTGCACTCCCTCAATAGCAAGAATGTCCTTCCTCAGATTAGGAGACCAAAACTGTACAGAATATTCAAGGTGTGGCCTTACCAAGGCCCTGTACAACTGCGGTAAGACCCCCCTGCTCCTATACTCAAATCCTCTCGCAATAAAGGCCAACATGCCATTTGCCTTCTTCACCGCCTGCTGTACCTGCATGCCAACTTTCAATGACTGATGTACCATGACACCCAGGTCTCGTTGCACCTCCCCTTTTCCTAATCTGTCACCATTCAGATAATATTTTGCCTTCGTGTTTTTGCCACCAAAGTGGATAACCTCACATTTATCCACATTATACTGCATTTATCTATTCGCCTAACTTGTCCAAGTCACTCTGTAACCTCTTAGCATCCTCCTCACAGCTCACACCGCCAACTTGCTTAGTGTCATCGGCAAACTTGGAGATATTACACTCAATTCCTTCGCCTAAATCATTAAAGTATATGTAAATAGCTGGGTTCCCAGCACTGAACCTTGCGATACCCCTCTAGTTACTGCCTGCCATTCTGAAAAGGACCCGTTTATTCCTACTCTTTGCTTCCTGTCTGCCAACCAGTTCTCTATCCACGTCAATACATTACCACCAATACCATGTGCTTTCATTTTGCACACTAATCTCTTGTGTGGAGCCTTGTCAAAAGCCTTTTGAAAGTCCAAATACACCACATCCAATGGTTCTCTCTTGTCCACTCTACTAGTTACATCCTCAAAAAATTCTAGATTTATCAAGCATGATTTCCCTTTCATAAATCCATGGTGACTTGGACCGATCCTGTCACTACTTTCCAAATGCGCTGCTATTACATCTTTAATAATTGATTCCAACATTTTCCCCACTACCGATGTCAGGCTAACCGGTCTATAATTCCCTGTTTTCTCTCTCCCTCTTTTTTT
The DNA here is from genome assembly GCF_044704955.1 of Pristiophorus japonicus. Taxonomy (NCBI): domain Eukaryota; kingdom Metazoa; phylum Chordata; class Chondrichthyes; family Pristiophoridae; genus Pristiophorus; species Pristiophorus japonicus. The sequence continues at coordinate 350,013,318 of NC_091977.1, forward strand.
TAAAAGTGGGATTACATTCGCTACTCTCCAATCCATAGGAAGTGATCCAGAGTCTACAGAATGTTGGAAAATGACCACCAATGGATCCACTATTTCTAGGGCCACTTCCTTAATATTCTGGGATGTAGACTATCAGGCCCTGCGGATTTATCAGCCTTCAATCCCATCAATTTCCCTAACACAATTTCCTGACTAAGAAGTATTTCCTTCAGTTCCTCTTTCTCGCTAGACCCTCAGTCCCCTAGTATGTCCGGAGGGTTATTTGTGTCTTCCTTGATGAAGACAGAACCAAAATATTTGTTCAATTGGTCTGCCATTTCTTTGTTTCTCATTACAAATTCACCTGATTCTGACTGCAAGGGACCTACATTTGTCTTCACTAATCTTTTTCTCTTCACATATCTATAGAAGCTTTTGCAGTCAGTTTTTATGTTCCCTGCAAGCTCACTCTCGTTCTCTATTTTCCCCACCTAATTAAACTCTTAGTTCTCCTCTGCTGGATTCTAAATTTCTCCCAGTCCTCAGGTTTGCTGCTTTTTCTGGCCAATTTATATGCCTCTTCCTTGGATTTAACACTATCCCTAATTTCCCTTGTTAGCCACGGTTGAGCCACCTTCCCCATTTTATTTTTACGCCAGACAGGGATGTACAATTTTGTTGTAGTGGTGTGATTTTGGGGTATATTTGCCAAGATCTTGTGCCATTTTCCTTTATACTCAGTACATCCTGGCAGCGGAGAGGAATAATCAGTTGAGGCTCTCAGTCATGAAGCCGGACCAACGACCTCTGTTCAGATACCATCCTTTACGTCTTTAGTTAACCATAGATGGTTATCCCTTCTCATAAAGTATTTCCTTCTCACTGGAATATATTTTTGTTGCGAGTTATGGAATATCTCCTTAAAAGTCTGCCACTGCTCATCAACTGCCTTACATTTTAATCTATTTTCCCAGTCCACTTTAGCCAACTCTGCCCTCATACCTTTGTAGTCTCCTTTATTTAAGCTTAGTACACTGGTTTGAGATTCAACTCTCTCACCCTCCAACTGAATTTGAAATTCAACCATGTTATGGTCACTCTTTCCAAGAGGATCCTTTACTAGGAGATAATTTATTAATCCTGTCTCATTACACAATACCAGATCTAAGATAGCCTGCTCCCTGGTTGGATCGGCAACATACTGTTCAAGGAAACTATCCCAGATACATTCTATGAACTCTTCCTCAAGGCTACCTTGGCCAATTTGATTTGTCCAATCAATATGAAGATTAAAATTGCCCATGATTATTGCTGTTCCTTTTTTACAAGCCTCCATTATTTCTTGATTTATACTGTTAGGGGGCCTATAGACTATACCCACCAGTGACTTCTTCCCCTTATTATTCCTTATCTCCACCCAAACTGATTCTACATCTTGATCTTCTGAGCCAATATAATTTCTCACTACTGCACTGATTTCATATTTTATTAACAGAGCTACCCCACCTCCTTTTCCTTTCTATCTATCCTTCCAAATTGTCAAATACCCCATAATATTTAGTTCCCAGCCTTGGGAGGGAGTCCCAGAGCGTGGGGCCCAGGCAGCGAAGATACAGCCACCAATGGTGGGGTGAAAGGGGGCACATGAGATGGGAGTTGGAGAACATTAAGGAGGGTTGTACCATCAAATATATGCTATACAGTTCAAACACTTGTCCTAGATAGAGGAGGGCTGCTGAAGAAGGCTGAGCTGTAACTGATTAGGAAGTACAAGCTTTGAGAGAGAAGCAGAAATAAATTGGAATGGCGTGAAAGTAATTAATGCTGCAAAGTAGAGTTGTACATTAAATGTAACTTGTGGTAGAGCATGTGATTTCCCACGATCTCAGATTACCTCATTGAACAGCATGCTTTCCAAATAGAAACCATGTTGTAGCTCAATGTAGAAAATTATCAGGATATGAAGGACGCAGGATGTACAACCCTGAGAATCCTACCCCAGGAGTGGGAGATCCAATGACTCATGTTTGACAGTAAGAATTGGGTTATTGTCAGTACCCTGCAGGTCCAATCTGAGCAACACCCAGTACCCTATGTTTTGGTTTTCTGCCTGTCAACCAACTTTCTATCGATATTTCCACTTTACCTCCTATACCATAGACTTGAATTTTTCTAACAACCTCTTGTGTAACATCTGATTGAACATTGCTGAAATTTCATGCACACATCTACTGTATCCCTTTATCCGTTTATTCAAAAAATTATTTTCAAATTATCTGTTTTTTATAACAGTTTTGATCATCAGTTCGAAAAGAAAGAACATTTCAAATCCTCAGGATGTCCTAAATTGCTTCACAGCCAATGAATTACCTTTGAAGTGTAGTCATTGTTGTTCTACAGAAAAATATTGCAGCCAACTTGTACAGGGTAAAGTTCCACAAAAAGCAACAAGATGAATGACCAATTGACCTGTTTTTCTGGTGTTTGGTGAGGGATGAACATTGGACTTGATGTCAGAAGAATTCCATGCTCCTCTATGAATAGTGCCACAGGACCTTTTACATTCACCTTGAGCAGGCAGGTTGGGGCCATGGGGGTCAATATCTCATTTGAAAAATACCACCTGCAACAATGCAGCCCTCCCTCAGTATTGTATTGAAGTATCGCTTTAGATTACATGTTTAAATCTTGGAGTTTGGCTTGAACCCACAGCTTTGCAACTCAGACGTAAGAATGCTACCAACTTTGACACAATAGTATTTCATCTTTTTGGAGGCCTGGGGGCCGAAATTTACCCCCACCAGAAACGGATCGCACTTACTGTTTCAGCTATTTTCACCGCCGCTGTGGATACAGTGGCCTCTTGCGCGAAATTCAGTTCTTTGTCTTTTTTTCCAGCAGGATGGACGTCAGTCATAATGGGGGCGGAAGTGGAGGCGGGAGCAGAGTGTCCGTCAAACTGGGAGCGGAAGGGAGGGGCGGGAGCAGTGTCCACCACTATCAGTATTCAGCGTAGCGCTGATGACGTCATCACCCTGGCACGTCACCATGTCTCTCCCCTTCACTTAAAGGAGAGAGTCGTTGCGAGCTCTGTGATTAGTTTAGTTAGGTCCATTGGGCCACCAGGGAGGGTTTCGGCCGGGCCAGCGGCCTGGTACCCAAGAGGGGTGCCCAGTTGGCCGACAAAAAAAAATTAGATGGCCGCGGCAGTGCACCCTCCCCTTTAATGGTGGCCGCACCGCCATTTTGCGGACACAGTGCACCAACAGAAAAACTGTCGGGGGCATTGAGCAGTGGGCCGAAGAGCTTTCCAGGTAAATTTTGCTTCAGGGCGGGAGATCGGCGATGCGCGCTTTGATGACGCACTTAGGAGGGGCGGAAGTGGGGACCTCCGGAAAAACCACCGAGGTGAACTTCGCGAGCGGCGGCCATTTGACAAAAAATCGGCGGCCATTCAAGACTGCCACATGGCTGCCGCTTTACAGCAGTAACAGGCCTTATTGGGAGGCTGCATTTCGGCCCCCTGTTGTCCCTGACTAAGGATTCCTGTGGATAGTACAGTGCTGGAGCTTGTGCAATGAATATTAATGATCTTCTGACAGATGAAAGTGTTTTCCAACTGTGCTCCTTACCCTGTATTACACAATCTGATTAATCCTTTAGAGCTATCATATAGATTAGTTTAACAGAATCACGACTGAACAGAATCAGGCCTGGTGAGATTTTGTTCTCCTGTATTCCTTTCTTCTTCTAACTCACACTTTTCCTTTTGATGTCTCCTCCTTTTTAAAGCTGGATGCCGGTATCACTGAGGTAACCACGGAGCTGTCCAACCAAAGCGTGTTTGATACAGTGGTGAGTCACATTTCCTCTGGAGCTTTCTAATTCCATAATCTCACCATTGCCATTCTCTTCTTCGAATCTTTTGTTCTGCAGGCTGCACAGTGTGCCTTAAAGAGATGGATTGTGACAATTTTTGTAATATTAGTTTTTAGCAGATCATGTGAAACTTGCATTGTAAACTTGAAATAAAAACAGAAACTGCTGAAAATACTCAGCAGGTCAGGTAACATCTGTGGAGTTAACATTTCAGGTCAATTTCATCAGAACTGGAAAGAGAGTTGCAACAGGTTTTAAGCAAGTACAGAGGTAGGGAAAGGGGGAGGGGAGGAAAAAACTAAAAGGAAGGTCTGTGATCAGGTGGAAGGCAGGAGAGATTAAATGATCAAAGGGACGATGGCGCAAGGCAAAAGGGGTGGTAAAGTAAGGAAACAAAAGATTGAACTAGAATAGGTGTAAGTGGGAATAACAAAATCATTAGCAACAGCTGCTGTCTGAAAAAATGGGGGCAGTGGTTAGTGTCTGAAATTGTTGAACTCGATGTTGAGTCCAGAAGGCTGTAAAGTGTCTAAACGAAAGATGAGATGCTGTTCCTCGAGCTTACATCGAGTTTCATTGAAACAATGCAGGAGGCCGAGACAGAAATGTCACAGTGGGAGTGGGGTGGAGAATTAAAATGATGCGTGACTGAAAGCTCGGGGTAACGCTTGTCGGCTGAAAGGAGGTGTTCCGTAAAACGGTCACCCAATCTGTGTTTGGTCGCCCCAATGTAGAGGAGACCACATCATGAGCAGCGAATACAGTATACTAAATTGAAAGAAATCTAAGTTTGGGGCCTTGGACGGTGGGAAGGGAGGAACTCAAAGGGTAGGTGTTGCATCTCCTGCGCTTGCATGGGATAGTCCCGTGGGAAGGGGGAATTTTTGGAGTGATTGAAGAGTGGACCAGGGTGTCGTGGAGGGAATGGTCCCTTCCAGGTGAAACAGCAATTTACTTGTACTTTTTTCAATTTAGTACACTGTATTCGCTGCTCACGATGCGGTCTCCTCTACATTGGGGCAACCAAACACAGATTGGGTGACCGCTTCGCGGAACACCTCCGTTCAGTCCGTAAGCATGACCCCGAGCATCCGGTCGCCTGTCATTTTAATTCTCTGCTCCACTCCCACTTTGATCTCTGTGTTGTCGGCCTCCTACACTGTTCCAATGAAGCTCAACGTAAGCTTGAGGAACAGCACCTCATCTTTCGATTAGGCACTTTACAGCCTTCTGGACTCAACATCGAGTTCAACAATTTCAGATCATAATCACTGTCCCCATTTTTCTGACAGCAGCTGTTGTTAATGTTTGTGTTATTCCCATTTACATCTACTCTAGACTTATCTTTTGTTTCTTTACTTTTCTCATTACAATCTCCTTTTGCCTTGCACCATCATCCCTTTGTCATTTAATCTCTCCTGCCATCCACCCTATCACAGACCCTCCCTTTTGTTCTTTCCTCCCATCCCTCCTTTCCCTGCCTCTGTACTCGCTTAAAACCTATTACATCTCTAACTTTTTCCAATTCTGATGAAAGGTCATCGACCTGACCTGAAATGTTAACTTTGCTTCTCTCTCCACAGATGCTGCCTGATCGGCTGAGTATTTCCAGCATTTTCTGTTTTTATTTCAGATTTCCAGCACCCGCAGTATTTTTCTAATGTAAACTTGAATTGGGTATGGTGAGGTAGTGCTTATGTTACTGGACTAGCAGTCCAGTAGGCCTAGAATAATAATTCAGGGAACATGAATACAAATTCCACCTGGCAATTTTAGAATTTGAATTCAGTTTTTTTTTAAACTGGAAATAAAAAGTGGGTATCAGTAAAAGTGGCCATGAAGCAATTGGATTGTTGTAAAAACTGATTCACTAATGTCCTTTAGGGAAGGAAATCTGCCACCCTTAACTGGTCTGACCTACATTTGACTCCAGTTCCACACCAATGTGGTAAACCCTGAACTGTCCTCTGAAGTAGCCTGGTGAGCCACTCAGTTGTATCAAACCACTTCAAGAAGGCAGCTCATCACCACTTTCTCACAGCAATTAAGGATGGGCAATAAATGCTGCCCATGCCAGCAATGACCACATCCCAAGAATGAATTTTTTAAAAATCTTCATAAATAAAATTATTTCAGTGGTTTTAGAGATTGATGGGTCACATTCTAATTTTTTGATTATAAAGTTTGTGGAGTAGCAATAGCTGGCTTGTTCTGAATGAATATGATGAGCATAAGAACATAAGAACATAAGAAATAGGAGCAGGAGTAAGCCATCTGGCCCCTCGAGCCTGCTCCGTCATTTAATAAGATCATGATTGATCTGATCAGATCATGGACTCAGCTCCGCTTCCCTGCCCGCTCTCCATAACCCTTTATTTCCTTATCACTCAAAAATCTATCTCCGCCTTAAATATATTCAATAACCCAGCCTCCACAGCTCTCTGGGGAAGAGGATTCCATAGATTTACAACCCTGAGAGAAGAAATTCCTCCTCATCTCAGTTTTAAATGGGCAGCCCCTTATTCTGAGACTATGCCCCCTAGTTTTATTTTCCCACATGAATGGAAATATCCTCTCTGCATCCACCTTGTCAAGCACCCTCATTATCTTCTCTGTTTCGATAAGATCACCTCTCATTCTTCTGAACTCAAATGAGTATAGGCCTAACCTACTCAACCTATCTTCATTAGTCAAGCCCCTCATCTCCGGAATCAACCTAGTGAACCTTCTCTGAACAGCCTCCATTGCAACTATATCCTTCCTTAAAATATGGAGACCAAAACTGTACGCAGTATTCCAGATGTGGCCTCACCAATACCCTGTACAGTTGTAGCAGGACTTCTCTGCTTTTATACTCTATCCCCCTTGCACTAAAGGCCAACATTCCATTTGTCTTCCTGATTACTTGCTGTACCTGGATACTAACTTTTTGGGCTAGATTTTACACTTTTGTGCAGATCGGCCAAAAATGGGCGTTATTTCCGGTGTGGGCGGTAAAAATGGGTTTTCAGATTGCTGGCTAGTCGCCCATTCTCAAAGTCCCTCGTCTCCATTTTTGAAATTGGCGTTACCACGAGCGATTTAGCATTAAATCTCTCTGACCTTCTGCCGAAAAGTGTCGCCATTCTTAGCAACGGCATGGCTCATTTCCTGTGATTCAGGAGGTCAGGGGTCATCATTACATGCGGAGAAGAGGAGACAGAGAGAGAGGGGGCAGAGAGGGACTGAAAGTGTGTGTGGGTGTGGTGTCTACTTGTTTGGCTGTTGTGGGAGGCACGAGGGAGATTCACCAGCAGCAAAAAGCCGACTAAGCACCAAGAACATAGTTGGCACCGAGTTTTTGTCCAACAAATAATATATAACATGGAAGGGATGAAGGAGGCCCTGGAGCTGGTAGCCAGGAACACTGGTGGCAGAGGGCTCCCAGTGGTCCCGGAGTGCGGCACTGCACCGAGAGCCAGGAGCAACATCTTGCTTCTGGCTCAGAGCACGTTTCCACCTCGGGATCGTCCTCTCCCGTATCCATCCAAGCAGCGCTTCGGCCGTCATCCCCCCCTCCCCAATGAAGCATCGCCTGAGAAACTCCTTGGCCAGGTGGCTTGGAGTCAGGAGGGGAAGGGGAAGGATAGATGTGGGGAGGAGAAGCAGGTGGGGGGGGGGGAAGGTTGGTTTTTACAGAAATACTGATGATTTCAGACAAATGTTCAGTTTAAATGTTTTTTTTTAAACAAAACCTTGTTGCGCATTGGCTCAGATAGCTGCACCGTTACACGCTGGTGATTCCTTAACATCAAAGGGTATAATGACTTAACTTCAATCAACTTAAACTTTAACTGTCACCAAGGTGATGCCCAGCATTGATGTATGACCTGCACACCCAGCAGTGTGTCAGGCTTGTAAATAACACTAATATTCTTTCAGGCAAAGCGCTCATTTATGAGCTCCTGACGTAAGAGTCTTGCAGCTATGATGCCACCACAGGCTCTTTCATGCAGTCTACAGGGGGGCAGGAACATGGCTTCAGCATCAGCCTGATTGTCTGGGTCGATGTCAGCGTCCATTTCCTCATTCTCCTCTTCCTCTCTCTGGTGAGGTGGACTGTCAGACTCATTAGGCAATTCTTGTCCCCTCCTGATAGCCAAGTTGTGCAGCATGCAGCACACCACCATGAATTGAGCTACCTGCTCAGGGTGGTATTGGAGCTCACCTCCTGAGTTTTCTCCACGATATTGCAAGTGGCTCTGTGGCTCTCATTGTATCGCCTCTCAGCTTCGGTGTGGGTGTTACGCAGGGGGGTCATCAGCCAGGTGGCGAGGCCATATCCTTTGACAGCAAGCATCCAGCATTGACCTTATGGCTGATTGTTAAACAAGTCAGATACAGTGCTCTCATGCAGGATGTGAGCATCATGGATGCTGCCCGGAAATTTAGCATTCATTGCCATAATAATTTGCTGGTGGTCGACAACGAGTTGCACATTCAGGGAATGGAATCCCTTGCGGTTCCTGACAACCTCTGCATCCTGAAAAAGCGCCCGCATCGTGATGTACGTACAGTCTATTGCTCCCTGCACCTTGGGGAAGTTTGCAATTCGTTAGAATCCTAGAGCCCTCTCACTCTGAGCCTCGCTGGTCATAGGGAAGCTAATAAAGTCCATCCTGCTTGCGTACAGGCCTTCAGTTACTTGCCTAATGCATGCTAAGACATACCGCAAATGTCGCCAGCTGAAGCCTGAAATGAACCCGACGCATGGAACGACAGTGCCACGGTCACTTTGACCTCGACGGACAGTGCAGTACTGATGGTGCCAGCAGGATGCAGATCTCCCCTTATGAGCTGGCATACCTCACTGATAACCTCTTTGTGGAAGTGCAGTCTCCGAAGGCAAGTGGTGTCGGGCAAATTGAAGTAAGAATGTTTCTCCTTGTACTTGCGGTGGGTGTAACGTCTGGTCCTCCTCATCAGTCTGTCACGTCTTACATTGGGCACATAATGCTGTGGAGTATACCTTCTGCCATCTCGAGTCTGCAGCATGTAATTAGTCATCAAGAGAGGGTGAGGAAGGACAGGCCCCATTCCAATAGCTATCTGGTCACAAAGAATAAATGTCCAGATGAAGGCACCTATTAAATTCCAATCGTCCACAGTATGATAAAGATGTTTGTTCAGATGTTCACATCACCTCCAAACACCTCCAGAGTACATCCGAACTCCCCTGAGGTTGAAGCAGAGCAGCCTTTTAAATGAAGCGACATGTGATTTAGAACATGGTGTCCATACCTCTGTGATTGTTCCGGTTAGTTTCACTTTTTCTGGGCGATTTTTTGGCCGAGCGATATTGTGGGCGAGATGTGTGCATGAAAGTGACGCTGGGCGATCTCCTGGGCGTTAGTTTCGGCAAATGTGATCTTTACAACAAAATAAAGTGCGCAGTTGGTATTATTGAATCTTGGCGTTAATTATGTGCGGAAAGTAATGCTGGCCGATATGGCCATTGGTTTCGCCCATTCTGATGATTTCGCCCCCAAAAAAGTGGGCAGGCGGTATTTTCTCCCGGCGTTACGCACATGGGGAAAGTAACACTCGGCGATAAGTGTCGAAAAATGGGCGTCAATTTTCATTTTGTGGTTTTATGGGCGCTATCTGGGTGTTATACCTCATGTTGGCAGTAAAATGGACAATAAGTGGGCGTTATGCATGCAAAAAAAGTGTAAAATCTAGCCCGTAGTGTTTCATGCACAAGGACCTCCAGATCCCTCTGTACTGCAGCACTTTGCAATTTTTCTCCATTTAAATTATAATTTGCTTTTCTATTTTTTTCTGCCAAAGTGGATTACCTCACATTTTCCCACATTATACTCCATCTGCCAAATTTTTGCCCACTCACTCAGTCTGTCTGTATCCTTTTTCAGATTTTGTGTGTCCTCCTCACAATTTGCTTTCCCACCCATCTTTGTATTATCAGCAAACTTGGAAACATTACACTTGATCCCTTCATCCAAGTCATTAATATAGATTGTAAATAGTTGAGGCCCCAGCACCGATCCCTGCGGCACCCCACAGTTACAGTTTGCTAACCGGAAAATTACCCATTTATCCCGACGCTCTGTTTTCTGTTAGTTAGCCAATCTATCCATGCTAATATATCACCCCCAATCCCATGAGCTTTTATCTTGTGCAGTAACGTTTTATGTGGCACCTTATCGAATGCCTTCTGGAAATCCAAATACACCACATCACTGGTTCCCCCTTATCCACCCTGCTCGTTATATCCTCAAAGAACTCCAGCAAATTAGTCAAACATGATTTCCCTTTCATAAAACCTCTGCTTGATTGAATGATGCTTTTCCAAATGCTTCCTTAATAATGGACTCCAGCAATTTCTCAATGGCAGATGTTAGGCTAACTAGTCTATAGCTTCCTGCTTTTAGTCTGCCTCCTTTTTTAAATAGGAGCGTTACATTTGCGGTTTTCCAATCCGCTGCGACCTCCCCAGAATCCAGGGAATTTTGGTAGATTACAACCAATGCATCCACTATCTCAGCATAATGAGGTCTATAATCTTCAGCAGTATTTGCTGAAGACTTGGACTGCATACTTTACTCCTCAATAGCCAGTATCCTCAATATGCTCTCCATTACCATTGTTTTAACGCTGACTAGAAGGATAAATGATTTAAAGCTTCATAATGTGCTGGTGACATTGAACTGAGTACAAAACTTTTTAATTAGAGCCAGGCCATTTAAGAATGAAATCCAGAAGCACTTCTTCACACAAAGGTTGGTGGAAAAGTGGAACCATCTTCCCTAAAAGCCTGTGGATGCTGGGGCAATTGTAATTTGCAAGATAGATATGGATAGATTTTTGTCAGGTAAAGGTATCAAGGGATATGGAGCAAAAGTGGATAAAGTGAGTTAAGGTACAGATCAGCCATGATCTAATTGAATGGCAGAACAGGCTTGAGGCATTGAATGGCCTACTCCTGTTCTTGTGTAACAGTGCAGTAATCACTGTGAGCGACTGAGTGAGTGAGTGAGTGGTTATCAACAGGTGAAATTGCAGTAATTGATGAACTTTTCAGTCTTGTATTATAATCCTCATGTTATAATATAATGGTAGTATTTCTCCAGCGACTTGAGGTGTCTACTGTACATGGTCCATGTTTCTGAGCCATACAGGAGGGCGGGGATTACGACAGCCCTGTAGACCATGAGCTTGGTGGCAGTTTTGAAGGCTGGTCTTCAAACACTCTTTTCCTCAGGCGGCCGAAGTCTGCACTGGTGCAGTGGAGGCGGTGTTGGTTCTCATTGTCAATGCCTGCTCTTGTTGATAGGAGGCTCCTGAGATAAGGGAACAGGTCCACGTTGTCCAGGGCCGCGCTGTGGATCTTGATGATTGGGGGGCAGTGCCGTGCGGCGAGGACAGGCTGGTGGAGGACCTTTTTCTTACTGATGTTTAGCGTAAGGCCCATGCTTTCGTACGCCTCAGCAAAACGTTGACTATGTCCTGGAGTTCAGCCTCAGTATGTGCGCAGACGCAGGCATTGTCCGTGTACTGTAGCTCAACGACAGAGGTTGGGGTGGTTTTGGACCTGGCCTGGAGATGGCGAAGGTTGAACAGGTTCCCACTGGTTCTGTAGTTTAGTTCCATTCCAGCGGGGAGCTTATTGACTGTGAGGTGGAGCATGGCAGCAAGGAAGATTGCGAAGAGGGTTGGGACGATGACGCAGCCCTGTTTGACCCTGGTCCAGATGAGGATTGGGTCTGTAATAGATCCGTTGGTAAGGATCATAGCCTGCATGTCATCGTGGAGCAGGCGGAGGACGGTGACAAAACGGAGGCAGACGCTCCATAGACCCTCGCAGTTGACAGTATCAAAGGTCCTTGTAAGGTTGAAGAAGGCCATGTATAAGGGCTGGCGCTGTTCCCTACGTTCTTCCTCCAGTTGTCACGCTGCAAAAATCATGTCCGTTGTGCCCCGTAGGGACGAAATCCGCACTGCGACTCCGGGAGGAGCTCCTAGGCCACAGGGAGAAGACGGTTGAGGAGGACTCTAGCGACGACTTTCCCAGTGGCTGATAACAGGGAGATTCCTCTGTAGTTTCCGCAGTCGGACTTGTCCCCTTTTTTAAAGATGGTCACAATCACTGCATCTCTGAGATCTCCCGGCATGCTCTCCTCCCTCCAGATGAGAGAGATGAGGTCATGTACTCGTGCCAACAGTGCCCCTCCGCCATACTTCAGTGCCTCAGCAGGGATTCCATCCGCACCCGTCGCCTTGTTGCTTTAAGCTGTCTTATGGCTTTTTCTACCTCGTGCAGTATTGGGGTCTCACTGAGGTGGTGGCGGGTAGCATGCTGCGGGATGGAGTCGAGAACACTCGGGTCAAAGGCAGAGTCTCGATTGAGGAGATCTTCGAAGTGCTCCTTCCAGCGGGCCCTGACTGCCTCGGTATCCTTGATGAGTGTTTCCCCGTTCTTGGCCAGCAGTGGGGTGGGGCCTTGGGTGTTTGGATCGTAGTTGGCCTTGACTGCAATGAAGAATCCTCGCACATCATGGCTGTCGGCCAGCTGCCGTATCTCCTGTGCTTTCTCCATCCACCACTTGTTCTTTAGGTCCCGGATTTTTTGTTGGACCTTGTGATATATTCACAGAGCGCAAGCACACACAGCTTCCTACATGGCAGGCAGCTCTCTCGGAAGCCTCCAGAATCTGCCTGATTCTGTTTAATTATTAACTATGCAGTTGCAGTGCACAATACGTCCACATCCACAGTGTGGCGCTACAAACATTACAAGCTGACAGACATTACACTTCTCCCTCCTTAATGAAGAAGTTATTATAACAAACATCATACATAACTTTCATGTTTATACATAACACACGATATAAACTTATTTTTTTTCCATATTTACAAATTTAACTTTACCACTTGTTTTCTGTTTTGAAGCGGATACTTTCACTCTCGAACAGAACCTTCCAAACATGGTGTCGATTTCACACTCATTCAAGGCTCATCCTGAGGAACGTTTTCCTCCACGGAATTTCCTTGATTTTCATTTGAACTCACTCTAACTTCAGGCTCTTTGTTTTCCTGACTCGGACTCAGACTTTCATTCTGATTCTCTCCTGGATTTGTTTCCAGTACATTGGATTTAGGATTTACTACTGGTTTATCAAAACTATCTGATGAGTCAGAACTAATTGAATCATTCCCACCTTCAACTCCTTCCATGTCTGTAGGTAAAATATGATCAATATGAACAAACCTAACCTGTCCATTATCAAACATCTTTACCAAATATGTGCGAGGACCACATATCTTCACCACTCTTCCTGGTAACCACTTTAACCATTTATGGTGATGGTTCTTCACTCTCACCTTCTGGTTTAATTTCACATTTCTTTCTTTTAATCTATCTCTATCATGATTCTCTTTCTGTCTTAATTGTGTCTCTTCTACGGAATGTGCCAAATTTGGTTTTAACAATGAGAATCTGGTTCATGGATGTCGTTTGAGAAACAACTCTGCTGGTGTTCTACCAGTAGTTGTATGAGGAGTATTTCGATATGTAATCAAAAAATTAGCCAATTTGTGATCCAATGACAACTGTTGTTTCCTTGGATTTGGATTTAACATTTGTTTTATGAGGGCACGTTTTACAATTTGTACCGTGCGCTCTGTTGCACCATTCGAAGCAGGATGGTATGGTGGAACCTTGGTATGTTTCACACTATTTTTGCTCATGAATTGTGCAAATTCTTCTGAATGAAATTGTGGTCCATTATCCAAAACAATTTCTTCAGGGAGGCCAAATGAAGAAAATTATTTTCGTAAAATGCCCAATATTTTACTTGTTGTTATGTTCCACATTGGACACTGACTCACGATGTACTCTATACCTTTATCAAGACCTGGCCACCATAAATAACTGCGTGCAAAACTCTTGGTCAAGCACATTCCCAGGTGCTGGTCATGGAGGTCCCCTAATAATTTGGACCTGAATTTATTTGGTATAACCACTCTTGCACCCCACATGATACAATCTTTATCGACTAATAATTCATTCCTATGAATGAAGAATGGATGTGTATCTTTATCTGTTACCTGGTTTGGCCATCCATTTGCAATATAATCATACACCTTTGACATCACTGGGTCACGTTTGGTTGGTCTACCAATCTCTTCAGCTGTGACTGGCAGTTCATCAATGTATGAAAAATAAAACACTTCTTCCCTATCGGGTGTAACTTGTGATGGGGAAGGCAACCTAGACATTGCATCAGCATTACTGTGATCAGCTGATCGTCTGTATTCAATATCATATGTAAATGCTGACAAAATCAAAGCCCATCTCTGCATTCGGGCTGCAGCTAATGTTGGAACTGGGGACTTTGGATGGAGAATTGCTGTTAGGGGCTTATGGTCCATAACGATGGTAAACTTATGACCATACAAGTATTTGTGAAACTTCTTGACCCCAAAAATTAATGCCAAAGCTTCCCTTTCAATTTGCGCATAATTACTCTCACTAGCACTGAGAGTGTGTGAAGCAAAAGCAATTGGTCTCTCCTCCCCACTACGTGATACATGAGAGATCACTGCCCCAACTCCATATGGAGAGGCATCACATGCTAGCTTAATCTCCTTAGATATGTCATAGTGAACTAACATGGTGCTATCTAACAATTTGCTTTTATACTCCTTGAATGCTGTATCGCGTTCTTTTGACCACTTCCAATGGACCTGTTTCTTCAAAAGTTCATTCAGTGGATGTAATACTGTAGCCAAATTTGTTAGGAACTTCCCATAATAGTTCAAAAGACCCAAGAATGAACGAAGTTCAGTGACATTCCTGGGAGTGGGTGCATTTCTAATTGCATCCAATTTTTCCATGGTTGGATGTAAACCATCTTTGTCTACTCTGTACCCTAAGTACTCCACTCAGTTTTTAAATAACTCACACTTACGAGCAGACACTCGTACTCTGTGCTTCTCTAGCCATTTGAGGACTTCATTCAATATGTTATTATGAATTTGTCTATTTGGTGCTGAAATTAGTATGTCATCCAAATAACATACTACCCCTTCAATATCTTGCAAAATCTGGTTCATCACCCCTTAGAATATAGCAGGGGTGCAAGACACTCCAAACGGTAGCCTATTAAATTGATATAGGCCTAGCTGAGTATTTATAGTCAAGCATGACTTGGACTCCTCATCTAGTTCAAGCTGTGAGCAGGCATTCGTAAGATCCAGTTTTGAGAAGATCTGACCACCTGTCAGTGTTGTGAACAAATCTTCTATTTTCGGCAATGTATTGGGGACATTACCCTCTCGAACTTGGTTTATGGTTACTTTATAATCACCATACAATCTTACCTTACCATCGGATTTAGGTACAACAACAATGAGTGTAGCCCAATTACATCGATCTATCTTACAAATAATGTTCTCAGTCTCTAGTCTTTTGAGTTCTTGCTCAACTTTCTCCTTGAGTGCATATGGTACGGAACGTGGCTTGTAGTAAACTGATCTAGCATCCTTCTGTACCCTGACACTCGCCTTGAAGCCTTGGATCGGACTGCCCGTTTCGCAGAACACCTTCGGATACTTCTTGATAACCTCATCCGTTGATGAAAATCTCGCTTCCACACAGAAAATCTTACTCCAATCCAGCTTCAGTGAGCTCAACCAATTTCTTCCTAGTAAGGCAGACTTGTCTCCTTTCACTACTATCAGAGGCAAGTTCTGAAATTGATCTTTATATTTCACCGGTACAGTGATACGACCTACCACAGGAATGTTCTCTCCCAAGTAGCCTCGCAGCTCTATCTTGAATTTCTCCAGTTGGAAATCACGCAATTTGTCGCGATATAGTGACTCCGGTACTACACTCACGGATGCACCCGTGTCAATTTCCATTGGTATCTTGAATCTCGCAACATCTATGTGGATTTTGATGCTTTCCGAATCGCTGTCTGTTAACCTCGTGCTCCTGATGACGTGTAACTCCAACATCTCCTCGTCCTGTTGTTGTTCTTCCATGCTATGTAGTCTCTTGTGATTTCTACTCATTGCTTTGAACACTGGACTCATAGCTTTTAAAGCTGGTCTACCCTTCAATCGGCATGCCTTTGCAAGATGCCCAGTCTTCCTGCAGAAGAAACACTCTGCCTTCACGTATGGACAACTTGAGCAATGTGTTGTCCCAGGCACCTATAGCACAACTTCGACGCTCTGTTAGAATTTCCAGTTTCTGAGACTTTGGGCCCTCACCGTCTTTTACTTTGAATCTGCAGGTGATTTATCTCGGTTGACTGACGACCGTAATTATTAATTAATTCTCGGGAATATTGTTCGGCCATGCCCATCGACCTCGCTGTCTGACAAGCAATCTCAAAAGTCATGTCAAACGTCGTCAATAACTTCCTTCTGATCGCATCATTTTTCACCCCACAAACAGAACGATCCCGTAATGCTCGGTTTTGAAAGTTTCCAAAATTACAGTGCATCGATAGCTTTTTTAATGCTACGATGTAATCACTGATACAATCATCAGCCTTTTGATTCCGAATCCAGAAACGATAGCTTTCAGCAATTTCTAACGGTTTGGGGTTATAGTGCTGCTCCAGCATCGTTCAAATCTCTTTAACCGTTGTGTCCTTTGGCTCGTCAGGCACAAGCAGATTTACAAGGGTGTCATACAATGCCTGACCTGCCTCCGATAAGAAGATCGCTCTCTTATGTTCCAACACAGCCCGGTTCTGAATTGCATTGTCTGGAACTTCGATTATGTTATTTGCAGTGAAATACATCTCTAACCGATCCACATACGCTTTAAAACATTCCCGGTCGTGTCTATATTTCCCCAAATGTCCGATTACACCTGCCATTTTAATCTCTAGCTGTTCACACTGTATTCCAAAGACAGAAACTTCCAAAGTCTCTCTGTCGGCTGGCTGAATCCTTCACCAATAAAATTTAAGCTTTAAATCACCCGAAAAATTCCATCTCGCCGCCAAATATGATATATTCACAGAGCACAAGCACACACAGCTTCCTACATAGCAGACAGCTCTCTCGGAAGCCTCCGGAATCTGCTTGGTTCTGTTTAATTATTAACTATGCAGTTGCAGTACACAATTCGTCCACATCCACAGTGTGGAGCTACAAACATTGCAAGCTTACAGACATTACAGACCTCAACCTTGATCCGCCTGTAATGCTGCTTTGCTGCTCCCGAGTTGGGTTGTTGTTTAAGGCTCAGAAATGCCCTGCGCTTGTGATCTATTACTTCTTGGATCTCCTGATCCTTCTCATCAAACCGGTCCTGATGTTTCCTGGTTGAGTGACCGAGCGTCTCTTTGCAGGCACTGGTTATGGAGGCCTGGAGGGCAGACCAAGTGCTGTGGGCATTCTACGTCTCGGGGTCATCAAGGCCCGACAGGTTAGCTGTGAGGCGCTGACTGTGTAGGGCTCTCTTAGCTGAGTCCTTTAGTGCCCCAGCATTGACTTTTTTGCAGCACTGCTTCTGCTGCCCCACCCCCACCCAGCTTTGGGACTATGTTGGTGTCGATGATGGATCGGATTAGGCGGTGGTCCGTCCAGCAGTCATCAGCTCCTGTCATGGCGCAGGTAATGTGCACATCTTGCGATCCCTGGCTCGGACTACCACCAACGATGCCTCTGCAAGATCCTACAAATACCCTGGGAGGACAGACGCACCAACATTAGTGTCCTCGTCCAGGCCAACATCCCCAGCAGTGAAGCACTGACCACACTTGATCAGTTCCGCTGGGCAGACCACATCGTTTGCACGCCAGACACGAGACTCCCAAAGTAAGCGCTCTACTCGGAACTCCTTCACGGCAAACGAGCCAAAGGAGGGCAGTGGAAACGTTACAAGGACACCCTCAAAGTCTCCCTGATAAAGTGCAACATCCCCACTGACACCTGGGAGTCCCTGGCCAAAGACCGCCCTAAGTGGAAAAAGTGCATCCGGATGGACGCTGAGCACCTCGAGTCTTATCGTCGAGAGCATGCAGAAATCAAGCGCAGGCAGCGGAAAGAGCGTGCGGCAATCCAGACCCGCCCACCCCTTCCCTCGACGACTGTTTATCCCACCTGTGACAGAGACTGTGGTTCTCGTATTGGACAGTACAGCCATGCAAGAACTCATGCTAAGAGTGGAAGCAAGTCTTCCTCGATTCCGACGGACTGCCTGTGATGATGATATAATATCATGTTATAATGTCACATAGCTGGTTGTAAATATGGCGTATGCTATATTTTCCAGTCTGCTCCCAGAAATGAGTGATTCAGTTCCTAGTGAAAGTCAATCATCTTCAGCTGGTATCTGTACACCTGTCCCCCTTGTATAAAATGCATAAAATCAAAACTAAACTGGCATATATTTTGGTATTTTTGTGTGTGATGACAAGAATCAGATTAATGTTATTCTGCAAAATGGCACCAGTATGCGCAGGTAGGTTTGCGGGGTATGGTTTAAGGTACACACTTGTAGCAAAAACAAATTGTAATGTCAAACATTCCTAAAATCTCCAAAGGGACAAAGATCTCCAAAAAAAAACAACGTCCGAAAAATAAAAATGAAAAATTCAGCTCTCATAATCAAAGTTAACTTTCACTTTTATATGCACTGCAAATAAAAATACAAATGCCTCCCCCCTCTGTAATCACAGCAGGACCTCAAAGGTATAATTTCAAGATAATTACCAGTGCACCATGCTAGCCAATATATATACTGGCCTGATAAGGGAGGTAAACGCATGTTTATGGACACAGTGTAGGAGGCAAGGGTTTAAATTGCTGGGCCATTGGATGTAGCTCTGGGGCAGGAGTGAGATGTACCAATGGACGGTCTGCAGGATCAGCAAGCTCCTGGTTAGGCTGACTACAGCTTTGGGGTTGGATTCAAGCTAATGTGGCGGGGAAAGGGGAAAGCATGGGAGTAGAGTAGTCAGTTTGGAAGTGTAAGTAAGCTCTAGGCATGTAGGAAACAACGAGGTAGAGAAGTTCACAGAGGTTAAACAGGACAAGATAGTGAACTGTGACTTTGCACAGTAATAGTAATTCACCAGTGTTGGCACGGAAGTAAAACCACGGGAAACCAAACAAATTGGCTTGGAACTGATAGAATCCTTGTTAGTTTTGAAAGTGACCAACGAACGAATTGTGGACACTTACATTTTAGGAAGAGAATCTTTCCTTTGTTTTATTTTGGTATTTGAGAATGCTATCCATTTTGGAGCGGTAACCTTCGCGACGCGGGACATCCTGCACCTGGCTCAGAAGTCCCGCCCCCCCCGACCTAAATTGGGGTCACCGCCCCTGACAGAAAGTGGAGTGCAATGTCAGGCGTTCCACTTCCTGTCCGGGCCGGCTCTGGGGTGCTACCCGGGCGTAAGTCGGAGCACTACTTGGGCTCTCCGCATAGTGCTAATGCGTTCTGAGGGCCCTCCCCTTCCGTTAAAGGGGAGGACATGCTGCGAGCTCTGCAGGATTTTCAGGGGCCTACACTAGACCACCGGGAATGTGAGTGCCGTGGCCACAGCCCTGCACTGAAACCGAGCTGACATCGCCCGTGCCAACCTTATGGGGCGTTGCCCAATTTCTGCTGCAGGGCGAAAACAGGCCGCCGTAGGGCAAAAAGGAGTCACTGCACACGGCGATGATATCTTCACTGGAGGGGCAGCAGCCCGGGATGCTACCAGCAGGGATGGGTGCTACTGGTTTCACGCCTCCGCTAACTCCTGCTCAATTTTGCGGGAGTCCGTAGCGCCCTCCCCCCCAGGCGGAAACATTTTCGCGCCACATTAGCGCCCCCCAGAGGCACTAACAGGAGGCGCACAGCAGGGGAATTTCGCCCTCTTTGAGTCAGATTACTCAGCATTTTGGCACTTTCTTACTGAGTCTGCCTCTCGAAGCTGTTTAGTTACATATTAGAGTCATAGGAGGTGGAATACTTGGTACAAGTAAAATACTTAGGACTGATAAAGCAGGGACACTGGTTTATGGTGATTGAATAATTCAAAATTTATTTTCATTGTATGGGATTCTGGCATTGTTGGCATTGAATTTCCTTAAAAACCATAAATCAGTGGCCCTTGCTGGTAAGCTGCAGCAGAATTTGTCAAATTAGTTTATTAAATGGGATTTTTATTTCCTTTTCATGTTGTGTCGAGTTTTTTTATTGCGTTTACTCAAAGCACTAACACAGTTGCCTTCCCCTACTCTCAAAAGATCAATGCAGAATCCACTCTTGCCGAGGAGCCCAAAGCCCCCGAAGCAGTCGCTGAGCCATCCCAGGATGCCCTCTCTGCTGTGCCCAGTGTGGCCGCGGAGGAGGTTGTGGTGAATCCACTGTTTGACTGCAGACTGATTTCACTAACAGTAAGTGCTTCGTTCATCCCATCACCACAGCCACCTCCTTTGTTATTGCTCGACAGTAGAGATGGTTTTTCTGTTCAGTGTTGCATGTGTGCATTTCCCTCCACCCTGATCAAGATATCACCTATGAAGTTTCTCCCCCCACACACCCCAAACCATCTGTTTTCCATCTTCATTTAAACTGAGTTAAGCCTGAGTATTCATTCTCTGATTGCAATGGCAAGTATGACCCTCTCATTGAAATGACTCCAGAAATGGATGCCCAGACTACAGCAATGGGCCTGTTCCTATAGATGTGACTTGTACACAACCAATCCATCAACTGTTTATTTAACTGCAGTGTTCTCCTACCCAATGTTAAGCAATGTATCCATGGTGTGTGCGCATGTGTGTGTAAGTGTATGTGTGCTGGATTTGCAATTCTGCCGATGGGATAAGAGAGCCTGATTCAGTAGTGTTAGTTCAGGAGTTTGCTCGCAATCGCAGTCTAAATAAGCGGCATATAAAATCAGCTAAAAACAAGTGCACTTTCACAGGTGAAGTGATTTCAGTGCTTTAACAGCATAGGTGAACCTCTGTTTTTATGTTATTTTCTCCCCTGTCAGCACAGGGTAGTTGACTGATCTCCACCAGTGCCCAGTGAAAAGAGAGGAACAATGGAATGTAGCCTGTGAATCGCTTTCCCTCTGGTTTTCTTTCCCAGCTTCCTAGTGGAAAAAGGACTGGCTTTTGTCATAGACTTTCTCACAGTGACATGCCTGAGATTAGAAGCACAGAAATCTGGAGTGCCACAGGTACAAGGCCATATCCCACTGCTCCATGGTACCACAGGTTGGTGCTCTAACATGCCCACAGGTATAGGGCCATATCCCACTGCCCCCTGGTACCCCAGGTTGGTGCTCCAACACACCCACAGGTACAAAGCCATAATCCACTGCCCCATTGTATCACAGGCTTGTTCTCCAACACACTCACAGGTATAGGGCCTTACTGCTATCGAGGGGAGTGTGATATTCTGGATGAAATAAATATAGTGAGAGGGGAAGTATTAAGGAATTTAGCAGCTTTGAAAGTAGATAAGTCCCCAGGCCCGGATGAAATGCTTCCCAGGCTGTTGAGCGAAGTAAAAGAGGAAATAGCAGAGGCCTTGACCATCAGTTTCCAGTCCTCTTTGGATCTGGGCATGGTGCTGGAGGATTGGAGGACTGCTAATGTAGTACCCTTGTTTAAGAAGGGAAAAAAGGATAGGCCGAGTAATTACAGGCCTATCAGCCTAAACTCAGTGGTGGGAAAATTATTGGATAAAATCCTGAAAGACAGGATAAATCTACATTTGGTAAGGCAAGGATGAATTAGGGACAGTCAGCACGGATTTGTTAAGGGAAGATTGTGTTTGACTAAACTGGTTGAATTTTTTGTGGAGGTAACCAAGAGGGTCGATGAAGGTAGTGCACACGATGTAGTGTATATGGACTTTAGCAAAGCTTTTGATAAGGTCCCACGTGGCAGACTGGTCATGAAGGTTAAAGCCCATGGGATCCAGGGCAAAGTAGCAAGTTGGATCCAAAATTAGCTTGGAGGTAGGAAGTAAAGGGTAATGATTGATGGATGTTTTTGTGACTGGAAGGATGTTTCCAGTGAGGTTCTGCAGGGCTCAGTACTGGGTCCCTTGCTTTTTGTGGTATACATCAACGATTTAAATTTGAATATAGGGAGTATGATTAAGAAGTTTGCAGACGACACTAAAATTGGCTGTATGGTTGATAATGCAGAGGAAAGTCATGGGCTGCAGGGGGATATCAATCTACTGGTCAGGTGGGCAGAGCAGTGGCAAATGGAATTTAATTCAGAGAATTGTGAGGTAATGCACTTTGGGAGGGCTAATAAGGAAATGGTATACACATTAAGCGGTAGGCCACTTAATAGTGTAGATGAACAAAGGGACCTTGGAGTGCCTGTCCACAGATCACTGAAAGTTTCAGGCCAGGTGGATAAGGTGGTTAAGAAGGCATACGGAATGGTTGCCTTTATTGGCCGAGGCATAGAATATAAGAGCAGGGAGGTTATACTTAAATTGTATAATACTTTGGTTAGGCCACAGCTGGAGTACTGCATGCAGTTCTGGTCACCATATTATAGGAAGGACGTGATTGCACTGGAGAGAGTGTCAAGGAGATTTACTAGGCTGCTGCCTGGAATGGAGAATCTTAGTTAGGAGGACAGATTGAATAGGCTGGGTTTGTTCTCATTAGAACAGGGAGATTAAGAGGAGCCCTCATTGATATGTACAAAATATTGAGGGGCCTGGACATAGTGGATAGTAAGGGCCTATTTCCATTGGTGGAGGGATCTATTATGAGGGGGCATAGTTTTAAGGTGTTTGATGGAAGGTTTAGAGGGGATTTGAGGGCGGGGGGCTACTTTAAGCAGAGGGTTGTGGGGATCTGGAATTTGCTGCCTGGAAGAGTGGTGGATGCAGAAACCCTCACCACTTTTAAGAGATGGTTGGATGGGCACTTAAAGTGCCGTAACCTGCAGGGTTACAGACCTAGAGCTGGTAATTGGGATTAGACTGGATGACCTTTTGTTGGAAGGCGCAGATATAATGGTAAGTACTGCAGGGAATCGAATACAGTCAGCGTGATCTCCTGGACTAGGTTCGATCGCCTAGATGGGTCGGAGAGGAATTTTCCCAGATTTTTTTTCTCCCTAAATCGGCCTGAGTTTTATCTGGCCAATAATTTTTGCCTCTCCCAGGAGATCACATGGCTCCGGTTGGGGTGGAGTGTAGAAGGTTTCAGTATAAGGAGTGTCGCAGTTGTACGAGGCGGACTGGTTAGGCTGGGCGCTCTTTGCCTTTCCACCATTGTTCATTGTTTATCGGTTTATATGTAACCTTCAGAGCTGCTGACCGAGGGCCTTGCAGCTCTTTGTCGGCTGGTGTGGACATGATGGGCCGAAATGGCCTCCTTCTGCGCTGTAAATTTCTATGTTTCTATATCCGACTGCCCCCTGGTACCACAGGTTGGTGCTCCAACACACCCACAGGTATAGGGCCATATCCCACTGTCCCATGGTACTGCAGGCTGCTGCTTCAAGGCGCTGTCACTATGGTTTTGTCCTGGCACAAAATCATGTGCTGTATGTCCACGGTTTCCAAAGGTGCACTCCCTTAGACTGCACTCCGTACCAGATTGGGAAGTCCCCTCAGTATTAAAGTGTTTTTTGTCTGTGACCCTGTAGGTATGTTAATAAGAAATGCCCATTGCTTGAATCTCATCAGAGAAACCATCCTTGTTTTAACTGTCCCTTTGATCATTTCAAATCACATCATGTTCTAATATTTTACACTACTAGATTTAAAATATGATACTGGAGATACATTCAGATGAAATAAATCCCCTGTTTTATTCCCTATAAAGGAGATTAAGGAGCCTGAGGTGCAGGAGCCAGCTGTAAATGCTGTGACTGAGATCACTGAGGTACGTAAATGGTGCCTCAATGGCTGAGCGAAACAGTAGATCATCTGCTCATTACAGTTAAACACTGTCATCAAATCTCACCCCGATAATTAGTACTCCATAAATGGAACGGTTTCATGTGCGTCAGAGATGCTTGTGCATATTATGAAAAAGGACTGTGATATTCCTGCCATGCAAATAATCATTTGTAGTTGATAGCCAACCTTTACTGTGTGGAAATGCTGAACTAGTACCGATGGTAATTCAGGGCTTGAGAGAGAAAGCAAGTAATGAGTACATTGGAGCCATTCTCAAGGCCACTGGTTTGCAATGACTGAATAAAGTCAACCTCTGGTTTTATTGCATGCTGAGATTTTTTTTAACAGGTGTTTTGCAGATCAAATTGAATAATTCTATCAGTTTTTCTCTGTGAAAATGTAAAAACCATTGGCTGTGCATATAAAAGGAGTTATAGAAACATAGAAACTAGGTGCAGGAGTAGGCCATTCGGCCCTTCGAGCCTACACCACCATTCAATAAGATCATGGCTGATCATTCACCTCAGTACCCCTTTCCTGCTTTCTCTCCATACCCCAGGTTTACATATATAACAGAGAGAGAGAGACAGAGAGAAAGAGAGAGAGAGAAAGAAAGATAGAGAAAGATAAATAGAAAGAGAGGTGCAAGAGAGAGCGAAAGAGAGAGAAAGGGAGAGAGAAAGAGAGAGAGAGAGAATGAGAGAGAAAAATAGAGAAAGAGATAGAGAATGAAAAAGAGACAGATAAAGAGGGAAAGAGAGAGAAAGAGATAGAGAAAGAGATAGATAGAGAGAGACAGAGGGAGAGAGAAATGAGAGAAAGAGAGAGAGAGAGAAAACAAGATAAAGAGAGAGATAGAGAGAGAGAGATAGAGAGAAAGATAGAGAGAGAGAAAAAGAGAGAAAAAATAGAGAGAGAGGGAGAGAGAGAGAAAGAGAGAGGAAGATAGAGAGAGAGAGGAGCGAGAGCGCTAGAGAGTGAGAGAGAGAGAGAAAGAGAGCGATAAAGAGAGAGAGAGAGAGAAAGAGAAACAGAGAGAGAGAGAGAGAGGAAAAGAGACAGAAAGAGAGAGAGAGAAAGAGAGAGAAAGAAAGAGACAGACAGAGAAAGGGACAAAGAGAGAGAGAGAGACTGAAATAGAGAAAAATAGAGAGAGAGAAAAAGAGAGAGAGAGAAAGAGAGAAAGAAAGAGATGAAGAGAGAAAGAGAGAGAGAAAGAGGAAGAGAGAGAGAGAGAAAGAAAGAGATAAAGAAAGACTGAGAGAGAAAGAGAGAGTAAGAGAGAAAGCGAGAGAGAGAAAGAGAGAGAGATAGAGAATTTATTGAATTTATTGAATTTGTGTGCCTTCCCTCATCTAACCTGAGTCTGTGTCCATTAGTTCAAGAGTATTGCAATCTGTGATAACAGGACAAAAGAATGAATATTGGACAGCATAGTGCCCACTCGGCAGCTGTTTCACAAGATAGTCCACACAGACATGATGGGCCGAATAGCCTCCTCCTGTGCTGTAAGATTCTATGAATATAATTACAGGCAAGGATAGCAATTCAGCCCATCTTAATTCATCATCTGGAGGAATCCCAATGCCCCCGCTATTGTAACACCCAATTGATTCTATGATTTTAACTCCAGTACTGTGTCTGGATATTTATTCCAGATGTTGATCACTCTCTGTGTAAAGAAGAATTTTCCGATATCAGCCCTAATGTTACCTTTTATTAGTTGGAACCCGTGTCCCTCAATTCTGCTCTCACACTTCAACTTGAAATAATATTCCAGGTTAACTTTTTCTATATCCAAAACAATGTTATATGCATTTATCAGATCACCTCTCGGACACCTCCTTTCATGTCTTTCCTGTATAACACAAACCCCTGACACTGGGGATTGGCCTTGTGCCTCTTCTCTGCACTCCAGTATTTCAATATCTCTCTTGTTTCATGGTGACCAGAACCACACGCAGCATTCAAGATGCGATCTGATCAGAGTCCTGTACCGTTTCATTATTGCCTCATCTGACTTCTATTCTACAGTTCTGGCTATTTAAATGCTGACTTAAAATCTCAAATCTCACTATGAAATTAAAGATCTACAGTGATGATAGCACAACCGATGAGCAATCTGATTCTCCCTGCTTGGATTGGGGGAGAATTAAAAAAGAAATTCATTCTTGGGATTATGGGCATCGAGGATTTTGACCCATCGACGATGAAGGAACAGCAATATATGTCCAAATCGGGATGGTGTGTGACTTGGAGAGGAACCTGGTGGCATTCCCAAGCACCTGTTGCCTTTGTTCTTCTAGGTGATAGAGGTAGCGGGTTTGGAAGGTGCTGCCAAAGAAGCCTTGACACGGATTAATCAGGGAGAGTCAGCATGAATTTGTTAAGGGAGGGTCGTGTCTGACTAACTTGATTGAATTTTTTGAGGAGGTAACCAGGAGGGTTGATAAGGGCAGTGCTTATGATGTAGTGTATATGGACTTTAGCAAAGCTTTAGATAAGGTCCCACATGGCAGACTGGTCACAAAAGTAAAAGCCCATGGGATCCAGGGCAAAGTGGCAAGTTGGATCCAGAATTGTCTCAGAGGCAGGAAGCAAAGGATAATGTTTGATGGTTGTTTCTTTGACTGGAAGGATGTTTCCGCAGGGCTCAGTGCTGGGTCCCTTGCTTTTTGTGGTCAATGATCTAGACTTGAATGAATAAAGGTGGGATGATTAAGTTTGCAGATGAAACTAAAATCGGCTGTGTGGCTGATACTGAAGAAGAAAGCTGCAGACTGCAGGAAGATATCTGTTAAGTTCAGGATAATTCCACGAGACTGTGTTGTAAGCTCAAACCATTGTGACCTTGGTCTCTTTAAATGTAACTCCAAAGTGAGGCAGCAGCATGGTGGTCTGCCTTTGATACCTGCTTGCTCCAGAGTGCACAGATGACCCATAGGTCTCCCACAGGTGTGCCCCCTAGTGGCAAGTCTTACACATAGGTGAGGTTTGCATACATAACAATATCAATCAACTGGTCAGGTGGGCAGAACAGTAGCAAATGGAATTTAATCTGGAGAAGTGTGAGGTAATGCATTTGGAGAGGGCTAATAAGGAAAGGGTATACACATTAAATGGTAGGACACTGAGAAGCGTAGAGGAACAAAGGGAGTGCCTGTCCACAGATCGCTGAAGGTAGCAGTCCAGGTAGATAAGGTAGTTAAGAAGGCATACGGAATGCTTGCCTTTATTAGCCGAGGCATAGAATATAAGAGCAGGGGGTTATACTTGAACTGTATAAAACACTGGTTAGTCCACAGCTGGAGTACTGCATGCAGTTTTGGTCACCACATTACAGTAAGGACTTGATTGCACTGGAGAGGGTAAAGAGGAAATTTATGAGGGAGTTGCTGGGAGTGGAGAATCTTAGCTATGAAGACAGATTGGATAGGCTGGGTTTGTTTTCCTTGGAACAGAGGAGACTGAGTGGAGACCTCATTGAGGTGTATAAAATTATGAGGGCCTAGATATAGTGGATAGAAAGGGCCTACTTCCCTTAGCAGAGGCATCAACAACCAAGGGGCACAAATTTAAAGTAATTGGTCGAAGGTTTAGACGGGATTTGAGGGGAAATTTCTTCATGCAGAGGGTTGTGAGGGTCTGGAGCTCACTGCCTGACAGGGTGGTAGAGGCAGAAACCCTCATCACATTTAAAAAGTACTTGGATGTGCACTTGAAGTGCCGTAACATTCAGGGTTACGTACCTAGAGCTGGAAAGTGGGATTAGACTGGATAGCCTCTTGTTGGCCGGTACGGATACTATGGGCCGAAATGGCCCCTTTCTGTGCTGTAAACCTCTATGATTCTATGATTCTATGTATTATGAAGAACAGGTTGTCACTGCCTCATTCTTTGAGTGCCCTATTTTTAAATCACCTTTGTGATCATTTCAAATCACGCAATGTATTTCTTTACACTGCTATAGTTTGCAAAAGCAAGCTATATTGGAGAGTTCTGATCAAATAGTGATTGATAATTTCTACTAGTCAATGAGATGATAATGAGAAAGTGCAGATTTGGGGTAATCACAAAAAGAATTAAAGTGGAAGTTGGTAAAAAATTCCTTTACACAGAAGGCGGTTTGAATCGGGAATTCTCTGCCACAAACTATTGCAAAAGAAGAGTCCATAAATTATTTTAACAGGGAATCAGATAGATATTTAAAAAAGAGAAATAGTAAGGGATATCGGGTGCGAACAGGAGAGTGGGATTAGGTTCATGGAGAGAAGCACCAGTGTAGACTTGATGAGCAAATGACCTGTTTCTGTACTGTAGCATTCTATGATTTTCTGTTTAGATGAAATAAATCCCCTGTTTTCATTCCCATAAAGGAGATTAAGGAGTTTAAGGAGCCTGAGGTGCAGGAGCCAGCTGTAAACACTGAGACTGAGAACACTGAGGTATGTAAATGTTGCCTCAGGGCCAGGTTAAATTTATCTTACGTCATTTGCTCATTATAGTTAAATAGTTGTCATCAGCACTCAGCCCTATTTACCCCGTCCATCCTAAAACAGTTTCCTGCATGGAAGTGATGCATGCTTCAGTATTGCAGCTGGTTATGCTTTGAGATCAGCAGAGATTGCACCTCGAACATGTTCTGTGCTATCTGTATTTTGCAATTCCAAAATGAGTGTTCCAGTTACAACCTACAAGCCATGATTCTGGGACAGAAAATCCTGTAGGGCCCACTGAGTTCGGGAGATGGGCTTCCAGCATGGAAAATCCTACAGATCCTGAATTCCTGATGTGGGCTCCCAGCAGGTGAAGCTCCATGCTGGAGGGGAAAATTCATAATGTATCTTACAGAAAAAATGCTAACTCAAAGGCCTGGAGATTTCCTAGAAAGTACTGGCATAACTGTGGTGTAAGAATGGAGATTTTACACAAGTCTTACACCAAAATACCGCTGTGCGCAAATTTTCTCGATCATTTTTGAGTTGCATTCACAGAAACCCCACTTAGCTTATTGACATATTTTCACTCCTCCCCCATGTAAAAGGCCAGAGAACGCAGGTTTCCAGTATTCACAACTGCTGTAACTTTACACCCAAAGTTTTAGGCTCGTTAGGATCTTGAAGGAACTATTTCTGGTGCTTTATAGCGATTTCTTTTAAATTTCTCCTTACTGAGAGCTGCACTGTATCTTCTATGTCTTTGAATCTGTAACATTAAAAAGAAAAAAGCTACCACAATTGTATTTTCTTAAGCATGTTTGTACTTATATCTGCTTGTTTTATCCTGTTGTTTACATTCTGGCATATACTGATGAAATTCTCAGGAAATTATGATGTAAATTGACGTTGGCAAGATTGGGGTAGAAACTGGCATAAGTCATAACGAGGAAGCTCCAGCCCACGGTCTTTACAATGCATTAGTATGGGCCAGCCCACACTGCGATATGTGTGCGCACTAGGTCTGTGCAGCAGAGCAGGTCTCCATTCGTCCTAGTTAACCCTTGCCACTGTATAAAGGCCGAGCTCTTTCAAGCCTATATGGTGGCTGAAGTGCAACAGTGACCACACATTAAAAAAATCCATGCAAAGGCATCATCCACCCCTGGAGTTCATGACTGGAATATCAGGTCCTTCATTGAAACATCTGCAAACTCATTCCTTTTGGTATGGAAGCAAGTCATCCTCGTTCGAGGGACCGCCTTTGATGAGGACATGTATACTTATCACATCTGCATAAGAATATATTTTCATTGTAATAGCTTTAATCCTGAGCTGATGAAGTACTGACAGTTTACAAAATGATACATTGTCAGTCTTTCAATTTTAGTTTTTTAAATTACAGAAATATAAAATGGAACCAAACATAAATGATTTTTTCACATAAAATACATTTCTTAATTACTTCTCAATCTTAATCCCAAACAATGGGTCATGTTATGGGGCACTGTTACAAATATGATATTTAATGAAAACTATTTCAGCCCTGCTGGTTCAGTATTTTATTCATTAACTTTTAACTGATGTTACTGTAAGTGCTATAGAGCAACATCCTTCCATTTCTGATTATTGGATGCATATTTTGGTTGATTGGATTTGTCCAAGAAGTAGAAAGATATCAAAGAACAAAGCTGTTTCCACTTCAATATTATTGTGCTTGCAATGGCTCAGATATGGGCCTCCACACATAGATCAGAGCTCCCCAAATGGCTCAGTGAGTTTATTTGGTGTGGACAGAAATATAGCCTTTTGGACTTTATTTTAAAAATTCCTCACCACACTATATCCTGGAGCCCATCACTGCCAGTCCACCTCCACAGTTATATGTGCAGTGCAATACAGATATCGTGCTGCAGCACATTCAAAAAATGCAGCAGAACATAGAACGAATGGACCCAGTGAAAAGTTAAATAAAATTCCTCCAACAGTTAAGTGCCAAGGCACTGTAATCCAGCTTGCTGTAAGAATGATATCCAACCAGAGCATACCACATCAATCCCCTTCATCCAATCTAACATATGGAACAACTCGAGTACCATGAAGACGTGCTTTCAAATCTGATTTTTATCTTACAGAATGTGACGCCTGAGCCGGTGACTGAACAAGACAAAGCATTTTCTGAAGATTTGGAAACCTCTCAGGTACAAACCCAAGCTCTAATCCTGATTCCTTTAGTGCATCCGTGATCTTTACAGATGAGCCATATTCAGCATTATAGGCACAGTTATACAATGGAAATCAAGAAATAAAGATCCAGTTTATTACAGTTCTTTCTAAAAGGTCATAGTCACCATATAGATTAGGATAAAAAGGCAGTTACGTTACTTCCAATTGCAATGATCCAACAATAGTGCAATTCTTCCTGGCGTGACAGTTCTTGTGTTATTTCTCATTGCTTTTCACACTGTATAAAATTAACCAATCCATTCAGAATCAGGTCATGTGACAAGTGTTGAAGCTGATAATTACACTGGAAATATGATGAAAGTCAGTGTCCCAGATTCGAACTCCAGGTCAGATGTTTAGGAAGGAAACTGGGATGCAACATTAACTGTATTTGTTATTACAAGCGCAACTTACACTAGCATATGTGTTCGTTTACCTCAGTTGATAGCACTCTCGCTTCTGAATTGGGATGGGTATGCGTTCAATCCCCTACTCCAGGACTTGAGAATACAATCTCAGCTGACACTTCAGTGCAGCACTGATAGAGAGCTATGTATTGTCGGAGGTGCCACTTTTCAGATAAGACGTTAAACTAGGCTTCCATATTCCTATTCAGGCAAACGTAAAAGATCCTATAGCACTATTTGAAGAATCTAATTCTTCCCTCAACCACCAACAACATATTATCTGGTCATTCAACTCATTGTTGCTTCTGAACCACTGCTATGCACAGATTAGCTGTTCTATTTGTCTACATAACAACAGTGACGACACTTCACAAGTACATAATTGACTGTTAAGTACTTTAGGACACTGAGGACATGATAAGTTGCTATAGAAATGCAGGTTATTTCCTACCTACATTGGCTCCGGAACACCTTGATTTTAACATGTTCAGATCTCTCCATGATCTCGCCCCTCCTTTTCTTTGTAACCTCCATCGGCCCTACAATCTTCCAAGAACTCTGCATTCCTTCAACTCTTGTTCATCCTCCACTTCCTTCATCCCATCATTGGTGGTCATGTCTTCAGCTGTCTAGGACATAAACTTTGGAATTCCTTGTCCAGATCTCTCCGCCTTTCCATCTCCTTTAGGACCCTCCTTAAAACCTACCTCTTTGTTCAAGCTTTTGGTCACCTGGTCTAATGTTTTCTTCTTTGGCATGGTGTCAGTTTTGCATGGTGTCTGATTATGCTCCTGTGAAGTTCATTGGGATGTTTTCCTATGTTAAAGGCACTATATAAATGCAAATTGTTTCTAGCCCGTGACCCAAGAATAGAAATTGTCAGGGCCGAAAATTCAAGGTGTAAGTACTAGGATCACACCCATCTGGAACTTCCACCGCTGACACTAGCGTACTTTCCAGGGTCACACCCACCTGGAACTTCCACCGCTGACACGAGCGTACTTTCCAGGGTCACACCCACCTGGAACTTCCACCGCTGACACGAGCGTACTTTCCAGGGTCACACCCACCTGGAACTTCCACCGCTGACACGAGCGTACTTTCCAGGGTCACACCCACCTGGAACTTCCACCGCTGACACGAGCGTACTTTCCAGGGTCAAAGGGAGGTTCTCTACTTGCATGGTACCAGCTTGCACCCGCACTCCCGGAGCATATCTGGGACATGCACCTGCTCCCAAAGCCACAAGTTGCGTCAAAGTGTGCTTGGTTCCAGTGGGTGGGCCTACATTTTAAGTGCTCATTGCTTCTTCATGTAGGTAGGAAATAACTTACATTTCTATAGGATCTTATCGTGTCCTCAGGATGTCCCAAAGTATTTAACAGTCAGTGATGTACTTGTGAAGTGTTGACACTGTTGTTATGTAGGGCTCAGGCCAGGAGCCTGTCCTGGACCCTCAGGACGGTGGAGAACTGTACTCTAGTTAGTGTTTGGCACACCTACCAGCTGCACCACTACTAATGATACATTGGGTGCTTCCCAGGGTTGGAGTTACAGGAATTCCCAGGACAGAATCTCTGTCACTGAAAATAAGGAAATGTCAGACATGTTGAATAATTACTTTACATCAGTATTTACAGTGGAGGAAGAGGATAGCGTGCCGGACATCCCAAGGAAACTAATATTGAATCAGGGACGGGGACTCACCAAAATTAGACTAAGTAAAATAACAGTAATGAAGAAAATAATGGCACTAAAGAGTAACAAATTCCCAGGACCAGGAAGTAGATGCCCTAACTATAATCTTCCAAAGTTCCCTCGATTTGGGACCTATTCCTTTAGATTGAAAGATTACACTGTTGTTGGGAAATTACTAGAGTCTATAATTAAGGATAGTGTGACTGAACACCTTGAACATTTTCAACGATCAGAGAGTCAACATGAATATTTAAAGGGTAGATCATGCCCGATGAACTTGATTGAATTTTTTGAAGAGGTGACTAAAGTAGTGGACAGGGGAATGTCTATGGATGTTATTTATATAGACTTCCAGAAGGCATTTGATAAAGTCCCTCATAAGAGACTGCTAGCTAAAGTTGAAGCCCATGGAATTGAAGACAAATTATTGATCTGGTTAGGAGATTGGCTGAGCGGTAGGAGACGGTGAGTAGGGATATTGGGCAGGTACTCTAATTGGCAGGATTGGACTCCAAGGATTAAATCACGAGGAGAGAGTACATAAACTTGTGGTGTCCCACAAGGATCTGTTTTGGGGCCTCAACTATTCACCATGTTTATTAACGACTTAGATGATGGGATAGATCGCCACATATCCAAATTTGCCAATGATACAAAGATAAGCGGCAGTGCAGGCAGTGTAGATGGAAGCATAAAATTACAAAGAGATATTTATAGTTTAAGTGAATGGTCAAACCTGTGGCAAATGGATTTCAATGTAGGTAAATGTGAGGTCATCCATTTTAGACCTAAGAAGCTTAGATCAGGGTACCTCCTAAATCGTGAAAAGCTAAAAACAGTGGAGGTCCAAAGAGACTTGGGCGTCCAGGTACATAGATCATTAAAATGTCATGGACAGGTATAGAAAATAATCAAAACGGCTAATGGAATGCTGGCCTTTATATCTAGAGGATTAGAATACAAGGTGGTAGAAGTTATGCTGCAGCTATACAAAGCCCTAGTTAGACCATACCTGGAGTACTATGAGAGGCACTGGGCACCACAGCTAAGGAAGGATATAATGGCCTTGGAGGGAGTGCAATGTAGATTTACCAGAATGATACCTGGAATGATAGTTAAATCACAAGGAGAGATTACACAAACTAGGGTTGTATTCCCTGGAATTTAAAAGGTTAAGGGGTCATTTGATCGAAGTTTTTAAAATGTAAAGGGGAACTGATAGAGATAAACTATTTCTGCTGGCTGGCGATTCAAGAACTAGGGTGCATAGTCTAAAAATTAGAACCAGACCTTTCAGGTGTGAAGTTAGGAAACGCTTCTCCATGCAAAGGGTGGTCGAAGTTTGGAACTCTCTTCTGCAACCAACAATAGACGATAGGTAGATTGTTAATTTTAAATCTGAGATTGCTAGATTTTTGTTAATCAAAGGTATTGAGGGTTATGGTGCAAAGGTGGGTATATGGAGTTAGGTCACCGATCAGCCATGATCTCATTCAATGGCGGAACAGGCTTGAACGGCTAAATGGCCGACTCCTGTTCCTATGTTCCTGACCCCAGCACATCCCCCTCCTATGCTGCCAGACCTAAAAGGGGCGGGCCGAGGCTCTTGCCCTTGCAATGCCATGCAGAATCCCTGGCATTAAGTTAGGGCAAATCTGAGTGGCAGCGTAACTGCCATCACTTTGTAAAACTCCCACCAGAGTGCACTGGAAGGGAAAAGGACCTCTGGCCACCTCCTCTTTATTTTGTAAGGCAACACACGCTTTGCTGCTTCTGCACAATACAATCTCAACCCAATTGGGAGCTGTGTTTGAACAGATGAAGACCATGTTCTTGCTAATTCATTGATTTATGTTTGTGTGTGTTGGGATGGAACAGGTTTTGGAACTTGGCCCAAGTTTCATCTGACAGAATAATAGGTTGTGTATAAAGAGTTTGCATTTATTCTTCAGGAGGCCCCATCATCACTCTGCATATATGAATTGTTTTAAGGTGAATTCACTGTTGTTATGTAGCAAAGACCAAACCATTCTGCACACAACACATCCCAAAAACGCTAATGAGATAAAAACAGAAAATGCTGGAAATACACAGCAGGTCAGGCAGCATCTGTGGAGAAAGAAACAGAGTTAACGTTTCAGGTCGATGACCTTTCGTCAAAACTGGAAAATGTTACAGATGTAACAGGTTTTAAGCAAGTACAGAGGCAGGGAAAGGGGGATGGGAGGAAAGATCCAAAGGGAAGGTCTGTTACAGGACGCCTTTATTTGCAATAGAAAAATGCTCTGATTGGCTCTCCTTGATCACATAACCTGATTGCTGATTGGTCCCCTTGGAGGATAAGACACATCCAACAGTTTCACTGCAAAGTGTAATTAGAACCGCCCTGCCTACCTAATCTATGACTTTGCAAAGTGTAATTCCAGCCGTTCTAACTGCCGACTCCAGACAGGAGCGAGCTCACTCTCACAGGTTAAGACCGCCCCGGCCCTCAACCCCCACCCAAGTTTCTGCCCACCAACCAAAGTTCATGCACCATCCCAGCCCAAGTATCTCTCTCTCCTTCTCTCTCCTTTTCTCTCTCTCTCTCTCTCTCCCCCTCTCCCCACAGTCTCTCTCTCTTCCCCCCGCCGTCTCTCTCTCACTCCCCTCCAGTCTGTCTTTCACTCTCCCCGTCTCTCTCTCTCTCTCCCCAGTCTCTCTCCCACTCTGCCCCCCCAGTCTCTCTCTCTTCCCTCAGTCTCTCTCTCTCCCCACCCCCAGTCTCTCACTCTCCCCACAGTCTCTCTCACTCACTCTCCCCCCAGATTCTCTTTCACTCTCCCCACAATCTCTCTCTTCCCCCCAGTCTCTCTTTCACTCTCCCCACAGTCTCTCTCTTCCCCCTGTTAAGTATCGAATAACTCCACGAGGCTAAGTACGGTGAGCTAGTTCAGCCATGACCTTACTCCAGTTTATTTATTCTCAAAATAAGGATTCAACATGGCTGCCAACGTTATATACACGGCTTGCACGTATCTGTCGGTGACCATTAGGACTCCGACAGTCGCGCCCTCCGGTGGCAGGTAAAACCCAGTTAACATACATAACATCATTCCCCCCAAAGTCCTTGGTACAGGTTGTATTTACAAGTTGAGACGGTCCGGGGCCTTCCGCTCCCTGGTTGATCTTCTCAGCTCGAACCCAAGCTTGGCTGAGTTAGTAGGACTATTGCTGCATTACGGAGCAGTCGGTCTGACAGGACTGTCGGGGATGGTACGTTCGTCTTCGTGAATGACACAAGGGTCAACTGATGGTTGGATGTGTGTTGGTTGGTCGATGATGATGTCCTCTTCAGCTTGTTCTGTGTTGTTTCTGAATCGCAGTTTGGTTTGGTCGATGTGCCTCTTGCACATTTGGCCATTTAACAGTTTGACTACAAACATCGGTTCCTCTCCTTGGCCAAAACCTTGCTAACAACCCACTTTGGACAATGACCATAATTCAGGACAAACGCAGGGTCATGAACAGCAATGTCACATGATACGGCCATGCGATCGTGATACCATTGCTGCCGTTGCCTTCTCGTTTCGACATGATCATTGAGATCCGGGTGTACAAGGGAGAGCCTGGTTTTGAGGCCTCTCTTCATTAACAGCTCGGCAGGAGGGACCCTGGTGAGCGAGTGAGGTCGCGTCCGGTAACTGAGCAGAATGCGGGACAAGCGGGTCTGCAGGGAGCCGTGAGTCATGCGTTTCAATCCTGCCATCCCGGGAATCAGTCTGGTCAACCTTCACTGCACTCCCTCAATCACAAGAATGTCCTTTCTCAGATTAGGAGACCAAAACTGAACACAATATTCCAGGTGAGGCCTCACCAAGGCCCTGTACAACTGCAATAAGACCTCCCTGCTCCTATTCTCAAATCCGCTAGCTATGAAGGCCAACATGCCATTTGCCTTCTTCACTGCCAGCTGTACCTGCATGCCAACTTTCAATGATTGATGTACCATGACACCCAGGTCTCGTTGCACCTCCCCTTTTCCTAATCTGCCGCCATTCAGATAATATTCTGCCTTCCTGTTTTTGCAACCAAAGTGGATAACCTCACATTTATCCACATTATACTGCATCTGCCATGCATTTGGCCACTCACCTAACCTGTCCAAGTCACCCTGCAGCCTCTTAGCATCCTCCTCACAGCTCACACCAACACCCAGCTTAGTGTCATCTGCAAACTTGGAGATATTACACTCAATTCCTTCATCTAAATCATTGATGTATATTGTAAATAGCTGAGGTCCCAGCACTGAACCCTGCGACACCCCACTAGTCACTGCCTGCCATTCTGAAAAGGACCCGTTTATTCCGACTCTCTGCTTCCTGTCTGCCAACCCCCAGTTCTCTATCCACATCAATACATTACCCCCAATACTATGTGCTTTAATTTTGCACACCAATCTCTTGTGTGGGACCTTGTCAAAAGCTTTTTGAAAGTCCAAATACACCACATCCATTGGTTCTCCCTTGTCCACTCTACTAGTTAGATCCTTAAAAAATTCTAGAAGATTTGTCAAGCATGATTTCCCTTTCATAAATCCATGCTGATTTGGACTGATCCTGTCACTGCTTTCCAAATGCGCTGCTATTTCATCTTTAATAATCGATTCCAACATTTTCCCCACTAATGATGTCAGGCTAACCGGTCTATAATTCCCCGTTTTCTTTCTCCTTCCTTTCTTAAAAAGTGATGTTACATTAGATTCCCTCCAGTCCATAGGAACAGATCCAGAATCGATAGATTCTGGAAAATGATCACCAATACATCCACTATTTCTAGAGCCACTTCCTTAAGTATTCTTGGATGCAGACTATCAGGCCCTGGGGATTTATCGGCCTTCAATCCCATCAATTTCCCAAGCACAATTTCCTGACTAATAAGTATTTCCTTCAGTTCTTCCTTCTCACTAGACCTTCAGTCCCCTAGTATATCCGGAAGGTTATTTATGTCTTCCTTCGTGAAGACAGAACCAAAGTATTTGTTCAATTGGTCTGCCATTTCTTTGTTCCCCATTTTAAATTCACCTGATTCTGACTGCAAGGGACCTACGTTTGTCTTCACTAATCTTTTTTTCTTCACATATCTATAGAAACTTTTGCAGTCAGTTTTTATGTTCCCAGCAAGCTTCCTCTCATACTCTATTTTCCCCCTCCTAATTAAACCCTTTGTCCTCCCCTGCTGAATTCTAAATTTCTCCTAGTCCTCAAGTTTGCTGCTTTTTCTGGCCAATTTATATACCTCTTCCTTGGATTTAACACTATCCTTAATTTCCCTTGTTAGCCATGGTTGAGCCACCTTCCCCGTTTTATTTTTACTCCAGACAGGGATGTACAATTGTTGAAGTTCATCCATGTAATCTTTAAATGTTTGCCATTGCCTATCCACCATCAACCCTTTAAGTATCATTTGCCAGTCTATTCTAGCCAATTTACGTCTCATACCATCGAAGTTACCTTTCCTTAAGTTCAGGACCCTAGTCTCTGAATTAACTGTGTCACTCTCCATCTTAATAAAGAATTCTACCATATTATGGTCACTCTTCCCCAAGGGGCCTCGCACAACAAGATTGCTAATTAGTCCTTTCTCATTACACATCATCCAGTCTAGGATGGCCAGCTCTCTAGTTGGTTCCTTGACATATTGGTCTCGAAAACCATCCCAAATATACACTCCAGGAAATCCTCCTCCACCAGTTTGGTTAGCCCAATCTATATGTAGATTAAAGTCGCCCATGATAACTGCTGTACCTTTATTGCATGCATCACTAATTTCTTGTTTGATGCTGTCCCCAACCTCACTACTACTGTTTGGTGGTCTGTACACAACTCCCACTCGCGTTTTTTGCCCTTTGGTATTCCGCAGCTCTACCGATACAGATTTCACATCACCCAAGCTAATGTCCTTCCTTACTGTTGCGTTAATCTCCTCTTTAACCAGCAACGCTACCCCACCTCCTTTTCCTTTCTATCTATCCTTCCTGAATATTGAATAACCCTGGATGTTGAGTTCCCAGCCTTGGTCACCCTGGAGTCATGTCTCCGTAATGCCAATTATATCATATCCGTTAATTGCTGCCTGCACAGTTAATTCGTCCACCTTATTACAAATACTCCTCGCATTGAGACACAGAGCCTTCAGGCTTGTCTTTTTAACATACTTTGCCCCTTTAGAATTTTGCTGTAATGTGGCCCTTTTTGTTTTTGCCTTGGGTTTCTCTGCCCTCCACTTTTACTTTTCTTCTTTCTATCTTTTGCTTCTGCCCCCATTCTACTTCCCTCTGTCTCCCTGCATTAGTTTATCCCTTCCCCAACAGCACTAGCAAACACTCCCCCTAGGCCATTGGTTCCGGTCCTGCCCAGGTGCAGACCGTTCGGTTTGTACTGGTCCCACCTCCCCCAGAACCGGTTGCAATGTCCCAGGAATTTGAATCCCTCACTCCTGCACCACTCTTCAAGCCACGTATTCATCTTATCTATCCTGCAATTCCTACTCTGACTAGCACATGGCACTCATAGCAATCCTGAGATTACTACCTTTGAGGTCCTCCTTTTTAATTTAACACCTAGCTCCCTAAATTCAGCTTGTAGGACCTCATCCTGTTTTTTACCTATATCGTTGGTACCTATATGCAGCACGACAATTGGCTGTTCACCCTCCCTCTCCAAAATGTTCTGCAGGCGCTCCGAGACATCCTTGACCCTTGCATCAGGGAGGCAACATACCATCCTGGAGTCTCAATTGCGGCCGCAGAAACGTCTATATATTTGCCTTACGAGTAGGCCCTGCCATGTGCACCTCTGCCTGCCGACGATATTATTTTATGCACAGTACTTGCCGGTGAGTTTTGATGCTGGAAAGATATCTGTTTCGAGTTTTCGTCCATGGACATGCATGCCTGGGCGATCGTCATGGCCCTGCTCAGGTCTAGAGATTCAGCAGCCAGCAGCTTTCGAAGGATAACCTTGTGGCCAGTGCCCAACACGAAAAAGTCCCACAGCATTTCCTGCAATGCAGCTCTGATGCTGCATGGCCCAGCGAGATGTCTCAGGTCGGCGACAAATTCCACCACGTCCTGGCCCTCGGAGCGATTGTGCGTATAGAAACGATACCTCGCCATGATGATGCTCTCCTTCAGTTTAAAGTGGTTCTGAACCAGCGTACACAATTCATCGTAAGTCTTATCCGTTGTTCGAGTCGGTGAGAGTAGATTCTTGATAAGGCCATAAATCTTTGACCCACAAATGGTGAGGAGAAACGTCCTGTGCTTAATTGCATTATCGGTTCCTTCCAATCCGTTGGCTACAAAGTACTGGTCGAGGCGATCAGTGAAATCCTCCCAGTCTTCCCCTTCCACGAATCTCTCCAAAATTCCAACAGACATGGTTGGGTGAAAGTTTGTATTTTTAACTCATCGCCAGTTGTTAAGTATCGAATAACTCCACGAGGCTAAGTACGGTGAGCTAGTTCAGGCCTTACTCCAGTTTATTTATTCTCAAAGTGAGGATTCAACATGGCTGCCAACATTATATGCATGGCCTGCACGTGTCTGTCAGTGACCATTAGGACTCCGACAGTCACGGCCTCCGGTGGCAGGTGAAACTCTGTTAACATACATAACACCCCTCCGCCCAGTCTCTCTTTCACTCTCCCCCCAGTCTCTCTTTCACTCTCCCCCCAGTCTCACTCTCACTCTCCCCACAGTCTCTCTTTCACTCTCCCCCCAGTCTCTCTTTCACTCTCCTCCCAGTCTCTCTCTCACTCTCCCCACAGTCTCTCTTTCATTCTCCCCCCCTCCCCCCACCCCAGACTCATCTCTCTCCCCCTCCTCCAGTGTCTCTCCTAACCCGAGAGGGTGAGCCCTGTCTCTTCTCTGAAAGCAGTACTGTTAGCACTGTGAGCTCAGGAATCTGCCTGTCACAATGGTTGGATTAAATTATACATTGCAAAGACCTTGATTACTCTCTGTCAGGAAGGATCTAATTACACATTGCAGATAAACTGTTGGGTGTGTCTTGACCTCCAAGGGTCCAATCAGAAATATGGTATTGCAAATAAGCACGACCATTTTTTGGACAGCAGGTGCTTATTCTGCTACTCCTATTTACACCTCTTCTCAATCGATCTTTTGTATCTTTACTTGTTCCATTACCACTCTCTTTTGCCTTGCTCAGCTCAAGCTCAGCTAAGCCCATGTGGTAGCCGGTATGCAACTGCCACCCCACGTTAAAAGAACTCATGCACAGGCATCTTCCACTCCTCTAACATGAAGGTCGGGACCTGGAATGTCAGGACCCTCATGGACAACTCTAACAGAGACAGGCCGGAATGCCGCACCACCACATTTGCCCGGGAACTTAGACGCTTTGATATCAACATCGCCGCCCTAAGCAAGACCCGGCGGGCAGGGGAAGGCCTGCTCAAGGAACAAGGTGGAGGTTACACCTTCTTCTGGAAAGGGAAACCAGAGGCAGAACGCCGCCTCCACAGAGTCGGCTTCGCCATCAAAAACGAGCTGGGCGACTGCCTCAAAGATTCCCCCTGTGGGGTTAACGAATGCCTCATGACTCTTCGGCTCACACAGTGTCCCGGAATCAACGCGCCACAGTCATCAGTGTGTACACCCCAACACTTGATGCAACAGATGAGACCAAAGAGGGTTTTTGCTCCAACCTCGAAAAATACCTGTCCCGTATCCCTGCGGATGACAAACTGATCCTCCTCAGTGACTTCAACGCCTGGGTCGGCAAGGACACAGCCTCTGGGGAGGCGTGATTGGCAGAGGGGGGTAGGGAAAACCAACTCCAGCGGTACCCTACTCCTGACAAAATGTCGAGAACATGAACTTGTCATCACCAAAACCCTGTTCCGCCAGAGGGACAAATACAAAGCATCGTGGCAACATCCTCGCTCCAAACACTGGCACCTGCTCGACTATGTCATCTTCCGAGCCAGGGATCGCAAGGATGTGCACATCACCCGCGCCATGACAGGAGCTGACGACTGCTGGACGGATCACCGCCTAATCCAATCCATTATCGACATCAACATAATGCCAAAGCAGAGGGGGCAGCAGAAGCAGTGCCACAAAAAAGTCAATGCCGGGGCACTTAAGACCCAGCTAAGAGAGCCCTATACAGTCAGCACCTCACAGCTAACCTAGCGACCCTTGATGACCCCGAGACACAGAATGCTCACAGCGCTTGGTCTGCCCTCCAGGCCTCCATAACCAGTGCCTGCAAAGAGACGCTCAGTCACTCAAATAGGAAATATCAGGATTAGTTTGATGAGAATGATCAGGTGATCCAAGAGCTAATAGATCGCAAGCGCAGGGCATTTCTAAGCCTTAAACAACAACCCAACTCAGGAGCAGCAAAGCAGCATTACAGGCGGCTCAAGGCTGAGGTCCAACAAAAAACCCGGGACCTAAAGAATAGGTGATAGATGGAGAAAGCACAGGAGATACAGCAGCTGGTCGACAGCCATGATGTGCGAGGATTCTTCATCGCAGTCAAGACCACCTATGGTCCAAACACCCAAGGCCCCACCCCACTGCTGGCCAAGAACGGGGAAACACTCATCAAGGACACCGAGGCAGTCAGGGCCCGCTGGAAGGAACACTTTGAAGATCTCATCAATCGAGACTCTGCCTTTGACCCGAGTGTTCTCGACTCCATCCGCAGCATGCTACCCGCCACCACCTCAGTAAAACCCCAACACTGCACGAGGTAGAAAAAGGCATGAGACAGCTTAAGAACAACAAGGCTACAGGAGCAGATGAAATCCCCACTGAGGCACTGAAGTATGGTGGAGAGGCACTGTCGGCACAAATACATGACCTCATCTCTCCATCTGGAGGGAGGAGAGCATGCCAGGGGATCTCAGAGATGCAGTGATCGTGACCATCTTTAAAAAAGGGGGCAAGTCCGACTGCGGCAACTACAGGGGAATCTCCCTGTTATCAGCCACTGGTAAAGTCGTCGGGAGAGTCCTCCTCAACCGTCTTCTCCCCGTGGCTGAGGAGCTCCTCCCGGAGTCACAGTGTGGATTTCGTCCCCTATGGGGCACAACAGATATGATTTTTGGAGCGCGACAGCTGCAGGAAAAATGCAGGGAACAGCACCAGCCCTTATACATGGACTTCTTCGACCTTACAAAGGCCTCTGACACTGTCAACTGCGAGGGTCTATGGAACATCCTCCTCTGTTTCGGATGCCCCCAAAAGTTTGTCACCATCCTCCGCCTGCTCCACGATGACATGCAGGCCGTGATCCTTACCAACAGATCCACCACAGACCCAATCCACATCCGGATCAGGA
The DNA here is from genome assembly GCF_044704955.1 of Pristiophorus japonicus. Lineage (NCBI taxonomy): Eukaryota > Metazoa > Chordata > Chondrichthyes > Pristiophoridae > Pristiophorus > Pristiophorus japonicus. Next base: position 350,056,210 of record NC_091977.1, read on the forward strand.
TCAAACAGGGCTGCGTCATTGCCCCAACCCTCTTCTCAATCTTCCTCACTGCCATGCTCCACCTCACAGTCAACAAGCTCCCTGCTGGAGTGGAACTAAACTACAGAACCAGTGGGAACCTGTTCAACCTCCATCATCTCCAGGCCAGGTCCAAGACCACCCCAACCTTTGTCGTCGAGCTACAGTATGTGGACGTGCCTGCGTCTGTGCACACACAGAGACTGAACTCCAGGACATAGTCAACGTATTTACTGAGGTGTACGAAAGCATGGGCCTTACGCTAAACATCCACCAGCCTGTCCTCGCCACACAGCATTGCTCCCCAGTCATCAAGATCCACGGCACGACCCTGGACAACGTTGACCCATACCTCGGGAGCCTCTTATCAACAAGAGCAGACATTGACGCCGAGATTCAGCACTGTCTCCAGTGCGCCAGTGCAGCTTTCTGCCGCCGAAGGAAAAGAGTGTTTGAAGACCAGGCCCTCAAAACTGCCACCAAGCTCATGGTCTACAAGGCTGTAGTAATACCCGCCCTCCTGTATGGCTCAGAGACATGGACCATGTACAGTAGACACCTCAAGTCGCTGAAGAAATACCACCAATGATGCCTCTGCAAGATCCGACAAATCCCCTGAGAGTACAGACACATCAACATTAGCGTCCTCGACCAGGCCAACATCCCCAGCATTGAAGCACTGACCACACTTGATCAACTCCGCTGGGCAGGCCACATCATTCGCAAGCCAGACATGAGACTCCCAAAGCAAGCACTCCACTCAGCACTCCTTCATGGCAAACAAGCCAAAGGTGGGCAGAGGAAAGGTTACAGGGACACCGTCAAAGCTTCCCTGAAAAAGTACAACATCCCCATTGACATCTGGCCAAAGACCGCACTAAGTGGAGGAAGTGCATCCAGGAGGGCGCTGAGCACCTCGAGTCTTATCGCTGAGAGTGTTAAGTATGGAGAAAGAGTCAGACTGAACACTGTGAGCTCAAAGTATAGTGTGACCGTAGTCATGTAGTGCAGGTCTCCAGAGTGCTTCTCCAACCTCTGAGGCCTCCTTAAATTCCTGTGCTCTCAAGGGATTATGGGATCCCTTGGGACTCCAGGGCATGAGTCCTCTGGTGGCTGTAAAGAGTAAATACAAGTTCACATATATAACAACACTCTTCCCCACCCCCCCCCTCTCCCCAAAGTCAATAGTGTAACTATTGGCAATGTGAGTCGATCTGGGGCCCTTCTTGCCCTTGTTCATCGTCTCGGTGTGAAAGCTGGTATTGTTGAATCATTTGTTGGGCCCTCGCTGGGCTGCTGTGCAGCTGGCCTTGCTTGGCTGCCTGGTGTGTTGGGTCCTGCTGGGCTGCTGTGGATGATGGGTTCTGCTTCGTGGTCAACCGTGGTGCCGGTTGCCACTGGTGTGTATGTTGGGCATCAAAAAAGGTAGGGTCCAAAGTGGGTTGCTCAGGATAGTCCGTGAATCTGAGTTTGAGTTTGTCCAAGTGTTTCCGGTGAATGAGTCCATTTGAAAGTTTGGCCCGAAACACCCTGCTCCCCTCTTTAGCCACGATAGTGCCAGGAAGCCACTTGGGACCTTGTCCATAATTCAATACAAATACAGGATCATTGATTTCAATCTCGCGTGACACATTTGCGCTATCATAGTATGCACTTTGTTGAAGCCGCCTGCTCTCTACTTGTTCATGTAGATCAGAGTGAACTAACGAGAGCCTAGTCTTAAGTGCTCTTTTCATGAGCAGTTCAGCAGATGGGATCCCAGTGAGCGAGTAGGGTCTCTTGCAGTAGCTAAGCAGGACTCAGGATAGGCGAGTCTGCAGTGAGCCTTCAGTTACCTTCTTCAAGCCTTGATTGATGGTTTGCACTGCACTCTCTGCCTGACCATTGGACGCTGGTTTAAACGGGGCAGATGTGACATGTTTGCTCCCGTTACGGGTCATGAATTCTTTGAACTCAGCACTGGTAAAACATGGCCCGTTGTCGCTCACCAGGACATCGGGTAAGCCGTGAGTGGCAAACATGGCCCGCAGGCTTTCAGTAGTGGCAGCGGATGTGCTAGCCGACATTATCTCACGTTCAATCCACTTAGAATACGCGTCTACAACCACAAGGAACATTTTACCCAAGAACGGGCCTGCATTGTCGACGTGTACCCTGGACCGCAGTTTGGAGGGCCAAGACCATAAACTTAGCGCGCCTCCCTGGGTACATTGCTTAACTGCAAGCATGTATTACATCTGTGAACGCAGGACTCTAAGTCCGCATTGATACCGGGCCACCACACGTGGGATCTGGCTATCGCTTTCATCATTACGATGTCGGGATGGGTACTGTAGAGGTCATTGATAAAGGTGTCTCTGCCCTTTTTCGCAACCACTACTCGATTGCCCCACAGAAGGCAGTCTGTTTGTATAGACATTTCATTTTTGTGCTGCTGGAACGGCTTTATCTCTTCCTGCATTTCCACTGGCACACTGGACCAGTTCCCGTGAAGCACACAGCTTTTGACTCGAGATAATAAGGGATCCTGGCTTGTCCAGGTTTTGATCTGCTGGGCAGTGACGGGTGATTACTCACTCTCAAATGCTTCCATAACCATGGCTAGATCTGCGGGCTGCGCCATTTCCACCCCCGTGGTGGGCAATGGCAGCCTACTGAGAGCATCGGCGCAGTTTCCTGTGCCTGGCCTGTGGCGGATGGCGTAGTTGTATGCGGACAACATGAGCGCCCATCTCTGGATGCGGGCCGATGCATTGGTATTTATCTCTTTACTCTCGGAAAACAGGGATATAAGTGGCTTATGGTCAGTTTCCAATTCGAATTTTAGCCCAAACAGGTATTAATGCATTTTCTTTTCCCCATGGACACATGCTAACGCTTTTTCTTAATCATGCTGTAGGCTCGCTCAGCCTTAGACAGACTCCTGGATGCATAAGCAACCGGTTGCAGTTTCCCAAAATCATTAGCTTGTTGCAGTACACACCCAACGCCATATGAAGACGCATCACATGCCAGTACCAAAAGCTGACATGGATCATACAACACAAGCAATTTGTTTGAGCATAACAATTTTCTCGCTTTTACAAAGGCATTTTCTTGGCTTTTGCCCCAAACCTATTCATCCCCTTTTCGTAGTAAAACATGCAGTGGTTCTAACAGTGTGCTAAGACCCGCTAAGAAGTTACCAAAGTAGTTCAGGAGTCCCAGAAACGACCGCAGCTCCATCACGTTCTCTGGCCTCGGTGCGTTCTCGATTGCCTCCATCTTCACGTTGGTGGGCCCGATGCCGTCTGCCACAATCCTCCTTCCCAAGAACCCCACTTCAGGCGCCAGGAAAACGCACTTCGAGCGTTTTAACCCGGGCCCCACTCGTTTGAGTCGGCTAAGAACCTCCTCCAGGTGATGTAGATGCTTGACTGTGTTCCGACCTGAGACCAAGATGTCGTCCTAGAAGACCACGGTGCGCGGGACCGACTTCAGTAAGCTTTCCATGTTTCTCTGGAATATCGCCGCCGCTGATCGGATTCCAAACGGACATCTATTATAAACAAAAAGACCTTTGTGCATGTTGATGCAGGTGAGGGCCTTCGATGATTCCTCCAGTTCCTGAGTCATGTAGGCTGAAGTCAGATCCAGCTTCGTGAACGTCTTTCCTCCCACCAGCGTTGCAAAGAGGTCGTCGGCCTTTGGTAGTGGGTATTGGACCTGCAGGGAGAAATGATTGATAGTTACTTTCTAATCGCCACAGATTCTGATGGTGCCGTCTCCCTTGAGGACTGGAACGATAGGACTGGCCCATTCGTTGAACTCGATCGGTGAAATGATGCCCTCTCTTTGCAGCCGGTCGAGCTCGATCTCTACCCTTTCTCTCATCATGTACAGTACTGCTCTCGCCTTGTGATGGATGGGTCGTGCCCCCGGAATAAGGTGGATCTGCACTTTTGCTCCTTGGAATTTCCCGATGCCTGGTTCGAACAGCGACGGAAATTTGTTTTAAGACCTGGGCACACGAAGTGTCGTCAGCGGGCCATAGCACTCGGACGTCGTCCCAGTTCCACTGTATTTTTTCCAGCCAGCTCCTGCCGAGCAGCGTGGGACCATCGCCCAGTTCCACCCTTTACAGTAACACTGCCGATTACAGGAATCAGTTCTTTTGTGTAAGTTCTTAGTTTCGTGCGAACTGGAATTAAGACTGGCCTTGACGCCTTGTTGCACCACAATCTTTCGAAAGTCTTTTTGCCCATGATAGACTGGCTCGCACCCGTGTCCAGCTCCATTGACACCGGGAGTCCATTTAGTTCAACATTCAGCATTATCGGGGGACAATTCGTGGTGAATGTACGCACCTCGTGTACCTCTGCCTCCTCGGTCTGAGGCTCTGGTTCGTCGTGATCCTCCATGGATCTGTCCTCCTCTGCAACATGGTGATTTGCTGGTTTAACAGGATTTGCAGCTCGCCTGCACATTCGTTGGAGGTCTCCCATTGTTCTACAACCCTTGCAAACGTATCTGTTGAATCGGCATGAATGGAAATGATGATCACCCCCGCAGCGCCAACAAGGTGTTAATGGCCTTGCATTCATCACCCTTGATGGTGGACTCTGAGACATCTGCGGACGTGCAGCTGCAGGTATGTGTGACCTGCCCTGTACATTACGATTCGAAAACAACATCACTTTGTTCACAGTACTGGTAGCAGCACTTGTGTGCTGAGAGATTTGTTTCGTATTGTCACTGGTGGCAATATCGGTATGGCCTTACTCAAGGTTGGGGTCTCTACAGTCAAAGGTTTGTGAAGTATGGTTTCTTGGCCAATGCCAAGTATGAAAAAGTCTCTGAGCATGTGCTCCAATTGTCCTTCAAATTCACAATGTCTTGCAAGGCATCTTAGCTCGGCGACATAACTCACCACTTCCTAGCCTTCAGACCTTTTGTAGGTGTAGAACCAGTACCTCGCCTTCAGAACGCTTTCCTTTGGGTTCAAATGCTCTCACACCAGTGTGCACAAATCTTCGTTCGATTTCTCTGTGGGTTTCGCTGGAGTGAGCAGATTCTTCATGAGGCCATACGTTGGTGCCCCACAGATGGTGAGGAGGATCGCCCTTAGTTTGACAGCGTTCTCTTCCCCATCTAGCTCGTTGGCTACGAAGTATTGGTCGAGTCGCTCCACATAAGTTTCCCAATCATCTCCCTCTGAGAATTTCTCCAGGATGCCCACTGTTCTCTGCATCTTTGGGTTCGCTATTTGTATCTCGTCGCCAGTTGTTATGTATGGAGAAAGAGTTAGACTGAACACTGTGAGCTCAAAGTAAAGTGTGACCTTAGTCTTTTATTGCAGGTCTCCAGAGTGCCTCTCCAACCTGTGTGGCTTCCTTAAATACCTGTGCTCCCAAGGGATTATGGGATCCCTTGGAACTCCAGGGGATGAGCCCTCTGGTGGCTGTACAGAGTAAATACAAGTTCACATATATAACAGACAGCATGCAGAAATCAAATGCAGGCAGCGGAAAGAGCGTGTGGCAAACCAGTCCCACCCACCTTTTCCTTCAACGACTATCTGTCCCACCTGTGACAGGGGCTGTGGCTCTTGTGTTGGACTGTTCAGCCACCTGAGAACTCATTTTTAAGAGTGGAAGCAAGTCTTCCTTGAATCCGAGGGACTGCCTATGATGATGACTTTCCCGCCTTACACCCTGTAACAGACCTTCCCTTTTGTTCTTTCCTCCCATCCCCCTTTTCCCTGCCTCTGTACTTGCTTAAAACCTGTTACATCTGTAACATTTTCCAGTTCTGATGAAAGGTCATCAACCTGAAACGTTAATTCTCTTCCTCTCTCCACAGATGCTGCCTAACCTGCTGAGTACTTCCAGCATTTTCTGTTTTTATTTCAGATTTCCAACATCTGTAGTATTTTGCTTTTGTCTCAAGGGGTTTGGAATACAAAAGGGAGGAAGTGATGCTTCAGTTGTACAGAGCCCATCTGGGGTACTGTGTTGAGTTTTGGGTATTGAACCTCAGGAAAGATATATTGGTCTTGGAGAGAGTGCAGCGCAGATTCACCAAAATCATACCGGGGTTAAAAGAATTAAATTATGAGGACATATTGCATAAACTTCCCTTGAGTTTAGATGATTGAGGAATGATCTAATCGAGATTATTAAAATAATAAAAGGATTTGATAGGGTAGATACAGCAAAATAATTTCCTCTGGTCGGGGTGTCAGGCACACTGGGAGAACTTCCTGATCTTCAAATAGTGCCATGGGATGTTTTGCATCCACCTGAGAGAGGCTCCGTTTAACATCTCATCAGAAAGATGGCACGTGGGACAGTGCAGCATTCTTTCAGTGAGATATTGAGGTGTTGGCCGAGGTTATGCGCTCAAATTTCTATAATAATTCTTGAACCCATGACCTTTATGACTCAGAAACAAGAGTACTACCACTGAGTCAAGGCTGACATTAATAATGGGGGCTGTGGATTTTTTGCAGAAGTGCATCCATCCGAATTAATTATGTACCTGGCAATCTATTCAAACCTTCACATTAAAAGGCTGTTTTTCTGAATGCAGAGTTTTGCCTGAAGTGAGCGACTTCTCTTGCAGTGTTCCCTGTGGCAGAGACTGTACACCAGAAGTAAATATCGCAAAACCAATGGCAGATTGCGCCAGTTCTCAAAAGCCCAATCTGATTTGTTTTGGATAATTGGAATAGCATAGCACGTTACCTTTGAGAGATCGCTGTACATGAGAGATATTTTAAATTTGACGTGTGTGCCTTCTGAAAAGGTTTCAGTTCCTTCAATGGTTGTTCAGCCTGCGTCCAACAATGAGGGCGAGGGTGATCAGAGCCCTGCAGAGAACGAAACTCAGGATGTGCAAGAAGCAGATCAGGTGCTGGTCACAGACGTGAAGACACCCGCAGCACCCAGTGCACCAGAGCAGACAGAGGAAATCAGCACAGCTGGCACTGGGCAACAGGTCAGTGCAGAAAGCGCCAATGTCCCACAGCAACAGAGTGCACCAGAGGCTGAAGCTGCCATCCCGCAGAGCATGCCCCCAGGGTTCATGTATAAGGTGAGATTTACTAATCGTTCTTCTACTAAAAAACAAGAATCTGTATCTTAATCAGCCTGTTTGTATAAAAGTTTTAAAATACTAAACAGCTGCAAAAGAAATTTGTTTTTCTACTGTAATAGCTTACAGCTACAGCTGATAGCTCAACTCAGTTCCTTTCATTCTGACTTTTCTGCCCTCTCTTTCGGTTCAGGCTGTAGTATAGTTCCACAGGAGCCAATTGTGCTCCAGTATCTTTCCCAGGTTCGAATTCTGAATATGCAAGTGAGTGTTCACAGGCTATTGAACTGTGATGGAAGCAGATCCAAGCCAGATCCTTTCTTCAACAGAAGTCCACACACACAGACAGAAGTTTAAAATACAAACGGAGGCCATTCGGCCCATCGCGTCTGTGCAAAGTTTTTGCTAGACCAACCCAAAACTAATCTCACTGCTCTGTTCTCTCCTCAAAGCCCTATCTGCCTCTGCTCCAAATATTTATCCATTTAAAAGATGCAAAAGTCTCTGCCTCAACCACTCCCTGTGGAAAAACATCCCATGCTCCACAAATTTCTCCTAACCTCCCTCCTCAGTGTCTGACTGAGAATTTTAAATTAATGATCTCTTGTCACTGAGCCCCCTCCCAACCAAAGGAAATAGTATTTCCTTATTCACATGATCAAAATCATTCCTAATTTTAAATACCTCCATTAAATTTCCTCTGCTCCAGTGGAAACAAACCTCCTACTTTTGTGTCATCAGCAAAAATAGATAACTTGCCGGGCGGGTCCCTGGATAACATTTCACTGGCTGATTCCCTCTCCCACTGGTTAGTACAGAGTTATAGAGGACAATTGTAGCCTAGATCAGAGATGTTTCACAACTAAACCTAGGTTCAATCCAAGACCTGCTCTCCCTTCACATAATACTCCCTGCTGGAGAGCACGATGACAAAATTAGCCCTTGCATGCTGAGAAAGACCATGGGCTAGATTTTCCATTATTTTTGTAAGCATACCGTCCACTTAACATCCATTTTAATGCTGAAATGAGGTGTAATGCCCATATATCGCCCATTTAGGCACAAAATGGAAATTGACGGCCATTTCTCAGTCACTTATCGGCGAGCGTTACTTTCGGCATGTACGTAACGCCGAGAAAAAATAATACTGCCCGCCCACTTTTTTTGGACAGAATCATCAGAATGGGCGAGCCCAAGCCCATAATATCGGCCAGTGTTACTTTCGGCACGTAATTAACGCCGAGATTCAATAATATCAACCGCCCACTTTTTTTTGTTGTGAAGACCACATTTGCCGAAACTAACGCCCAGTATATCACCCTTCATCACTTTCACCACCTCGCATACATATCGCAAACAATCTCACACGCCGAAAAAAACGCTCTTAAAAAGTTGAACTGATCTGAACTAATCACAGTGGTGTGGACGCCATTTTGTAACTCACACGTTGCTTCATTGAAAAGGCTGCTTCAACTTCAGGGGAGTTTGGATGTACTCTAGAGTTCTTCTCAGGTGATGTGACCATCTGAACAGACATCATAGTGTGGACGATTGGGTTTTATTATAAGTGTGTTGGTGGGTAAATTTATTGCTTGTGAACAATCGGCATTATACTTTTATTGGAATGGGGCCAACCATTTCTCAGCATGCATCGATTACAATGCAGATGCTGCAGAGTGCAAATGACACAACGTCTAATTCACAGCATTATGTGCCCAATCTAAGATGTGCCAGACTGATGAGCAGGATTAGACTATACACCCCCCGCACTTACAGGGAGAAGCGGTCTTACCTTGACGTATCCGAGAACACCTGCGCTTCCACAAACTGGTTATCAGTGAGATATGCCAGCTCATCAGGGCAGATCTGCAGCCTGTCAGCACCTTCAGGACATCACTGTAGGTCGAGGTCAAGGTCACCGCAGCACTGTCATTCCTTTCAGGCCTCTGCAGTCGACATTTGCGCTATATCTCAGCATGCCACACATTGCAACATTAGACAGGTCGCTGAAGCCCTGTACGCACGTAGAATAGACTTTATCAGCTTCCCTATGACCACGGAGGCTCAGACTGACCGAATTGCTAACTTCCCCAAGGTACACTGTACGCACATCGCCATGCGGGCACCTTCTCAGGACGCAGACGTTTTCGCAACCGAAAAGGATTTCACTCTCTGAAGGTCCAACTAGTTGTCGACCATAACCAGCTAATTATGGCAGTGAATGCCAAATTTCTGGGCAGCTTCGATGAGGCTCACATCCTGCGTAAGAGCGCTGTATCAGACATGTTTATCAGTCAGCCACAAGGACAATGCTCGATGCTTGGTGACAAACAATATGGCCTAGCCACCTGGCTGATGACCCCCCTGTGTGATACCCACACCGAGGCCGAGAAGCGATACAATGAGAGCCACAGAGCCACACGCAATGTGGTCCAGAAAACCATCATTGTGCTTAAGCAGCGCTTTAATGCCTGGAGCACTCATGAGGGGAGCTACAATACAACCCTGATTAGGTAGCTCAATTCGTGGTGGTGTGCTCCATGCTGCACAACCTGGTTATCAGGAGGGGCCAAGAATTGCCAGAAGGGACTGATGGTCCACCTCAGGAGAGAGAGGGAGAGGAGGATGAGGGGATAGATGCTGACCTAGGGCTACACAATCAGGTAGACTATGCAACCATGCCCACGCTCCCCTTCAGACCGCAGGAAAGGGCCCATAGTGGCTACATTGCTACAAGACTCTTACGTCAGCAGCTCATAAATGAGTGCTTTGCCTGAAAGAACGTTGATGTTATTGACAAAGCTGACACACTGCTGTGTGTGCAGCTCAGACATCAATGGTGGCATCACCTTGGTGCCAGTTAAAGTTTAAGTTGATTGAAGTTAAGTTGTATTTAACACTTTCATGTTAAGGAATCACCAGTGTGTAACGGTCCAGCTATCTGAGACAATGTGCAACAAGGTTATGTTAAATAAAAAACATTTAATATGACCATTGGTCTGAAATCATAAGTATCACAGGCAAAAACACCCCACCCCACTCCACCACACTTTTTAGAACATTGACATTAATCAAATGGTCAACATGTCCAGCAACACAGAACACAAATGTAAACCAGCAGGGTGGCCCCCTCCTCCCATACCTTACAACAAATTACATACACCCAGATGGAGATATAACAGAGCCATCTGCGGACATGCACCTCACTTTACTTCCCCCCTACCCTTCTTCTCCCCACCTCTACCCCTTCCCCTCCTCACTCCATGCCTCCTGGCCGAGGCGCTCCTCAGGCGGTGCCTCATTGGGGGAGATGAAGGCAGAGGCAATGGTTGCATGGATACGGGAGTGGTAGGTACCGAGGTGGGAACATTCTCAGATCCAGAAGCAGGATCTTGCTCTTGCCTTGCATGTGTCGTTGGCACTGGTGGTGCGGAGTCTAGGGGTGGAGTGCCGCGCTCCGGGACCACTGGGAGGCCTGTGCCACTAGTGTTCCAGGCTATCACTTCCAGGGCCTCCACCATCCACGGAATGTACTCCGTCATGGTGCCGGAGATGCTGGCCAGCTGTCGGGATATGCCCCCCAATGTCTGTAGGATCTGATCACCTATGTCTACAGTCCTCCTGGACAACTCTACCATGTCGCCCCTCTCATCTGGCGCTCATGGAGCAGACCTGCCGCGTCTACAAAACCTCCGCGGGGTCGGCACCGTCCTGGAGACACCTGGGGTGCCCTGTGGCGAGGTGCTTGGGCCCCGTACCTCCAGAGTGGAGGTGGGATTGGCCAGAGAAGCACTAGATGGCCTTGGGGTGGAATGCCTTCTGGGGCCTGGCGATGCAGGCTGCTCAAAGTCCGCGCTCTTATCTGTTGAGAACGGACCAAGCAGATTGACAGGCGAGAATCGGAGCTCCTCAGCACCAGGTGTAGGATCGTCCGCCGAGTCAGGCCCCGCGCCCCCAACTTCTGGGCTCAATGGTCTTGCCTGGGGCCGTGCTGCTGGCTGAGCTGCTAAACATAAATTAGGTTATTAGAGGAGAAGGGGGTGCTAGGGTCATAAGGTGAGTCACAGCATATGTACGACAAAAGCATAACTGCTATCAAAATCATGCCCATCAACACATTTTGCATTGCAATGATTCTCATGAGGCCAGCATTATTCAGAGGACACTTTTAGCAATCATCTATCATATATTATTGGTCGGATATGAGTGGGTGTGGCATCTATTGACTTTACATCACGCAATGGTGTATACTTTACTCACATGGCATCACTTCAGGGTCTGCAGCTGCCTGCATGGCCGTCCGGGGTTGGGTCCCCACTAGTGAGAGCACCCGCTCCTACATGTCAGTGAGGTCGATGATGAATGATGCCCCCCCCCCACTCCCGTTCGCTTCTGCTCGGCCCTATTCCTCGATAGCTTCTTCTGTAAAAGTTAACAGGACGACATGGCATGAGATCATTGCATGATATCATTGTTAGGTACTGACACAGAGACTGATACAACACATAACCGACAGATGTAATCATGATTATGATGTTAATTATCATTCTTTACCTAAAGACATACACCCTGACCGCAGGCTTTGAGTACAGCATTCCCGGTAAAAGTGAAAGACCTCACATCTGATTATAGTCACTCATGACTCTTACAAATCAAATTATTTAAATATATAAGTACATATAAATAAATGTAATACTTACTCTTGTGGATCTGACAAGGTCATTCCATCGCTTTTGGCATTGGTTCCCCTCACGCACCTCATTGGTCGCCGAGACTACCTCGGCTTTCTCAGCCCATATCTTCTGGTAGGCCTTTAGGCTGGGCTTCCCATGCCCTCCCTGGGTCAAATCACCTCAGCGTGACTGGACCTCCTGCGTGAGGGAGGCATTTGCATCATCCAAGAACCTCCTTGCTCTCTTTCGTCCTCCCAGTTGTTCCTCTCCCAGCTCACTGCTCTCGCGAGCGTCAGTCTCCACAGCACGCTGTGTCGCCTCCTCCACTCCCTCCATTATAGGCACCAAATTTGTGGAAATATCTGACTGCTGACAGATAACTTTTGTCGCCCAATTTGCTATAAAGCTTGAAACGCTCCCTCCTACCTCCCAAGGCAGCCAAACAAGCACTCACACCACTCCCACACACGCCTTCGCTCCCTCTCTGATCCTTCTCTCTCTGTCTCCTCTTATGTGCATGTAATGATGACCCCTGACATCCTGAATTGTGGGTAATGAGCGTTGCCATGCCGTTGCTAAGGACGGCGACACTTTATGGCAGAAGGTCAGATAGATTTAACACTAACGCCCATTTCAGATCGCTCGCGGTAATGCCCAATTTTTAAAATGGAGACTAGGGGCTTTGAAAATGGGCGACAAGCCGGCGATCTGAAAACCCATATTTACCGCCCACGCCAGAAATAACACCCATTTTTGGGCAATCTGCACAAAAGTGCTAAATCTAGCCCCATTTGTGTTCACTAAGTTTTGCCAAAATAAGGGATGCTTCAAGTGTGTTTTCTGACTAGAACGTACATTTTAAACCTTCTGACCCTTAACACATTTTATCTGCAAGTATTCTCTTTGCTCCTCACCATACTTCCAAATTCTAGTCATTTTATACAAGCTATCACTTGTTTAAAAAGGAGTTTCTTTTCATATGAAGGAGTAAATATTAAAGAAATAACTTACATTTATATAACGGCTTTCACAACCTCAGGATGTTCCAAAGTGATTCACAGCCAATGAATTGCTTTTAAAGTGTAGTCACAGTTGTAATGTAGGTAAACACGACAATTCATTTGCCCACAGCAAGGTCGTACAGATAATGACCTGATAATCTGTTTTAAGTGATGTTGGTTGAGGAATAAATATTGGCCAAGCCCCTGGGAGAACTGCCCTCCCTGCCTTCGAAGTGCCATGCAATCTTTTACATCTACCTGAGAGAGCAGACAGAGCCACTCATCCAAAAAATGGCACCTCTGACAGTTCAATATTCTACTGACTGTTCAGCTTTCATGCTCAAGACTCTGGTGTAGGACTTGAACCCACGACCTCCTGACTCAGAGTTGGACATGGTACCACTGAGCCAAGCTCTTTTTTTTCTCTGTAAATATTAGAGTTGTGTATTCTGGACTTTCAGTACACTGCAGGCTGATAGCTGACATAGTAATCCAGCATGTGGCTGTTGATGTTAGTGCAAGATGAAGTGGACCTGGATGTGGAGGATGCCATGTCAGCGAGAGCAGACATATTATTGTTGAATTTTCCAACAGGTTCAAGCAGTCCATAACTTTGAAGCTGCCAATGCAGATGAGCTTAACTTACAGCGTGGAGACATTGTGTTAGTGATTCCATCTGCGATAAAAGAAGACCAGGTAAGCAGAAATCATACACTTAATATAGTTGCTTAACATAAGAACATAACATAACAACATAAGAAAAAGGAGCAGAAGTAGGCCATACGGTCCCTCGAGCCTGCTCCGCCATTTAATACGATCATGGCTGATCCGACCATGGACTCAGGTCCACTTCCCTGCCCACTCCCCATAACCCCTTATTCCTTTATTAGTTAAGAAACTGTCTATCTCTGTCTTAAAGTTATTCAATGTTCCAGCTTCCACAGCTCTCTGAGGCAGCGAATTCCACAGATTTACAACCCTCTGAGAGAAGAAATTCCTCCTCATCTCAGTTTTAAATGGGCGGCCCCTTATTCTAAGATTATGCCCTCTAGTTCTAGTCTCCCCCATCAGTGGAAACATCCTCTCTGCGTCCACCTTGTTAAGCCCCCTCATAATCTTATACGTTTTGGTAAGATCACCTCTCATTCTTCTGAATTCTAATGAGTAGAGGCCCAACCAACTCAACCTTTCCTCATAAGTCAACCCTCTCATCTCCGGAATCAATAGTGAACTTTCTCCAACAGCCTCCAAAGCAAGTATATCCTTTCGTAAATATGGAAACCAAAACTGCATGCAATATTCCAGGTGTGGCCTCACCAATACCCTGTATAACTGTAGCAAGACTTCCCTGCTTTTATACTCCATCCTCTTTGCAATAAAGGCCAAGATTCCATTGGCCTTCCTGATCACTTGTTGTACCTACATACTATCCTTTTGTGTTTCATGCACAAGTACCCCCAGGTCCCGCTGTACTGCAGCACTTTGTAATCTTTCTCCATTTAAATAATAACTTGCTCTTTGATTTTTTTCTGCCAAAGTGCATGACCTCATGCACTATACTCCATCTGCCAAATTTTTACTCACTCACTTAGCCTGCCTATGTCCTTTTGCAGATTTTTTGTGTCCTCCTCACACATTACTTTTCCTCCCATCTTTGTATCGTCAGCAAACTTGGCTACGTTACACTCAGTCCCTTCTTCCAAGTCGTTAATATAGATTGAACAATTCTCTAGAAGGTTCTTTTTCACATTATTTCCAAATTACACTGAGAAAAAGTATTAGAAAAATGTTAATGAAACGTAAGAATCCATTGAATGTTTGTTGGAAAGTTTGCTCATACTTTCCTGAATCTTGTGCATGTGCAGAAAGAAAGGTGTTTGTCGGGAAGAACTGAAATTCCAAAGGTTTAGTGCAAAAATATTCTGAAGGGATGCATATTGTGGGAGTAGCCAACTTTTTTAATACTGCAGTCGTCATCCAATTTTGCCTCAAATGTTGGAGAATCTGTCCTTTGTGGAAATTCGATTGGTACTTTTCTGTGGTTTTTAATGCAAGCAACTAACTTGTGCTTGCTATGTATTTAGTGACACAAGTGCATTTCAGTGTAACCACAAATAAAACATTTACAAATGAATTCTGCCTCTCTCTAGGCAGTGAAAGTTTGAGCACTTCCTTCCAGCCCTAACTTGGGCTTCTGATGATCCCAAATTGACAAAATGAATGTCTCCTCCTTTACCAATTATAATGTCCCCTGTGAAATGAGTTTATGCAGTCTCAACTCAAGTCCTTTGTGAAATGAATTAGTGCAGTCTCAACTTCCACACGTCGAGCAGTGAGCCCCGCTTGTAGGGAGCATAAGAACATAAGAATTAGGAGTGGAAGTGGGCTATACGGCCCCTCGAACCTTCTCTGCCATTCAATAGGATCATGGCTGAACTTCGATCTCAACTCTATTTTCCTGCCCAATCCCCATGTTCCTTGATTTCCCTAGTGTCCAAAAATCTATCTATTTCAGCCTTGAATATACTCAACGATTCAGCATCCACAGCCCTTTGGGGTAAAGGATTCCAAAGATTCATAACCCTCTGAGTGAAGAAATTCCTCCTCATCTCGGTTTTAAATGGCCAATCCCTTATCCTGAGACTAGTTCTAGTTCTAGACTCTCCAGCCATTAGAAACAACCTTTCAGCATCTACCTTGTCAATCCTCATAATCTTATATGATTCAATGAGATCACCTCTCATTCTTTTAAACTCCAGAGAGTATAGGCCCAAACTACTGTATCTCTCCTCATAGGCATCAATCAAGTGAACCTCTATTGCATCGTCTCTAAGACAAGTATATCTTTCCTCAGATAAGGAGACCAAAAACTGTGCACAGTACTCCAGCATATGCCAGGAAGTCACAGAATATGTGCCTATGATTTTGCTCCATGTGCTTCCTGTCATGCACAGTCCAGATCTTCTGCTCCCAACTGAAAGCACAGGAGTGCAGAATTGTCCCTTTTATTACTAAATTGCTAGTCACTTTTAGCCCATAAACAGGCATGAGATAAATCACCAGATAATCTGTTTTAGTGATGTTGGTTGAGGGATAAATATTGGGGGGAAAAATTCTGGTCGGAGGCTTCCTTCGGACGAACGCCACTGACCCGAAAGCATTTTGTGAAAATACCCGGTGGTCACGGAGGCGTCTTCAATTCCGGTCGGAGGCCTCCTTTTGATGCATAGTGTACGGGGAGATGACTTCCACGTATGTACAAAAATGCTGGAGTCACATGGGCCTGGACCACCAATCACTCTGCAGTATTCTCATTGTTAATAATGGGAACACCGTTTGTACACGTTCCCATTACTATCAATGAGAACAAACCCCTAGAACAAGAAACACAGCATAATAAATGTTAAAAAGCACCTCACATATTTAAAATTAATTGAAATTAAAGTTAATTAAATGTTTTAGAAAAAATATATATTTTTTGGATTTTTTTTAATGTGTTTTAATAGGGTTTTAAATAAACATCTTAATGGACAGGGTTTTTAACATAAAATGTATGATTACATTTAATTTTTATATGTTTTAAAACTCTTACCCTGACAAAAGTAAGCTATGCACCTGCTTTTACCAGGCGTAAAAGTTTGAAAGACATTCGCTGGATAAGAGATGGGCACATAGCCCAATCTCTCCTGTGCGGATGTCCTTCTCCCAGGGATGCAGAGGATCTGTCAAGAGAAATCTTGACAGATCGGAAAAGGCAGTTTTCGGCGCAACTGCACTGCGCCCCGAAAACTGGCTTTTGCGAGGCCTCGCCGGGTCCATGTGCACTTCGTACCGACTCGACGATGCCAGAATTTCAGGCCCAATGGCCAGGAGCAGGGGGTGGGGGGAACAACCCTGCTCTTCTTTGAAGAGCGCCATGGGATCTTTACAACTCAAGCATCACTTCTTCACTAGTGAACTGATGATGACTGCTTTGAATGTGTTGTTTACCCTTGCAGGATGCTGGATGGCTCACAGGTGTAAGGGAGGTGGACTGGTTACAATATGGTGAGGCCAACACCTCCAAAGGATTGTTCCCCAAGAATTTCACTGAGCAACTGGAATAGACTTCAGCTGCTGTCTGTCTGTGTGGAAGTTATCAGAAAAAGCAGGATTCTGCTCTCTAAACTACATGGTCTCCCACAGCGCGGTTGTGTCCTTGGAATCTTCAAAGGGTGATATCGGAATTGAAAAGCTAATCAGTGAGGTTAAAGGCATCTAATGAACACAAACAATGAAGAGAGGAGGTGTATATTAGCTGAAGACACAGGAAGCATGGTATTGACCTCAATATAACTATTTTGAACCAATTATGGAAATTAATATGTATTGTTTATCAAAGTGCAATGCCATGTTTAATTGTGTTCTCCTGGAGTTAATGGTGATTCTTGAATGAGCCCCTCACTATCAATATAATGCTAGTGTAATCCTCCAGACGGCAAATTTATATCTTGCACCATGCACTATGTAAATTTGTTGCAATGCATCACAGTTCAGTAGTTGATCAAGTAGTCAAATAATCTGTGTATACTTATTAATCTTTAATATGTTTACTGCAAATTGGTGCAAATTGTTTTCATTCATACACCCACGTGGCTGAAGAGCTGTCTTTTCAGTGATGCAGTGTAAGTGACCCTGCTTTGATTATGTATCTCCTCACCATGTGTGTTGCTGCTCCTGGCTCCAGCACTTCCTGCTGGCTCTGTTTTTGAACAAATCCTGTTGCTTTATTGCCAAAATGAATCTGAGAAACCGTGGTTTGTAATGCATTAAAGATTATAAAATCAGAATGATGCTCAAAGGACAAGACTCCTCCACCTATTGGCCGGATTATGCTTTTCCACTCTGTTCTATATAATCGACACAGGAATTTTCAGGTCCTTTAGCAGGTGAAATAAAATGGTATATCAGTTATCTAAAATCATGGCCTCTATTTATCCTTGCAGCAACATTTTGGCATGTTTTATTCCGATTAAGTGGAACATGCACCAAAATAAATTTAACATTAAGGATAGACGTCGTAACCTAAGTACTGTATCAATGTGTGGTTCTGTGATCATTGTTATTCATTTCACTGCTCCTGCCGGAATAAAGAAAAAATAAAATAGTGCTTCCCCCTGTGTCCTGTTATTTAAGAGTCTGAATGCCTCAGGGCCAAGTTTCATCTTTACCATCTAAACGTTAAGCATCGACTGGACGGAGCTTCTGTGCAATCCTGCCAACTAGATTTTTCCTTTCTCCAATCCCGCCCAAATGATGCTGAACGCCCAGTTAGAGAAGACGTAAATCTACCCCTTGGTCTTCTTTTTTACAATTCGCAAAACCCAGATGTGCCATTTTTCTGCTAAGTTTAACCCGCAGGATAACCTAGCATGTCACTCCTCTGCACAGGTCCGAATATGGCAGCTTGCAGTTAATTTTAACGAGGCGTTAAGGACATGATAAGGGGCCGGTAGATTCCCACTACTACTTTTAGAACATATGAAATAAGAGCAGGAGTTGGCCCTTCAAGCCTGCTCCACCATTTAATAAAATCTTGACTGATCGAATATGTCAAATCCACCTTCCTGCACTATCCCCATATCCCTTGATTCCCTTAGTATCCAAAAATCTATCAATCTCTATCTTGAAAATATGCAACGACTGAGCAGCCATAGCTCTCTGAGGCAGAGAATTCTAAAGATTCCCAATCCTTTGAGTGAAGAGATTTCTCCTCATCTCAGTCCTAAAAGACCAACCCCTTATTCTGTGACTGACCCCTAGTTCAAAACTCCACAGCCAGTGGAAACATCCTTCCAGCATCTACCCTGGCAAGCCTTTTAAGAATGTTAAATGTTTCAATTAGATCATCTCTCATTCTTCTAAACTCTAGGGAATGTAGGCCTAGTTTACTCGATCTCTCGTAATAGGACAATCCCCTCATCCCAAGAATCAGTCTGGTGAACCTTCATTGCACTCCCTCTAAGGCAAGCACATCCTTCCTTAGGTAAGGAGATCAAAACTTTATACAGTACTCCAGGTGTGGTCTCACCAAGGTCCTATATAATTGTAGTAAGAATTCTTTACTCTTATACTCCAATCCCTTTGTAATAAAGGCTAACATACCATTTGCTTTCCTAATTGCTTTCTGTACATGCATGTTAACTTTCTATGATTCATGAATTACAGGAGCCTACTGCTGAGTGGCCAAAGTGACTGCCTGTTTTAGGCAGTAGACCTCTTTTAATATACAAAACAAGGTCCTATGATACACATAGGGCCCCGATTGTCATTTTAGGACAGAACTTTGATGCAGTAATGATTCTTTGATGAAGTAACGGAGAGGGTTGATGTGGGTAGTGCACTTGATGTGTATATGAACATTCAAAAGATGTTTAACAAAGTACTACGTGTTAGATTTGTTAGCAAAATTAAAACTCCTTGACCTAGCTATTTGTAGGTTTACCGCTGACTGTTAAGGACCGATTCGGGGAAAAAAATGGTGGCCAGCGCACTTCTATCCGCTGCTGGCGGGTTCTGCGGTAGTCGCCATTTTCAGCTGAGTGACAGCGCTGCCGATGTCTGCGCTCGTTATCATTATGGAGAAGAGGAAGGGAAGAGGCAGGCAGAAAATCCCCGTTCTGAACGAGCTGTCGGTGAACGCCTCATCAGACTCCAATTCCAATGAATGAAACCTCCTTATCAACCACATCCCACATCATACCATCCCTCTGTCACAGAATATCACTGCATCCTCCTGAGCTCAAAGCTGAAATTAGAGCTACCACGAAATAAAGATTCCAAACAAAATTAAGAAATTTATCAATAATCAATTCACGAAAACTACATCAACCCTTGTGCAATCCCTTAGTGCCTGTTGTTCGGGTGCCCTTTCCTGCTCTGGTGCTCCTACACAGTGCTCCCCTAGTGGCTGCAGCAAGGGTGGTGGATGTCTGCTGAGTTTCTGTGGGGAAGACTTCAGATGGTCTTGCAAGATAACCTCGAGCAACTCTGGACCTCGAAGGCAGGAACGACAGCAGTCTGGGCTGGTTGGCTGACAGGCAGCGGCAAAGGCAATGGTGGTGTGGCAGTGGTGGAAACAGAAATACTATCATCCTGAGAGAGGATAGCAGGTTCCTGTGCCACAGATTCACTGCCACTCCCCCGGAGCGGTGCATCAGCATTCCTAGCAATCTATTGGAGGACAGATTGCTAGCCTGCTGCGACACCCTGCAAGACCCCGTTGAAACAGTCACAATGGCAGCAGTCTGAGCTTGGGTGGCAGCAAGCTGAGACTGCAGGACAGCGGTCTGCACTTCCGCTGTAACACTGAAATGTTGGGTCACTTCCTCCTGTGCTTCAATGGCAGTTGTGACATCGCCCATTACACCCAGCATCATGACTGGATTAACACAGTCTCTCCTGGAGTTGTCCATCATTTCATGCCTGGAAATCATGGGCTCCAAGCGGATTCCTCCACGCTCCTTGACATTGTCAAGAGGCTCTCTAGCAAGCTTGCCATTGCATCTAGCAAATCGGTGTGCATGCCCATCACCCTTCTTCTGAAGGCCGGCTCATTGAGGTCATCATCTGAGTCCTGTGCAGCAGAGCTCACACGTAAACTCGCTCTCCGGGGAGCTGGCCCCCGAGCTATTGTTTCCCCCTGGCCTTGCTGCAGCCCACTCGCACCCGGTGCCTCACCCTGAGCAGATCCCACATCTACATTAGCCTCTAAATTATGTGCAGTGTCACTTTCTGCGAGGGACAAATGCAGTGATGCTGTGTCTTATTCTTCTCCTCCCCTCCCGCCCCCCCCCCCCCCCCTGCTTGCTCTCCTCCAGGGGACAGGCTCTGCGGCTGCTTGTTCTTGGTTGTCTGAAAGCAGAAAGGCACAAGGGTTGGGTTGTGGTGAGGGGACGGGGGGAGACGAAGATATCCATGCATACACCATCAGCAGCTTATAAGTGAGAAGAGGTTGTGGGATGAGGGGGAAGTGGGATGTGAGAAGAAGGATTAGGAATGAGCATTCCGTTGATGTACGCAAGGGTTTCAACTTCGTCTGTTGCCACGGCCTCGGTGACTTCTCGTCCAATGATGTCGAGCACCGTCTCCCCCAGTTGGCTCAAGGCCTGTATCACAGCTTGCCCCCCCCCCCCCCCCACCTGATGCAGCTCCTGGCGACTGTGCATAACCTTAGCCTGCAAGAGAAAAGGAAGTATGTCGCTGAGTGTGATCCGGTGGGGCAGAAATTCCGAGGAGGGTTTCCCACGGGCAAACCAAGAAAAAATAGAAACAAAATGCGCACCTACCTGAAGCTGCTGCACCCGCTGGACCTCCCGATCCACAGGCCTCCTCTCCCTGCAACGCGCAGCGAGTGCATGTCGGGATGTCCGCAGGAGTCACGTGGGCCTGGACATTCAATCACAGGTAAGTATTTTCATAGTAATAGGAGATTCGTAAGTTACGAATCTCCTATTACAATGAATGAGAAAAATCCCAAAATGCACAAATACTACATAAAACATTTAAAAAACACCTCACACAATAAACTAACAGAAATAAAAAATGTTACACAAATTTTTTTAAAGAAAAAAAAATTCCCGATTTTAAAAAAAAATGTTAGGGTTAGGGTTTAAAATAACATTATCTGAGTGGGCAGAATTTTAACATAAATGTGCTTTTAAAATTTTTATTTTAATCATGTTTTTTCTATGTTTTTAAACTCTTGCGCCTGTAAAAGTCGGCCATGCGTCCGCTTTTTCAGGCGCAAGAGTTTTGAGGTCATTTGCCGTGCAAGATTTAGGTAAATAGCCCAAACTTCCACGTCCAAATGTCCTCGCTCCCGATCTGTGGATCATCTGTCAAGCTCCAGCTTGACATCGGATTTTCAGCGCATGCGCATTGCACGCTGAAAACCGGCTTTTCCGATGCCATCCCGGGTCTGTAGAAACTTCGTACAGACCCGGGACGTCGGAAATTCTGGGCCAATGTGTTTGGTTGATGTGCCTGCCATAGCTTAATAGCTGTCAGTGTATACAAGATGTGAGATGTGGGCATGCGTGTTGCAGCAGTGGTAATGTTGTGAGAGTGAAGCTATGATTGTGAGGTCTGAATGGTGATTGCTAGAGATGGTTGGTAGGTGAATGACAGAGGTGTGGTGCATTGAACAGTGTGTGAGGCTTGTGGTGCAGATGGTGGGATATGGCATTTTCTGAAGCCATCACTCACCTTGACCTGCCGTGTGAGGTCATCAAATCTCTTGTGGCACTGGATCGCCGTCCTGGGGACCACAGTGCTGGCCGTCACGTATGCAGATATCCCCTGTCAGAGCTTTGTAGACGTATAGGCAGATGGTTTTCTACCAGTCTCCAGGAAGAGGGCAGCCCTCTCCTCTCCAAGCTACCACCAGTGCCTCCAGAGCCGCATCTGAGAAGCGTGTAGCTCTCTCTCTCTGCTGCTGCTCAGCCATCTCTTGCTAAATCAGGTCTGCTTTGAAGTAGAGCTCCAAATGGAATGACAATGAGATGCTGCTGCATCAATGTTTTAAGTAATGGAGAAAGCCTAGGCCAGACATGACTTGCAATTAGACTGCATCTGATATTGACCCACCTGTAAGCCAATGAGCAGCGAGTTTAGTGCTGAGATCAGCACTATAATCATGTAAATAAGGACTCAGCATAACTTTTGCAGGCTACCTGGACCACTTTGGTCCGGCGTAGCTAAATAGCGTTGGGCTATGACCCCGCCTGTTCCCGGGCCATATCCAATTTCTAGGCCATAGGATTAAACAGGCCACACAGCGAACCCTTTCTCCCGTCTTCAGAATTCTCATTCTACTTAGATCCAGCCCTCTGGCCTATTACTCACTCTAGATCTTTTTACTAGGAACTGCCGGTGTGACATCGGCCATCTGAATTTGTCTGCTCCCCTCACTCACTTCAACCTACCTACCTCCCTCTGAACTTGCAACACTCCGTTCTCTCAGATCCAACCTTAACATTGTCATTAAACCTGCTGACTAGAGTGTTGTTGTTTGGCGAACTGACTTCTACCTTGCGGAGACGGAACACCAAAGGGTGTAAATTCGGTCGTGTCTCTGTTGCGGCGTTAATCCAGGCAGAGCGGTAAATATTGCACCAGGAAATGGTTTGCATCTCCAACCGCAAAATTCACCAGCGGAGCCCTGAGGGTGGGGCGGAGCACTAAGGGAGGCACCTAAGTTCCACACCTCTTTTAGGGCGCTAAGCCGACTGAGCAACTGAGAATCCCAAGCTAAACAGCCAGCCTCGGAGCGCCCCAAGAGCGGCTTCCGTGGGAAAAGAAAATCTGAAAAAAACCCACCAAAAACATTCCCAATACATTACTGACACCACATCAACATTAATCGCCAAAATAAAGAAATAAAAACCAATCACACTTACCTCAGGTCAACATTATTTCACTCACTGCGGCCGGTACAGCTCGGATCGCCAGCTTTCACAGGCGGTCCCACTAGGGCTTGCTACGGGGTGCTACGGATTGGGCACGAACCAAATATCGGGTCGGTACCGCAACCAGGGGCGCCGTTTCTCCCGGGCAGTACTGCTCCGCGTCCCCGTAAACCTGGCACCAAATGTGCCGGCCAGATGCTAAAAGCTGGCCGGCCGCCCGGAAATGCTTACCCTTGCCATCACTGCCCCTCTGGGGCGAAAACAGAGGTGGCAATAAGCCGAAAATCCACCTCCTCCAACCTGGACCATGACCCAACTAATGAATATCAAGCCATCAAGATTGTCACTGACCTCATCTCAACCTCATAGTTCCCCAACCCCGCACAGCCCACTTCTACCTCCTTCGCAAGATCCACAAACAGCACTGCACTGATAGACTAAAGGGTACAATTTTAATGAGGTTGCAGGAACAGAGAGAACTGGAGATGTATGTACACAAATCTTTGAAGGTGGCAGGACAATTTGAGAAGGTTGCGAAAAAAGTATATGGGCTCCTTGGATTTATTTAAAAAGGAAAAGTGTACAAACGTAAGGAAGTTATGCCAAACCTTTATAAAATAGTGGTTAAGCCTCAGCTAGAGTTCAACTCTGGGCACGACACGTTAGGAAGGATGTCAAGGTCTTAGAGAGGGTGCGGAAGAGATTGACTAGAATGGTATGAGGGATGTGGGACTTCAGTTATGTGGAGAGACTGGAGAAGCTGGGATTGAGCAGCCAATGAAGTACTTGGTGAAGTGTAGTCACTGTTACAATGTATTTCTTGCTCAAAAAACTGAGTCGCCCAGTAGTTTGAATTAAACAATTTAAATAAAGTATTTTTGCACAATTTCAAATCAGATTAACAGTTAAATCGAGAGTAAACTGTAGAAGGCCAGCAGTTGGGCCAGGAAAGGATACATTGGGTAAAACCATTACTAAATATCAGGAGATGGCAAATATATTAAATGGATTCTTCATATCAGTTTTCACAAAGGAAGATGGTAGGCAAATTGTAGTCATAGTAAATAGGGCTAAGGGACCCTTTGGAAGTTAGTAAAGAACTATGAAATTAAATTATCAAGGAACATAAAATAAAATAGTAAAACATTTTACCAGCACATCAAGAAAAAAAAGGAAGGTCGGGACGGAAATAGGGCCACTGAGGGATGAACAGGATAATACCACAAGCAGTGATAGAGAGATGGCAGTAATATTAAATAATTACTTTGTTTCAGTATTTACCAGGGAGATAGAACAGGTGGACATGACACTGGATGATGAGATTAGTAATGAAATAACTGCATTTAAAATAAAGAGAGGAGATATATTAAATAAACTAATCAAACTCAGAGGGAAAAAACCCTGATTCAGATGGATTACATTTTATTAATACATAAAATGTATTTAATATAAAATGCATCATATAATACATTACATTTTAAAAGAATCTAGGGAAGAAAAAGCAGAGGCAGTACTACATATATTCAATAATTTATTAAAAAAAGATGCAGTGCCAGAGGACTAGTGGATAGCTAACATGATACTTATATTTAAGAAGGGAGATAGAACATGCCATGGGAACTATAGACCAGTCAGCTTAACATCGGTGGTAGGAAAAATATTGGAATCCCTACTAAAGGAGAAAATACAATAATTCACAAATATAATAATGAATAGTTTGCATGGATTTCAAAAGGAAAAGTATTGTTGACCAACCTCATTGAATATTTTGAAGCGATAACTGAGGGAGTAGACAAGGGTAATGTAGTAGATGTAATTTACCTAGATTATCAAAAGGCCTTCAATAAGGTACCACATAATAGACGAATGAATAAGGTTAGAGAATGCGGAGTCAGGGGACAAGTAGCAGAATGGACTAGCTGGCCTCAAGACAGAAAGCAGAGAGCAGGGATAAAAAGTAGCTATTCACAATGGCAGAAGGTAGGTGCTGCTGGTCCACAAGGATCAGTGCTGGGACCACTGTTGTTCATAATTTACCTCGCGCCATGTTACCTAGTCAACCCATGCCATGTTACCCAGTCAACTCATGCCATGTTACCCAGTCAACTCGTGCCATGTTACCCAGTCACCTCATGCTACATTACCCAGTCAACTCATGCCATGTTACCCAGTCAACCCATGCCATGTTACCCAGTCAACTCATGATACATTACCCAGTCAACTCATGCCATGTTACCCAGTCAACTCATGCTACATTACCCAGTCAACTCATGCCATGATACCCAGTCAACCCATGCCATGTTACCCAGTCAACTCATGATACATTACCCAGTCAACTCATGCCATGTTACCCAGTCAACCCATGCCATGTTACCCAGTCAACTCATGATACATTACCCAGTCAACTCATGCCATGTTACCCAGTCAACTCATGCTACATTACCCAGTCAACTCATGCCATGTTACCCAGTCAACCCATGCCATGTTACCCAGTCAACTCATGCTACATTACCCAATCAACCCATGCCATGTTACCAAGTCAACCCATGCTACATTACCCAGTCAACCCGTGCCATGTTACCCAGTCAACCCATGCCATGTTACCCAGTCAACTCATGCTACATTACCCAGTCAACCCATGCCATGTTACCCAGTCAATCCATGCCATGTTACCCAGTAAACCCATGCCATGTTACCCAGTCAACTCATGCCATGTTCTCAGTCAACCCATGCCATGTTACCCAGTCAACTCATGCCATGTTACCCAGTCAACTCATGCCATGTTGCCCAGTCAACTCATGCTACATTACCCAGTCAACTCATGCCATGTTACCCAGTGTACTCATGCTACATTACCCAGTCAACTCATGCCATGTTACCCAGTCAACTCATGCTACATTACCCAGTCAACTCATGCCATGTTACCCAGTCAACTCATGCCATGTTACCCAGTCAACCCATGCCATGTTACCCAGTCAACTCATGCCATGTTACTCAGTCAACCCATGCTACATTACCCAGTCAACTCGCGCCATGTTACCCAGTCAACTCATGCCATGTTACCCAGTCAACCCATGCCATGTTACCCAGTCAACTCATGCCATGTTACCCAGTCAACTCATGCCATGTTGCCCAGTCAACTCATGCTACATTACCCAGTCAACTCATGCCATGTTACCCAGTCAACTCATGCTACATTACCCAGTCAACTCATGCCATGTTACCCAGTCAACTCATGCTACATTACCCAGTCAACTCATGCCATGTTACCCAGTCAACTCATGCCATGTTACCCAGTCAACCCATGCCATGTTACCCAGTCAACCCATGCTACATTACCCAGTCAACTCGCGCCATGTTACCCAGTCAACTCGCGCCATGTTACCCAGTCAACCCATGCCATGTTACCCAGTCAACCCATGCTACATTACCCAGTCAACTCGCGCCATGTTACCCAGTCAACTCACGCTACATTACCCAGTCAACCCATGCCATGTTACCCAGTCAACTCATGGCATGTTACCCAGTCAACCCATGCCATGTTACCCAGTCAACCCATGCTACATTACCCAGTCAACTCGCGCCATGTTACCCAGACAACTCACGCTACATTACCCAGTCAACCCATGCCATGTTACCCAGTCAACTCATGGCATGTTACCCAGTCAACCCATGCTACATTACCCAGTCAACCCATGCCATGTTACCCAGTCAACTCATGCTATATTACCCAGCCAACCCATGCCATGTTAGCCAGTCAACCCATGCTACATTACCCAGTCAACCAGTGTCATGTTACCCAGTCCACCCATGCCATGTTACCCAGTCAACTCGTGCCATGTTACCCAGTCAACCCATGCCATGTTACCCAGTCAACCCGTGCCATGTTACCCAGTCAACCCATGCCATGTTACCCAGTCAACGCATGCCATGTTACCCAGTCAACTCATGCCATGTTACCCAGTCAACTCATGCCATGTTGCCCAGTCAACTCATGCCATGTTGCCCAGTCAACTCATGCTACATTACCCAGTCAACTCATGCCATGTTACCCAGTCAACTCATGCTACATTACCCAGTCAACTCATGCCATGTTACCCAGTCAACTCATGCCATGTTACCCAGTCAACTCATGGCATGTTACCCAGTCAACCCATGCTACATTACCCAGTCAACTCATGCTATGTTACCCAGTCAACCCATGCTACATTACCCAGTCAACTCATGCCATGTTACCCAGTCAACCCATGCCATGTTACCCAGTCAACCCTTGCCATGTTACCCAGTCAACTCATGTCATGTTACCCACTCAACCCATGCCATGTTACCCAGTCAACCCATGCTACATTACCCAGTCAACTCGTGCCATGTTACCCAGTCAACTCATGCCATGTTACCCAGTCAACTCGTGCCATGTTACCCAGTCAACCCATGCCATGTTACCCAGTCAATGCATGCCATGTTACCCAGTCAACTCATGCCATGTTACCCAGTCAACTCATGCCATGATGCCCAGTCAACTCATGTCATGTTGCCCAGTCAACTCATGCTACATTACCCAGTCAACTCATGCCATGTTACCCAGTCAACTCATGCTACATTACCCAGTCAACTCATGCCATGTTACCCAGTCAACTCATGCTACATTACCCAGTCAACTCATGCCATGTTACCCAGTCAACTCATGCCATGTTACCCAGTCAACTCATGCTACATTACCCAGTCAACTCAGGCCATGTTACCCAGTCAACTCATGCTACATTACCCAGTCAACTCGCGCCATGTTACCCAGTCAACCCATGCCATGTTACCCAGTCAACCCATGCCATGTTACCCAGTCAACCCATGCTACATTACCCAGTCAACTCGCGCCATGTTACCCAGTCAACTCGCGCCATGTTACCCAGTCAACCCATGCCATGTTACCCAGTCAACCCATGCTACATTACCCAGTCAACTCGCGCCATGTTACCCAGTCAACTCACGCTACATTACCCAGTCAACCCATGCCATGTTACCCAGTCAACTCATGGCATGTTACCCAGTCAACCCATGCCATGTTACCCAGTCAACCCATGCTACATTACCCAGTCAACTCGCGCCATGTTACCCAGACAACTCACGCTACATTACCCAGTCAACCCATGCC
The DNA here is from genome assembly GCF_044704955.1 of Pristiophorus japonicus. Taxonomy (NCBI): domain Eukaryota; kingdom Metazoa; phylum Chordata; class Chondrichthyes; family Pristiophoridae; genus Pristiophorus; species Pristiophorus japonicus. The sequence continues at coordinate 350,084,573 of NC_091977.1, forward strand.
ATGTTACCCAGTCAACTCATGGCATGTTACCCAGTCAACCCATGCTACATTACCCAGTCAACCCATGCCATGTTACCCAGTCAACTCATGCTATATTACCCAGCCAACCCATGCCATGTTACCCAGTCAACCCATGCCATGTTACCCAGTCAACTCATGCCATGTTGCCCAGTCAACTCATGCCATGTTGCCCAGTCAACTCATGCTACATTACCCAGTCAACTCATGCCATGTTACCCAGTCAACTCATGCTACATTACCCAGTCAACTCATGCCATGTTACCCAGTCAACTCATGCCATGTTACCCAGTCAACTCATGGCATGTTACCCAGTCAACCCATGCTACATTACCCAGTCAACTCATGCTATGTTACCCAGTCAACCCATGCTACATTACCCAGTCAACTCATGCCATGTTACCCAGTCAACCCATGCCATGTTACCCAGTCAACCCTTGCCATGTTACCCAGTCAACTCATGTCATGTTACCCACTCAACCCATGCCATGTTACCCAGTCAACCCATGCTACATTACCCAGTCAACTTGTGCCATGTTACCCAGTCAACTCATGCCATGTTACCCAGTCAACTCGTGCCATGTTACCCAGTCAACCCATGCCATGTTACCCAGTCAATGCATGCCATGTTACCCAGTCAACTCATGCCATGTTACCCAGTCAACTCATGCCATGATGCCCAGTCAACTCATGCCATGTTACCCAGTCAACTCATGCTACATTACCCAGTCAACTCATGCCATGTTACCCAGTCAACTCATGCCATGTTACCCAGTCAACCCATGCCATGTTACCCTTCAACCCATGCTACATTACCCAGTCAACTCGTGCCATGTTATCCAGTCAACTCATGCCATGTTACACAGTCAACTCATGCCATGTTGCCCAGTCAACCCATGCCATGTTACCCAGTCAACTCGTGCCATGTTACCCAGTCAACCCATGCCATGTTACCCAGTCAACCCGTGCCATGTTACCCAGTCAACCCATGCCATGTTACCCAGTCAACGCATGCCATGTTACCCAGTCAACTCATGCCATGTTACCCAGTCAACTCATGCCATGTTGCCCAGTCAACTCATGCCATGTTGCCCAGTCAACTCATGCTACATTACCCAGTCAACTCATGCCATGTTACCCAGTCAACTCATGCTACATTACCCAGTCAACTCATGCCATGTTACCCAGTCAACTCATGCCATGTTACCCAGTCAACTCATGGTATGTTACCCAGTCAACCCATGCTACATTACCCAGTCAACTCATGCTATGTTACCCAGTCAACCCATGCTACATTACCCAGTCAACTCATGCCATGTTACCCAGTCAACCCATGCCATGTTACCCAGTCAACTCATGCCATGTTACCCAGTCAACTCGTGCCATGTTACCCAGTCAACCCATGCTACATTACCCAGTCAACCCATGCCATGTTACCCACTCAACCCATGCCATGTTACCCAGTCAACCCATGCTACATTACCCAGTCAACTCATGCCATGTTACCCAGTCAACTCATGCCATGTTACCCAGTCAACTCGTGCCATGTTACCCAGTCAACCCATGCCATGTTACCCAGTCAATGCATGCCATGTTACCCAGTCAACTCATGCCATGTTACCCAGTCAACTCATGCCATGATGCCCAGTCAACTCATGTCATGTTGCCCAGTCAACTCATGCTACATTACCCAGTCAACTCATGCCATGTTACCCAGTCAACTCATGCTACATTACCCAGTCAACTCATGCCATGTTACCCAGTCAACTCATGCCATGTTACCCAGTCAACCCATGCCATGTTACCCTTCAACCCATGCTACATTACCCAGTCAACTCGTGCCATGTTATCCAGTCAACTCATGCCATGTTACACAGTCAACTCATGCCATGTTGCCCAGTCAACTCATGCCATGTTACCCAGTCAACTCATGCTACATTATCCAGTCAACTCATGCCATGTTACCCAGTAAACCCATGCTACATTACCCAGTCAACTCGTGCCATGTTACCCAGTCAACTCACGCTACATTACCCAGTCAACCCATGCCTTGTTACCCAGTCAACTCATGCCATGTTACCCAGTCAACTCATGCTACATTACCCAGTCAACTCATGCCATGTTACCCAGTCAACCCATGCCATGTTACCCAGTCAACCCATGCTACATTACCCAGTCAACTCATGCCATGTTACCCAGTCAACTCATGCCATGTTACCCAGTCACCCCATGCTACATTACCCAGTCAACTCATGCCATGCTACCCAGTCAACCCATGCTACATTACCCAGTCAACTCATGCCATGTTACCCAGTCAACCCATGCCATGTTACCCAGTCAACCCATGCCATGTGACCCAGTCAACTCATGCCATGTTACCCAGTCAACCCATGCCATGTTACCCAGTCAACTCATGCTACATTACCCAGTCAACTCGTGCCATGTTACCCAGTCAACCCATGCTACATTACCCAGTCAACCCGTGCCATGTTACCCAGTCAACCCGTGCCATTTTACCCAGTCAACCCATGCTACATTACCCAGTCAACTCGTGCCATGTTACCCAGTCAACCCATGCTACATTACCCAGTCAACCCGTGCCATGTTACCCAGTCAACCTGTGCCATGTTACCCAGTCAACCCATGCCATGTTACCCAGTCAACTCGTGCCATGTTACCCAGTCAACTCATGCCATGTTACCCAGTCAACTCGTGCCATGTTACCCAGTCAACCCATGCTACATTACCCAGTCAACCCATGCCATGTTACCCAGTCAACTCGTGCCATGTTACCCAGTCAACTCATGCTACATTACCCAGTCAACCCATGCCATGTTACCCAGTCAACCCATGCCACGTTACCCAGTCAACCCATGCCATGTTACCCAGTCAACCCATGCTACATTACCCAGTCAACTCGTGCCATGTTACCCAGTCAACCCATGCCATGTTACCCAGTCAACCCATGCCATGTTACCCAGCCAACTCATGCTACATTACCCAGTCAACCCATGCCATGTTACCCAGTCAACTCATGCTACATTACCCAGTAAACCCATGCCATGTTACCCAGTCAAGCCATGCCATGTTAACCAGTCAACCCATGCCATATTACCCAGTCAACCCATGCCATGTTACCCAGTCAACCCATGCTACATTACCCAGTCAACTCGTGCCATGTTACCCAGTCAACCCATGCCATGTTACCCAGTCAACTCGTGCCATGTTACCCAGTCAACCCATGCTACATTACCCAGTCAACCCATGCCATGTTACCCAGTCAACCCATGCCATGTTACCCAGTCAACTCGTGCCATGTTACCCAGTCAACTCATGCCATGTTACCCAGTCAACTCGTGCCATGTTACCCAGTCAACCCATGCTACATTACCCAGTCAACCCATGCCATGTTACCCAGTCAACTCGTGCCATGTTACCCAGTCAACTCATGCTACATTACCCAGTCAACCCATGCCATGTTACCCAGTCAACCCATGCCATGTTACCCAGTCAACCCATGCCATGTTACCCAGTCAACCCATGCTACATTACCCAGTCAACTCGTGCCATGTTACCCATTTAACCCATGCCATGTTACCCAGTCAACCCATGCCATGTTACCCAGTCAACTCATGCTACATTACCCAGTCAACCCATGCCATGTTACCAGTCAACTTGTGCCATGTTACCCAGTCAACTCATGCTACATTACCCAGTCAACCCATGCCATGTTACCCAGTCAACCCATGCCATGTTACCCAGTCAACCCATGCTACATTACCGAGTCAACCCATGCCATGTTACCCAGTCAACCCATGCCATGTTACCCAGTCAACCCATGCTACATTACCCAGTCAACTCGTGCCATGTTACCCAGTCAACCCATGCCATGTTACCCAGTCAACTCGTGCCATGTTACCCAGTCAACCCATGCCATGTTACCCAGTCAACTCCTGCCATGTTACCCAGTCAACCCATGCTACATTACCCAGTCAACCCATGCCATGTTACCCAGTCAACCCATGCCATGTTACCCAGTCAACTCGTGCCATGTTACCCAGTCAACTCATGCCATGTTACCCAGTCAACTCGTGCCATGTTACCCAGTCAACCCATGCTACATTACCCAGTCAACCCATGCCATGTTACCCAGTCACCCATGCCATGTTACCCAGTCAACCCATGCCATGTTACCCAGTCAACCCATGCTACATTACCCAGTCAACTCGTGCCATGTTACCCAGTCAACCCATGCCATGTTACCCAGTCAACCCATGCCATGTTACCCAGTCAACTCATGCTACATTACCCAGTCAACCCATGCCATGTTACCCAGTCAACTCGTGCCATGTTACCCAGTCAACTCATGCTACATTACCCAGTCAACCCATGCCATGTTACCCAGTCAACCCATGCCATGTTACCCAGTCAACCCATGCTACATTACCCAGTCAACTCGTGCCATGTTACCCAGTCAACCCATGCCATGTTACCCGGTCAAGTCGTGCCATGTTACCCAGTCAACCCATGCCATGTTTCCCAGTCAACCCATGCCATGTTACCCAGTCAGCTCGTGCCATGTTACCCAGTCAACCCATGCCATGTTACCCAGTCAACTCGTGCCATGTTACCCAGTCAACCCATGCCATGTTACCCAGTCAACTCGTGCCATGTTACCCAGTCAACCCATGCTACATTACCCAGTCAACCCATGCCATGTTACCCAGTCAACCCATGCCATGTTACCCAGTCAACCCATGCTACATTACCCAGTCAACTCGTGCAATGTTACCCAGTCAACCCATGCCATGTTACCCTGTCAACCCATGCCATGTTACCCAGTCAACTCATGCTACATTACCCAGTCAACCCATGCCATGTTTCCCAGTCAACTCGTGCCATGTTACCCAGTCAACTCATGCTACATTACCCAGTCAACCCATGCCATGTTACCCAGTCAACCCATGCCATGTTACCCAGTCAACCCATGCTATGTTAGCCAGTCACCTCATGCTACATTACCCAGTCAACCCATGCCATGTTACCCAGTCAACTCGTGCCATGTTACCCAGTCAACTCATGCTACATTACCCAGTCAACCCATGCCATGTTACCCAGTCAACCCATGCCATGTTACCCAGTCAACCCATGCTACATTACCCAGTCAACTCGTGCCATGTTACCCATTTAACCCATGATATGTTACCCAGTCAACCCATGCCATGTTACCCAGTCAACTCATGCTACATTACCCAGTCAACCCATGCCATGTTACCCAGTCAACTTGTGCCATGTTACCCAGTCAACTCATGCTACATTACCCAATCAACCCATGCCATGTTACCCAGTCAACCCATGCCATGTTACCCAGTCAACCCATGCTACATTACCCAGTCACCTCGTGCCATGTTACCCAGTCAACCCATGCCATGTTACCCAGTCAACCCATGCCATATTACCCAGTCAACCCATGCTACATTACCCAGTCAACTCGTGCCATGTTACCCAGTCAACCCATGCCATGTTACCCAGTCAACTCGTGCCATGTTACCCAGTCAACCCATGCCATGTTACCCAGTCAACTCCTGCCATGTTACCCAGTCAACCCATGCTACATTACCCAGTCAACCCATGCCATGTTACCCAGTCAACCCATGCTATGTTACCCAGTCAACTCGTGCCATGTTACCCAGTCAACTCATGCCATGTTACCCAGTCAACTCGTGCCATGTTACCCAGTCAACCCATGCTACATTACCCAGTCAACCCATGCCATGTTACCCAGTCACCCATGCCTTGTTACCCAGTCAACCCATGCCATGTTACCCAGTCAACCCATGCTACATTACCCAGTCAACTCGTGCCATGTTACCCAGTCAACGCATGCCATGTTACCCAGTCAACCCATGCCATGTTACCCAGTCAACGCATGCTACATTACCCAGTCAACCCATGCCATGTTACCCAGTCAACTCGTGCCATGTTACCCAGTCAACTCATGCTACATTACCCAGTCAACCCATGCCATGTTACCCAGTCAACTCGTGCCATGTTACCCAGTCAACCCATGCCATGTTACCCAGTCAACCCGTGCCATGTTACCCAGTCAACCCATGCCATGTTACCCAGTCAACGCATGCCATGTTACCCAGTCAACTCGTGCCATGTTACCCAGTCAACCCATGCCATGTTACCCAGTCAACTCGTGCCATGTTACCCAGTCAACCCATGCCATGTTACCCAGTCAACTCGTGACATGTTACCCAGTCAACCCATGCTACATTACCCAGTCAACCCATGCCATGTTACCCAGTCAACCCATGCCATGTTACCCAGTCAACCCATGCTACATTACCCAGTCAACTCGTGCCATGTTACCCAGTCAACCCATGCCATGTTACCCAGTCAACCCATGCCATGTTACCCAGTCAACCCATGCTACATTACCCAGTCAACTCGTGCCATGTTACCCAGTCAACCCATGCCATGTTACCCAGTCAACCGATGCCATGTTACCCAGTCAACCCATGCTACATTACCCAGTCAACTCGTGCCATGTTACCCAGTCAACCCATGCCATGTTACCCAGTCAACTCGTGCCATGTTACCCAGTCAACCCATGCCATGTTACCCAGTCAACTCCTGCCATGTTACCCAGTCAACCCATGCCATGTCACCCAGTCAACCCATGCCATGTTACCCAGTCAACTCGTGCCATGTTACCCAGTCAACTCATGCCATGTTACCCAGTCAACTCGTGCCATGTTACCCAGTCAACCCATGCTACATTACCCAGTCAACCCATGCCATGTTACCCAGTCACCCATGCCATGTTACCCAGTCAACCCATGCCATGTTACCCAGTCAACCCATGCTACATTACCCAGTCAACTCGTGCCATGTTTCCCAGTCAACCCATGCCATGTTACCCAGTCAACCCATGCCATGTTACCCAGTCAACGCATGCTACATTACCCAGTCAACCCATGCCATGTTACCCAGTCAACTCGTGCCATGTTACCCAGTCAACTCATGCTACATTACCCAGTCAACCCATGCCATGTTACCCAGTCAACCCATGCCATGTTACCCAGTCAACTCGTGCCATGTTACCCAGTCAACCCATGCCATGTTACCCAGTCAACCCGTGCCATGTTACCCAGTCAACCCATGCCATGTTACCCAGTCAACGCATGCCATGTTACCCAGTCAACTCATGCCATGTTACCCAGTCAACCCATGCCATGTTACCCAGTCAACCCATGCTACATTACCCAGTCAACTCGTGCCATGTTTCCCAGTCAACCCATGCCATGTTACCCAGTCAGCTCGTGCCATGTTACCCAGTCAACCCATGCCATGTTACCCAGTCAACTCGTGCCATGTTACCCAGTCAACCCATGCCATGTTACCCAGTCAACTCGTGCCATGTTACCCAGTCAACCCATGCTACATTACCCAGTCAACCCATGCCATGTTACCCAGTCAACCCATGCCATGTTACCCAGTCAACCCATGCTACATTACCCAGTCAACTCGTGCCATGTTACCCAGTCAACCCATGCCATGTTACCCAGTCAACCCATGCCATGTTACCCAGTCAACCCATGCTACATTACCCAGTCAACTCGTGCCATGTTACCCAGTCAACCCATGCCATGTTACCCAGTCAACCCATGCCATGTTACCCAGTCAACCCATGCTACATTACCCAGTCAACTCGTGCCATGTTACCCAGTCAACCCATGCCATGTTACCCAGTCAACTCGTGCCATGTTACCCAGTCAACCCATGCCATGTTACCCAGTCAACTCCTGCCATGTTACCCAGTCAACCCATGCCATGTCACCCAGTCAACCCATGCCATGTTACCCAGTCAACCCATGCCATGTTACCCAGTCAACTCGTGCCATGTTACCCAGTCAACTCATGCCATGTTACCCAGTCAACTCGTGCCATGTTACCCAGTCAACCCATGCTACATTACCCAGTCAACCCATGCCATGTTACCCAGTCACCCATGCCATGTTACCCAGTCAACCCATGCCATGTTACCCAGTCAACCCATGCTACATTACCCAGTCAACTCGTGCCATGTTTCCCAGTCAACCCATGCCATGTTACCCAGTCAACCCATGCCATGTTACCCAGTCAACGCATGCTACATTACCCAGTCAACCCATGCCATGTTACCCAGTCAACTCGTGCCATGTTACCCAGTCAACTCATGCTACATTACCCAGTCAACCCATGCCATGTTACCCAGTCAACCCATGCCATGTTACCCAGTCAACTCGTGCCATGTTACCCAGTCAACCCATGCCATGTTACCCAGTCAACCCGTGCCATGTTACCCAGTCAACCCATGCCATGTTACCCAGTCAACGCATGCCATGTTACCCAGTCAACTCATGCCATGTTACCCAGTCAACCCATGCCATGTTACCCAGTCAACCCATGCTACATTACCCAGTCAACTCGTGCCATGTTTCCCAGTCAACCCATGCCATGTTACCCAGTCAGCTCGTGCCATGTTACCCAGTCAACCCATGCCATGTTACCCAGTCAACTCGTGCCATGTTACCCAGTCAACCCATGCCATGTTACCCAGTCAACTCGTGCCATGTTACCCAGTCAACCCATGCTACATTACCCAGTCAACCCATGCCATGTTACCCAGTCAACCCATGCCATGTTACCCAGTCAACCCATGCTACATTACCCAGTCAACTCGTGCCATGTTACCCAGTCAACCCATGCCATGTTACCCAGTCAACCCATGCCATGTTACCCAGTCAACCCATGCTACATTACCCAGTCAACTCGTGCCATGTTACCCAGTCAACCCATGCCATGTTACCCAGTCAACCCATGCCATGTTACCCAGTCAACCCATGCTACATTACCCAGTCAACTCGTGCCATGTTACCCAGTCAACCCATGCCATGTTACCCAGTCAACTCGTGCCATGTTACCCAGTCAACCCATGCCATGTTACCCAGTCAACTCCTGCCATGTTACCCAGTCAACCCATGCCATGTCACCCAGTCAACCCATGCCATGTTACCCAGTCAACCCATGCCATGTTACCCAGTCAACTCGTGCCATGTTACCCAGTCAACTCATGCCATGTTACCCAGTCAACTCGTGCCATGTTACCCAGTCAACCCATGCTACATTACCCAGTCAACCCATGCCATGTTACCCAGTCACCCATGCCATGTTACCCAGTCAACCCATGCCATGTTACCCAGTCAACCCATGCTACATTACCCAGTCAACTCGTGCCATGTTTCCCAGTCAACCCATGCCATGTTACCCAGTCAACCCATGCCATGTTACCCAGTCAACGCATGCTACATTACCCAGTCAACCCATGCCATGTTACCCAGTCAACTCGTGCCATGTTACCCAGTCAACTCATGCTACATTACCCAGTCAACCCATGCCATGTTACCCAGTCAACCCATGCCATGTTACCCAGTCAACCCATGCTACCTTACCCAGTCAACTCGTGCCATGTTACCCAGTCAACCCATGCCATGTTACCCAGTCAACTCGTGCCATGTTACCCAGTCAACCCATGCCATGTTTGCCAGTCAACCCATGCCATGTTACCCAGTCAGCTCGTGCCATGTTACCCAGTCAACCCATGCCATGTTACCCAGTCAACTCGTGCCATGTTACCCAGTCAACCCATGCCATGTTACCCAGTCAACTCGTGCCATGTTACCCAGTCAACCCATGCTACATTACCCAGTCAACCCATGCCATGTTACCCAGTCAACCCATGCCATGTTACCCAGTCAACCCATGCCATGTTACCCAGTCAACTCATGCTACATTACCCAGTCAACCCATGCCATGTTACCCAGTCAACTCGTGCCATGTTACCCAGTCAACTCATGCTACATTACCCAGTCAACCCATGCCATGTTACCCAGTCAACCCATGCCATGTTACCCAGTCAACCCATGCTACATTACCCAGTCAACTCGTGCCATGTTACCCAGTCAACCCATGCCATGTTACCCAGTCAACTCGTGCCATGTTACCCAGTCAACCCATGCCATGTTTCCCAGTCAACCCATGCCATGTTACCCAGTCAGCTCGTGCCATGTTACCCAGTCAACCCATGCCATGTTACCCAGTCAACTCGTGCCATGTTACCCAGTCAACCCATGCTACATTACCCAGTCAACCCATGCCTTGTTACCCAGTCAACCCATGCCATGTTACCCAGTCAACCCATGCTACATTACCCAGTCAACTCGTGCCATGTTGCCCAGTCAACCCATGCCATGTTACCCAGTCAACCCATGCCATGTTACCCAGTCAACTCATGCTACATTACCCAGTCAACCCATGCCATGTTACCCAGTCAACTCGTGCCATGTTACCCAGTCAACTCATGCTACATTACCCAGTCAACCCATGCCATGTTACCCAGTCAACCCATGCCATGTTACCCAGTCAACCCATGCTACATTACCCAGTCAACTCGTGCCATGTTACCCAGTCAACCCATGCCATGTTACCCAGTCAACCCATGCTACATTACCCAGTCAACTCGTGCCATGTTGCCCAGTCAACCCATGCCATGTTACCCAGTCAACCCATGCCATGTTACCCAGTCAACCCATGCTACATTACCCAGTCAACTCGTGCCATGTTACCCAGTCAACCCATGCCATGTTACCCAGTCAACTCGTGCCATGTTACCCAGTCAACCCATGCCATGTTTCCCAGTCAACCCATGCCATGTTACCCAGTCAGCTCGTGCCATGTTACCCAGTCAACCCGTGCCATGTTACCCAGTCAACTCGTGCCATGTTACCCAGTCAACCCATGCTACATTACCCAGTCAACCCATGCCATGTTACCCAGTCAACCCATGCCATGTTACCCAGTCAACCCATGCTACATTACCCAGTCAACTCGTGCCATGTTGCCCAGTCAACCCATGCCATGTTACCCAGTCAACCCATGCCATGTTACCCAGTCAACCCATGCTACATTACCCAGTCAACTCGTGCCATGTTACCCAGTCAACCCATGCCATGTTACCCAGTCAACTCGTGCCATGTTACCCAGTCAACCCATGCCATGTTTCCCAGTCAACCCATGCCATGTTACCCAGTCAACTCGTGCCATGTTACCCAGTCAACCCATGCCATGTTACCCAGTCAACTCGTGCCATGTTACCCAGTCAACCCATGCCATGTTACCCAGTCAACCCATGCCATGTTACCCAGTCAACCCATGCCATGTTACCCAGTCAACCCATGCTACATTACCCAGTCAACTCGTGCCATGTTAACCAGTCAACCCATGCCATGTTACCCAGTCAACCCATGCCATGTTACCCAGTCAACTCATGCTACATTACCCAGTCAACCCATGCCATGTTACCCAGTCAACTCGTGCCATGTTACCCAGTCAACTCATGCTACATTACCCAGTCAACCCATGCCATGTTACCCAGTCAACCCATGCCATGTTACCCAGTCAACCCATGCTACATTACCCAGTCAACTCGTGCCATGTTACCCAGTCAACCCATGCCATGTTACCCAGTCAACTCGTGCCATGTTACCCAGTCAACCCATGCCATGTTTCCCAGTCAACCCATGCCATGTTACCCAGTCAGCTCATGCCATGTTACCCAGTCAACCCATGCCATGTTACCCAGTCAACTCGTGCCATGTTACCCAGTCAACCCATGCCATGTTACCCAGTCAACTCGTGCCATGTTACCCAGTCAACCCATGCTACATTACCCAGTCAACCCATGCCATGTTACCCAGTCAACCCATGCCATGTTACCCAGTCAACCCATGCTACATTACCCAGTCAACTCGTGCCATGTTGCCCAGTCAACCCATGCCATGTTACCCAGTCAACCCATGCCATGTTACCCAGTCAACTCATGCTACATTACCCAGTCAACCCATGCCATGTTACCCAGTCAACTCGTGCCATGTTACCCAGTCAACTCATGCTACATTACCCAGTCAACCCATGTCATGTTACCCAGTCAACCCATGCCATGTTACCCAGTCAACCCATGCTACATTACCCAGTCAACTCGTGCCATGTTACCCAGTCAACCCATGCCATGTTACCCAGTCAACTCGTGCCATGTTACCCAGTCAACCCATGCCATGTTTCCCAGTCAACTCGTGCCATATTGCCCAGTCAACTCGTGATTTTGGAATCAAACACACAATTTCTAAATTTGCTGATGACACCAAATTGGGGGCGATAGTCAATACTGAGGAGGTCTGCAACAAATTACAGGAGGATATTAATAAACTTGCGGAATGGGTATATAATTAAGTGTTATGCTGATAGAGTTAGATGAAGAAAGACGGGAGGAGGCTTGAGTGGAGCATAAACGCCAGCATAGACGAGCCGAATGGCCTGTTTTTTTGCCAAATATCCTATGTAATCCTATGTAATGCAGAAACTGGAAGGATTAAATACCCACCTGCTACCTGGTTTAGGTGTAGTGCATTCAAGAATCAAGGAATTAGTGATACTTTGGTGAATATTTTTCAACACTCCATAAATACAGGACTAGTGCTTGAGAACTGGAGGATGGCAGACATGGTTCCATCAACTTGCATTTATATAGCATCTATAACATAGGAAATTGTTCCAAGGTGCTTCATAGGAACACAATCAGACAAAAATTGAAGCTGAGCCAAAAAAGGATATATTAGGTCAGGTGACTAAAAACTTGGTCAAAGAGGTAGGTTTTAAGGAGCACCTTAAAGGCAGAGAGGTGAAACAGTTTAGGGAATAAATTTCAGTGCTTAGGGCCTAGATGGCTGAAGGCACAGTTGCTAACTGTGGGCGAATGAAGTGGAGAGTGCACAAAATGCCAAAGTTGGAGAAATGCAGAGTTCTTGCAGAGTTGTAAGGCTAGAAGAGGTTAGAGAGATAGGGAGAGGCGAGGCCATGGAGGGATTTAAACACACAAAAAAACAGAAAGGCAGAAAATCTGGTAATTACAGACTAGCTACGCTAACATCCAAAGTAGGAAAAATGGTTAAGGGCTTCTACGGAATGCATGAAATAAATTTGTGAAGACCATGGGGTTGTTTCCATGGGGATTTGCCCAATCATCTTCTGTAACCTCCACAGATGATTTGAAGAAACCCTGTAGAAACAACGTAAACATTATGGCCGAGACTTTCCTTAACTCGTTGGGTCTCGGGCGGGCAATGTCGGTTGCAAGTCCTAACCCTGCTGCTGGTTCTATCCCGCTCAGGAAAATGATTTTATGTTGATAGGACTTGTTAAGTCTGCCCAGCGCATTTCCTGGTCCAATTAGAGAAAGCGGATCTAGTGACATAGAAACATAGAAAACAAAGCCGCATGGCCTTTCGGTCAGCAGTCCTGAAGGTTACATATAAACCTTCGAACAATGAACAATGGCAGAAAGACAAAGAGCACCCAGCCCAACCAGTCCACCTCACACAACTGCATCACCCCTTATACTGAAACCTTCTACACTCCCACCCCAACCGGAGCCATGTGATCTCCTGGGAGAGGCAAAAACCAGATAAAAACCCAGGCCAATTTAGGGAGAGAAAAAATCTGGGAAAATTCCTCTCCGACCCATCCAGGCGATTGAAACTAGTCCAGCAGATCACCCTGGCCATATTCAATTCCCTGCAGTACTTACCATTATATCTGCACCGTCCAACAAAAGGTCATCCAGTCTAATCCCAATTACCAGCTCTAGGTCCATAATCATGCAGGTTACGAAAGTTTAAGTGCCCATCCAACCATCTCTTAAAAGTGGTGAGGGTTTCTGCATTTACCACTCTTCCAGGCAGCGAGTTCCAAATCCCCACAACCCTCTGCGTAAAGAAGCCCCCCCTCAAATCCCCTCTAAACCTTCCACCAACCAGCTTAAAACTATGCTCCCTCATAATAGACCCCTCCGCCAATGGACATCATTTCATGACGCGTCATCATACAGTTTCCTTAAAGGGACTATGGCCACCTTTCTTTTAATATTTGTGCTGTCAGTGTTCTACAGAATTGAAGTGCTGCAAACATTGACAATCACTGCACAAAGGTGCAGCGCTGCACCCAGGTTCTCCCATGAATCCCTCCATATGCTATGGAGGGAGTCACAGCACACAGGGAGGTCCTCTTCCCTTCCGATGAGTGGAAGAGTCCTCCCCAGGAGACCAACACAGCCTGGCTACACATTACAGAGGAGATCACAAACAGGGATATCATCAGGAAGACCTGGGAGCAGTGGGAAAAACCTTTCAATTTTCTCATTAGATCACAAAACATTAGTACAAAGCCATACTCACCTTCATCCTGCTGTGCCTCTCATCACATCCCCAATACTCTGCCTTCCCTACTCTACCCCTACATGTCCTTACTCACACCAACCTACCTTGCACCTCCACCTATCCCTCTCTATCTACATTATCAGTTCCCCATTTCACTAACAACACACAAGGGTAGACACTTGGGTCCTTTAGTCAATGTTCATGTATAGTTAATGTTGATGTATTGTCAAACATTGAAATCTTTATTCTCAGCACTTTGCATTGTTGGACAGATTAGCGGGCACCTTTGGACATTGCTTAGTGAGTTGCAGTGAATGGACGATACATTAGGATACCCACACAATGGTGATGAGTGTGAAAGAAATGGATTGGACATTGCAGAGATGCTTTACGGAGCTGGTGTGGGGTGGTGCCAATCTGGCACATCATGTGGCAATCAGAGTGTACAGCGTGAAGTGAAATAAATGTGGCCATGGTGAAGTCATCACTGGCCTTCCGGGCAACAACGTGGTCGGGTGCTGATGCCCTGTGTACTGTGCAGCATCAGGTGATTGCGGAGAAGGTTGGTGTTGTTGTTGGCGCTGCTGGTGTGTTTAGTGACGTTGGTGTTGAGGCTGATCATGGTGGGATTTTAAGGACCAAGGTGAGATTTTTTTCAAGGGCACCGATGCTGCTGGAATAGATGGTAGGTGAGGTTGAGATGACAGAACCGCCGTGTCAATGGTGAGAGAGGTTGCTTCAAGGAGGTGACAGCGAATAGAGAGTTCACTGCAAACACTTCCAAAGTGCATACAGCTCAAAAGTCTCTTCCAAAACCTGAAGGCTTGAGCTTCTGACATTGGAAAGTGAACAGTTGTGAAATGGTAGCTTTTATACCACTTCTGCAGCTGTCAACTAGCCAAGGCAATACAAAGTCACTGAGAACCCGACACCACTTACCTGGCCTATTCCGCAAGGGACGGCAAACCCATCAAAAGGCTGGTAAAATTGTAAGTGCCTGCTTTTAAGCCTCTTAACTAGCATTTAGGTACCTTTTAATTATATTATTTACCTGTCACACCGCTTGCTGTCAGGTCTGCTATCTGAACGCAGATTTAACAGCTGAGAAACTCACATGAACGCGGGTTTAATGTGGGATTCTGACCCGATCAATCAGGGCCATTTTGACAGTGGCCCCACCTCAAAACCCACACTTGCAGGGGAAAGATTCCGGCCACAGTGACAAGGCATCCAGAGAAACAGTAGATACTTCATGATGGGATGCAAAAGCCTCTCTACTGGCAGCGTAGCTAGCTCCAGCTCTTCATGTTATTGATCCAAATATGTGCCAACTAAAATCTGAATTAAAAAATCTTAATTCAATATAAAAGGATTTGAGAGCAATTATTAATCATACCCCATCTGGTGAGTGTAAGGCTGTTATCAATAAGGTAAAAAGGCTACAGGGGCACTGGTTACAAATGAGAACAAGTTTAACTGACACTGTACAGATCAATGGTAAGACCAGTTCTGGAGTATGGTATTTTTTACATCCTATATTAAGATATCCAAGGCTGAGAGGTCTAAATTACGAAGAAAAGTTTGAGCAATTAAATTTATTTTTTTCTGAAGACAAAAGAGAGAAGACACAATATAGGACCACAAAATAACCGAGTACAGAAGAGGTTGAAGTAAGCAAGCTTTTAACTTGGACAGTAAGCACAAGATTTGAGGACACAAATGCATAATTGATAAGTGCTAAGAAAGGTTACTTTTTCCTTCAGGCGGAATAGACTCCAAGTTAATTGATTCAGGGTCAATTGATACCTTTAAAATGGAAAGGGATCGATCTCTTGTCAGGAATAAGAAATGAGGGATGTAGTCTTTTAGAGATATTAATAGCAATGCTCAATTTCACTTTTTAGAAGAAGGAATTTAACTTTCCTTAAAGTAGAGAATTCATAGGTAGTGCTAAGGGAGGAAAGCCCATGATTGAATAATAATAAACGGACCTGAATGGAGTGGGTTTGTTGGGCCAAATGACTTTTCCTGTTCTGAAATTAACCATTTGAATTATCAGTCATACAGCGGAGAGCCCATTCAGACCATTGTACCTGCATCGACTCTTTGACAGAGTTATCCAATTAGCCCCACTACCCTATTCTTTCCTCATAGCCCTACAAATATTTCCTTTTCATATATATATGTATATATATATATATATATATGTCCAGTTCCCTTTCGAAAGATATTACTGAATCTGCCTTTCAAGTAGTTAATTCCAGACCATACCAACTTGCTGCATAAAAACAATTCTCCTCATCTCCTCTGGTTCTTTTGCCAATTATCTTAAATCTGTCCCCTTTGGTTACCAACCCTCCTGCCAGTGGAAACAGCCTTTCCTCGTTACTCTATCAAAACCCCAGATCATTTTGAACATGTCTATTAAATCTCTGCTTAAACTCTGTGGTCAAAGAACAATCTCCATGTAACTGAACTCCCTCAAACCTTTTTATAATTCTCGTAAATCTCCTCTACACCCTCTCAAAGACCTGCAGGTGTTAGTTTTTATCTGAAGGGGCAACTTTTCAAACGTGTGTTGCAGATGGATGTCTATCAGAGAAGTTACAAAAACTAAGTTCATGGGGATTTTATAAACATGGACTGGGCTAATTTAGGCAGTCCTTTACTTGCTTGTAAACTCTGATTTGCAATTAACAAGGTCTCATGTTCTGGACCTTTTTATGGAAAAGTCTACATTCATGGGGCTAGATTTTCCATTATTTTGCCATGCATAACACCCACTTAACGTCCATTTTAATGTTGAAATGAGGTGTAACGCCCATATATCGCCCATTTAGCCACAAAATGGAAACTGACGCCCATTTTTCGGACACTTATCGCCAAGCGTTACTTTCACCATGTACGTAACGCCAGAAAAAAATACCGCCCACCCACTTTTTTTGGGCAGAATCATCAGAATGGGCGAATCCAACGCCCATAATATCGCCCAGCATTACTTTTGGCACATAATTAACGGCAAGATTTAATAATACCGACCGCCCACTGTTTTTTATCGTAAAGATCATATTTGCCGAAACTAACGCCCAGTATATCGCCCCTCCTTACTTTCGGCACCTCACACACATCTCGCCGACAATATCGCTCGCTGACAAAACCACTGGGAAAAAGTTGAACTAACCGGAACTACTCACAGCGGTATGGACGCCACGTTCTAAATCGCAGGTCACATCATTTACAAGGCTGCTCTGCTTCAACCTCGGGGGAGTTCGGATGTACTCTGGAGGTCTTTGGGGGTGATGTGAACATCTGAATAAACATCTTATCTTACTGTAGATGATTGGAATTTACTAGGTGTCTTAGTGGGCGTCATGTATGTAACCACAATGTAACACCACTGTATTACTGTATACACTCAACCTAGATGCACATCTTGACCACAAGGGGTGAACTTGTGGGAGACACTCCTTACCTGATCACGCAGGTATAAAAAGGGAGATCCCACGCAGGTATAAAAAGGGAGGTCCCACGCAGGGTCATCGTCTTTGGAGTCCTGTAAATAAAGAGAGCAGGTCACAGAATGACCTTGTCCCCAGAATGTGCCTCATGTGATCTCATGCTATAGAGTAAGGATTTTACATTGGCGACGAGAAACGGGAATTCACGGCCCACGAGAATGGCCACCGGTAGCACAGAGGAACGGTACCGTGTTGGGGAAGACTGGGACGATTTTGTCGAGAGGCTTCAGCAAAGCTTTGTTACGAAAGAATGGCTGGGGGATGCAGCGGCCAACAAGCAAAGGGCTCATCTTTTGACCAGCTGCGGACCAAAGACTTACGCGCTCATGAAGGACTTACTAGCACCCGAAAAGCCGGCGGACAAAACCTTTGAAGAACTTACCAAGCTGATCGGGGAGCACCTCAAACCGGTGAGTAGCATACATATGGCCCTAACACAGATTCTACACCCACCGGCGTCGTGAAGGACAGAGCATACCGGACTTCATTGCGGATCTCCAGCGTTTGGCCAGCCTCTGTAAGTTTGCAGACGCCTGCAGGGGGGAGATGCTAAGGGACTTCTTTATCGAGGGCATCACTCATGCAGGAATTTTATGCAAATTAATTGAGACCAAGGATTTGACCTTGGAAGCGGCAGCGTTGATGGCTCAAACTGTCATGGCGATAGAGGAAGAGACGAAAATAATATACATGCGCAATTCTGCCTCTAACGTGGCGATGGATCAGGGAGTCAACATCATCAATGCGACTCACAGCCCCGCAGGCAGGCAGGGGCAGTCCAACACTCTCCAGGCAGCAATAGACCCCAGAGTAGGACTTCAACAGAGACAATGGCAGGCTGAACGGACATTCACGCCATCACAGTGGACAATGCGGCCCGGGATGGGGCCATTGACACCCACTAAGAAGGTACTTAAGAGCAGTCAAAGGGAAAGTCAGTGTGGAATGCCTGGCCATAGTCCCTTTGTTCCCAACAATGTTGGAGGTGTGGGGGAAAACACTCAACTAGATCTTGCAGATTTCAACAGTTTGTCTGCAGGAACTGCAATCTCAGTGGCCATTTAGCTCGAATGTGCAGGAAGCCTGAAGGCGGATGGACCAGAAGAGGGTTCTTTGAGGCAGGATGACTTTTGGGGCAAATTGATGGACGCCGAGGTTCCATGTGGCGAATATTCACAGTTCATACACCAGAACGCCACCAATGATGATGAGGGTTTTAGTAAACAGTATCCCTGTACGCATGGAGCTGGACACTAGGGCCAGCCAGTCACTCATGGGAGTTCAACGATTTGAAAAGCTATGGCCACTTAAAGTCAGCAGACCCAAATTAGCACGTTTCGAGTCACAATTACGGACTTACACTAAAGAAATCATTCCGCTGCTAGACAGTGCAATGTTGGCTGTCACACACAATTGGTTAGTGAATCGGCTGTCGCTCTGGATTGTCCTGAGCAATGGTCCCGCACTGCTGGGGAGGAGCAGGTTACCCGAGATGAACTGGAAATGGGGGGATGTTCACGCAATGTCATCTGTGGAGCGAAGTTCGTGCTTACGAGTCCTACAACAATTCGATTCACTATTCCAACCTTCAAAGGCACTAAGGTAGTGATACACATCACCCCGGACGCCAGGCCAGTGCACCACAAAGCTAGAGCGGTGCCGTATGTGATGCGGGAAAAGATCGAGAACGAATTGGACCGGCTCATCTTGCCTGTTGAATTCAGCAACTGGGCGAGCCCCATCGTTCCAGACTTAAAAGAGGATGGCTCTGTCAGGATCTGTGGTGACTACAAGGCCACCATCAATCGGGTTTCCCTACAAGATCAATACCCGCTCCCGAGAGCGGAGGACCTCTTCGCCACACTGGCAGGCGGCAAGCTGTTCACCAAGTTGGACCTCACTTCAGCCTATATGACCCAGGAACTGGCCGACGAATCTAAACTACTGACCACCATCAGCACGCACAAGGGTCTGTTTGTTTATAACAGGTGCCCGTTTGGCATTCGCTCAGCGGACGCAATTTTTCAACGAAACATGGAAAGCCTGCTTCAATCTATTCCTGGAACGATCGTATTCCAGGACATAGAAACATATAAACATAGAAAATAGGTGCAGGAGTAGGCCATTCGGCCCTTCGAACCTGCACCACCATTCAATGAGTTCATGGCTGAACATGCAACTTCAGTACCCCATTCCTGCTTTCTCGCCATACCCCTTGATCCCCCTCGTAGTAAAGACTACATCTAATTCCTTTTTGAATATATTTAGTGAATTGGCCTCAACAACTTTCTGTGGTAGAGAATTCCACAGGTTCACCACTCTCTGGGTGAAGAAGTTTCTCCTCATCACGATCCTAAATGGCTTACCCCTTATCCTTAGACTGTGACGCCTGGTTCTGGACTTCCCCAACATTGGGAACATTCTTCCTGCATCTAACCTGTCTAAAGCCGTCAGAATTTTAAACGTTTCCATGAGATCCCCTCTCATTTTTCAGAACTCCAGTGAATACAAGCCCAGTTGATCCAGTCTTTCTTGATATGTCAGTCCCGCCATCCCGGGAATCAGTCTGGTGAACCTTCGCTGCACTCCCTCAATAGCAAGAATGTCCTTCCTCAAGTTAGGAGACCAAAACTTTACACAGGTGTGGCCTCACCAAGGCCCTGTACAACTGTAGTAACACCTCCCTGCCCCTGTACTCCAATCCCCTCGCTATGAAGGCCAACATGCCATTTGCCTTCTTAACCACCTGCTATACCTGCATGCCAACCTTCAATGACTGATGTACCATGACACCCAGGTCTCGTTGCACCTCGCTTTTTCCTAATCTGTCACTATTCAGATAATAGTCTGTCTCTCTGTTTTTACCACCAAAGTGGATAACCTCACATTTATCCACATTACACTTCATCTGCCATGCATTTGCCCACTCATCTAACCTATCCAAGTCACTCTGCAGCCTCATAGCATCCTCCTCGCAGCTCACACTGCCACCCAACTTAGTGTCATCTGCAAATTTGGAGATACTATATTTAATCCCCTCGTCTAAATCATTAATGTACAATGTAAACAGCTGGGGCCCCAGCACAGAACCTTGCGGTACCCCACTAGTCACTGCCTGCCATTCTGAAAAGTACCCATTTACTCCTACTCTTTGCTTCCTGTCTGCCAAGTAGTTCTCAATCCATGTCAGCACACTACCCCCAATCCCAAGTGCTTTAACTTTGCACATTAATCTCTTGTGTGGGACATTGTCGAAAGCCTTCTGAAAGTCCAAATACACCACATCAGCTGGTTCTCCCTTGTCCACTCTACTGGAAACATCCTCAAAAAATTCCAGAAGATTTGTCAAGCATGATTTCCCTTTCACAAATACATGCTGACTTGAACCTATCATGTCACCACTTTCCAAATGCGCTGCTATGACATCCTTAATAATTGATTCCATCATTTTACCCACTACCGATGTCAGGCTGACTGTCTATAATTCAGTGTTTTCTCTCTCCCTCCTTTTTTAAAAAGTGGGGTTACATTGGCTACCCTCCACTCCATAGGAACTGATCCAGAGTCGATGGAATGTTGGAAAATCACTGTCAATGCATCCGCTATTTCCAAGGCCACCTCCTTAAGTACCTGGGATGCAGATCATCGGGCCCTGGGGATTTATCGGCCTTCAATCCCATCAACTTCCCCAACACAATTTCCCGACTAATATGGATTTCCCTCAGATCCTCCTTCTTACTAGACCCTCTGACCCCTTTTATATCTGGAAGGTTGTTTGTGTCCTCCTTAGTGAATACCGAACCAAAGTATTTGTTCAATTGGTCTGCCATTTCTTTGTTCCCCGTTATGACTTCCCCTGATTCTGACTGCAGGCGACCTACGTTTGTCTTTACTAACCTTTTTCTCTTTACATATCTATAGAAGCTTTTGCAGTCCGTCTTAATGTTCCCTGCAAGTTTCCTCTCATACTCTAGTTTCCCTGCCCTTATCAAACACTTTGTCCTCCTCTGCTGAGTTCTAAATTTCTCCCAGTCCCCGGGTTCACTGCTATTTCTGGCCAATTTGTATGCCACTTCCTTGGCTTTAATACTATCCCTGATTTCCCTTGATAGCCACAGTTGAGCCACCTTCCCTTTTTTATTTTTACACCAGACAGGGATGTACAATTGTTGTAGTTGATCCATGCGGTCTCTAAATGTCTGCCATTGCCAATCCACTGTCAACCCCTTAAGTATCATTCGCCAATCTATCCTAGCCAATTCACGCCTCATACCTTCAAAGTTACCCTTCTTTAAGTTCTGGACCATGGTCTCTGAATTAACTGTTTCATTCTCCATCCTAATGTAGAATTCCACCATATTATGGTCACTCTTCCCCAAGGGGCCTCGCACAACGAGATTGCTAATTAATCCTCTCTCATTACACAACACCCAGTCTAAGATGGCTTCCCCCCCAGTTGGTTCCTCGACATATTGGTCTAGAAAACCATTCCTTATGCACTCCAGGAAATCCTCCTCCAACGTATTGCTTCCAGTTTGGTTAGTCCAATCTATATGCATATTAAAGTCACCCATGATAACTGCTGCACCTTTATTGCATGCACCCCTAATTTCCTGTTTGATGCCCTCCCCAACATCACTACTACTGTTTGGAGGTCTGTACACAACTCCCACGAACGTTTTTTTCCCTTTGGTGTTCTGCAGCTCTACCCATATAGATTCCACATCATCCAAGCTAATGTCCTTCCTAACTATTGCATTAATCTCCTCTTTAACCAGCAATGCTACCCCACCTCCTTTTCCTTTTATTCTATCCTTCCTGAATGTTGAATACCCTTGGATGTTGAGTTCCCAGCCCTGATGAAGACGACATCCTCATCACGGGTCGAGACACCGAGGAACACCTCCACAACCTGGAGGAGGTGCTACGTCGACTGGACCGGGTAGGCCTGCAACTCAAGAAGTCTAAATGTGTGTTTGAAGCTCCCGAGGTTGAGTTTCTGGGCAGGAGGGTTGCTGCAGATGGGATTCGGCCCACCGAATCCAAAACAGAGATGATTCGACGAGTACCCAGGCTCTGTAACACATTGGAGTTGCGTTCATTCCTGGGACTGTTGAACTATTTCGGGAACTTTCTGCCAAACTTGAGCACTTTGTTGGAGCCGCTACACATGCTCCTGTGTAAGGGTTGCGACTGGTTTTGGGGGGACTGTCAGGAACAGGTTTTTGATCGGGCACAAATCCTACTTTGTTCAAACAAGTTGTTGATCCTGTACGACCCCTGTAAAAAATTGGTTCTGACATGTGATGCATCGTCCTATGGAGTTGGGTGTGTGTTGCAGCAGGGCAATGCTGAGGGTCAACTACAACCTGTGGCCTATGCCTCCAGGTCACTCTCTCAAGCAGAACAGGGATATGATTTGGTCGAGAAAGAAGCGCTTGCATGTGTCTATGGTGTAAAAAAAATGCATCAGTACCTCTTTGGTAGGAAGTTTGAATTAGAGACGGACCACAAGCCATTAACATCCCTGTTGTCAGACAGCAAGGCTATCAATGCCAATGCATCAGCTCGCATACAGCAATGGGCTCTCACACTGGCTGCTTTATGACTACTCCATCCGGCACCGGCCTGGCACTGAAAATTGCGCTGACGCGCTCAGCAGGCTTCCACTGGCCACCACTGAAGGGGCAGCGGAGCAAAGTGCCGAGATGCTCATGGCTGTCGATGCCTTTGACAGTGCTGGCTGCCCCATCACAGCCTGCCAGATCAAAATCTGGACAAACAGAGATCCCCTCCTATCCCTGATTAAGAAATGTGTCCTGACTGGGGATTGGGCGCCCGCACACGGAGCATGCTCTGAGGAAGTCAGACTGTTCCACAGACGGATGGATGAGCTCTCCATCCAAGCCGACTGCCTACTATGGGGCAGCTAGGTAGTTATGCCCCTGAAGGGCAGGGAGGCATTCATCAGGGAACTCCACAGCGAGCACCCAGGCATTGTGCTGATGAAGGTCATTGCCCGGTCACACGTTTGGTGGCCTGGAATTGATTCAGACCTGGAACACTGTGTTCGGACGTGCACGACGTGTGCCCAGCTGGACAATGCCCCCAGGGAGGCCCCGCTCAGCCTGTGGCCCTGGCCCACCAGGCCATGGTCACGCATTCATGTTGACTACACGGGCCCGTTCATGGGTAAG
Organism: Pristiophorus japonicus; assembly: GCF_044704955.1. Lineage (NCBI taxonomy): Eukaryota > Metazoa > Chordata > Chondrichthyes > Pristiophoridae > Pristiophorus > Pristiophorus japonicus. Next base: position 350,108,627 of record NC_091977.1, read on the forward strand.
ATGTTCCTTATTGTGGTAGATGCGTACTCGAAATGGATCGAGTGCATCATTCTGAATTCATGCACATCATCCACCATCATGTAAAGTCTATGTGCGATCTTTGCAACCCATGGCTTGCCGGATATCCTGGTTAATGATAAGGGCCCATGTTTCATGAGCTACGAATTCCGAGAGCTTATGTCGGGCAATGGCATCAACCACGTCAGGACTGCGCCGTTCAAACCGGCCTCCAATGGCCAGGTGGAACGTGCAGTCCAAATCATTAAGCAAGGGTTGCTAAGGATTCAAGGACCCTCCCTACAATGCCGCCTGTCGCGCCTCCTGCTGGCCTATAGATCCCGACCGCACTCGCTCACGGGGGTCCCGCCCGCAGAGCTACTAATGAAACGGACACTCAAAACTCGGTTGTCCCTCATTCACCCAGTCCTGACCGACATAGTTGAGGGCAAGCACAAGTCACAAAATGAGTACCATGACCGTAATTCGAGGGGGAGATGTATAGAAATAAATGATCCTGTATTCGTCCTCAATCACGCCATGTGGTCCAAATGGCTTGAGGGCATGGTACTTGACAAAAAGGGGAATAGGGTCATTATGGTCAAACTCAACAATGGTCAGATATGCCGTAAGCATCTGGACCAAGTAAAAAGAAGGTTCAGCACCGACACGGAGGAACCTGAAGAAGACCATGAGATGGATTTCACAACACCGCCAGTGAACAAGCAACAAGAGCAATCAGAAGAATGCACAGTCCCTGCGGTCAGCCCGGACAGGCTGGAATCACCACAGGTGACAGACACTCACATCAGTGTCTAACAACCAGAGCCCCAACTGCGGCGCTCCAAGAGGGAGCCACCTGAAAGACTAAACCTATGATCCCAATAAGACTTTGGGGGGGGGGAGGTGATGTCATGTATGTAACCACAATGTAACAGCACTGTATTACTGTATACACTCAACCTAGATGCACACCTTGACCACAAGGGGTGAACTTGTGGGAGACACTCCTTACCTGATCACACAGGTATAAAAAGGGAGGTCCCATGCAGGGTCATCGTCTTTGGAGTCCTGTAAATAAAGAGAGCAGGTCACAGAGTAACCTTGTCCCCTGAATGTGCCTTGTGTGATTTAATGCTGTAGAGTAAGGATTTTACAGTGGGGACATTCATTCTTTGTGAACAATCGGTGGAAAACAGATAGCTGTTGGAATGGGATCTGTCATTTCTTACCCTCTCTTGATGACCACTCACATGCTGCAGACTCGAGATGGCAGAAGGTACACTCAACAGCATTATGTGCCCAATGTAAGACGTGACAGACTGATGAGGATGACCAGACGTTACACACTCCGCAAGTACAGGGAGAAGCGGTCTTACCTCAACTTGTCCGAGAACACCTGCCTTCGGAGACGGCGCTTCCACAAAGAGGTTATCAGTGAGATATGTCAGCTCATAAGGGGAGATCTGCAGCCTGCCAGCACCATCAGGACCGCATTGTCCGTCGAGGTCAAGGTTACCGCGGCACTGTCGTTCGACGCGTTGCGTTCCTTTCAGGCCTCAGTTGGCGACATTTGCAGTATATCTCAGCATGCCACACATTGCTGCTTTAGACAGGTCACTGAAGCCCTGTGCACACGCAGGATGGACTTGATCAGCTTCCCTATGATCAGGGAGACTCAGACTGAGAGGGCTTTAGGATTCTACCGAATTGCTAACTTCCCCAAGGTGCAGGGAGAATAGACTGAACGCATATCGCGATGCGGTGTAAGATTTCTAAATCTCTGGCATTAAATTGACAGCAAGACTGATTCGTTTAAAACAATTCGGAATAGTTTATTAAACACACACACATGCACATTTGTCAGCAGTTGTCAGCTAACCTACGAATCTACTTAGTTATAACAGAGATACAATGTTACAATAATGATTTATAAAAAGGTCTATGTCACTTTCCTCTGGCTGGGTGGCTGAACACATGGCTTGCTGTTTCGGCTGGTCTTCAGCAGGAGGTCTGCCGTGTGCTCAGGAGAGAAGGAGAAGAAGAGAGAAAAATCTTTGGCTTGAGTTCTTATACCTCTCAAAGCAATTGTTCCTCAGAAAGCCCCAGGATTGGATCTTGGTTCTAGGGCAGTTCCTTATTGGCTCTCCTCACCCATGTGTCTATCTCGAAGCATTCCTTGATTAGGTTAATGGCTTTTCAATTAACACAATATACAAACACCATGATGGAGGTCTGTGAGCTTCCATTTTGAATCTTTCAAAACAGTCTTTTCGTATAGTCTACACTTTCAACATTTATACACAGAATCAATTTTATTACTGAAGACTTATATTTTTACAAACTCCCCACCTTGAGAGGGAAATATCCTTATTGACCCCTCTTATGGGTTATCTCCTCGGGGAGCACATATCATAAACATTGAGAGGGTTCTGGTAGTTCTGCTGTTTATGGGTTTTAAACTTAAAGAGAGAGAGAAAAATGGATGGCCTGACTTGGTGCCCACCTCTTAAGGTGTAGGCCACACATGGGGGATTTACTATAGTACAATAACATCTCCAGCAGAGACTCTCCCCCTCCCGTATCTTTGGTGCACCGTCGCTTCTCGAAGCACATTGATGATTGATGAGGTTCGTGAGTCATGCTGCAGCTCCCACTTCTCCATCTTCCCTCGGCTTCGGTCTTGGCCCATATCGTCCCGACAATCGTGAGGATCTATAACATGGTCTGCGGGAAACAAGATCAGTGCAGTATTTACTCTTTGGCAGTTTTTAACTGATTAATGTGAAACCACTCCTTGTACTTAATGCCCTTTTGCCCCGGTAACTGAATCAAATAAACCGTGGGGTACAATAGGTCTATAATCTTATGCGGTCCCACCACCTGGGCTCAAAGGCAGCTTCTTATTCCCATAATTTGGAATCATTACTGAGTCGCCCACCTCATATTCAAAGGGACGTACTTTCTTGTCAAAGTACCTTTTAGTTTGTCTTCTTGATTTCCCCAATTTGGTGGCCACAAATCGATTGATCTGATCGGTGTGATCTCCACTTGTTCCAGCCACTTGGAACTACCTGTTTTCATTGTCAGGGGACACATCCCTGTTAGTGTTAGCTGGCCTGGTATTCTCATGAGCCTCCTCGCATGGTCTGATATGGGGAGACCCCTGTTGTTCTATGAGGTGTGGATCTCATTGCCATTAAGCACATTGGCAGCATGTTAGCCCATTGAATGGGGTGGTCCGCGCACAATTTTTTCAACATTAACTTGATGGTCCTGTTCCCCCTTTTGGCTCCTCCAGACTGGAGGCTGGTGAGCAATATGTAATTTGTGTTTTATCCCCAACATTTCCTGCAGGTGGGTAAAAATTTTACCGATAAAGTGTGAACCTTGATCGTATCCACTTGTACTGGTACTCCTCACCTACAAAACACATGATTCAGTAGTGTTTTGGCTGCTGTGATTGCAGTGTTGGAGTGGCAGGGGAATGGTCTGATCCATTTAGTGAATTAATCCACCACCACTAGGGCATGCTGAAAATTGCCTTGTGTCTGTGGAAGTGGCCCAATGAAGTCTACCTGGAGGTGAGTCCATGGCCCTTGAGGTGGGAGTGCGCTTTGAAGCAAGGCTCGGTTGGTACATGCGGGAGGATTGTGTTGCAGGCACGGTAGGCATCCTGCCATGTATTGGTTCATTGTTTCCCTCATGGAAGGCCACCAAGCTGTGGATGCTACCTTATAGAAGGTTACCAGGGCTGAATAGTGCCCTGCTTTGAGGTGGGAGTGAAAGGGAGAGAGAAGTTCCTGACCCACCTCTGGTGGAACACACACCACCGGGCAGGTGTTTGGCTTTCTTTTGAACATCAGCAGCTGCTCATCTGAGTCAGGGGCAGTGGCTAGTATGGTATTGAGAGCCCAGGCTGTTGGTTGAGGAAGGGGTCTGCCTTCCTCGTGCCAGGCGCTTACAACAGCATATGACCAGTATTGCTGCTGCAGGGATTTTAAATCTAAGTGATCTGTTGGGGAGGCCTTGCTAACAGTATTGCAGGGCTCAACAACTATATCCTCTATCTCCCCATCAATCGCAGCATCCTTGGCTGCTCTGTCTGCTCTGGAATTTCCCTCACTATGTGGACCCCCTTTTCTATGGGCTGCTATCTTTCCTATGAAGCAGGGCTGGGATCGCTGTTTAAGGTATGACCAGGGCAGGCGTAACCAGGGCCCATGGACGAGGGCCTTACCGTCTATCGTACAATAGTCATTTTTGTGGTATAGGGCAGGGAGAGCATGGTGTTTATAGCAAAGGGACTATCGGACCAAATATTCACTGGTCTATCTGAGGTTTCCTTCACAGCAGTTAGAAGTGCAGTGATTTCTGCATATTGTGAAGACTGTCTGTTGCATCTTCGCTGGATGGTTCTTTCTGGCAATACCACAGCATACCCGGTGTGGAGGGATCCTTCAATGTGATATGAGGACCCATTGATATAGACATCTGGGGCATCCTGTATGGGCTCTTTCTGCACAGGATGGGTCTCAAAGTTAATCAGGGGTAACAGACATTCATGCAGGTACCCCTCATAGATCAGAAATTGTGGCAGCAATGTGGTGGGTTTGGAAATGGTATCAATGTCTCTTTCCATAAATTCCAATGTCCATTTGCTGAGGCGCTGCGAGGAAACTAGCGAATCTCCAGGTTTCATCAGTAGTTTCAGAGGTGTGTGTCCGCTGTGCAGGATTGTAGCCTGTAACCCAGTAATAAAGGTAAAGTGATGTACCGCCCAGAAGATGGCCAGTAGGTGGTGCTCGCATGTGGTATACATCTTTTCTGTCCCCTGCAGGATTCGAGACGCATATGCAATGGGCTGTAATCGATCAGCTCGCATTTGGCACAGAACTGCAGTGAGGCTTTGCTCTGTGGTCCCGACCTCCAAATGGAAGGGCTGCGTGGGAGCAGGAGGGATCAGCCATGTGGCCTGTATCTCTGCAGTTTTTAATTTAGCCACGGACTGGGTGTGGGCATCAGTTCATGCCGGGCGCATGTCATCACCCTGCAGTTTTATTAAATCATACAGGGGCTTTGCACACTCTGCAAAGCCTGGGATAAAGTTCCTTTGGTACCCCACCAAACCCAAGATTGATTGTAGGGCTATTTTGGAAGTGGGTAATGGCAGTCGCTGTATTATCTCCACCTTGTGAGAGTCGGGGGATGATCCCTCTGGAGAAATGGGCACTCCTAGAAAGGTGACGCATTCTTTTACTAATTGAGCCTTACAAGGATTCATCTTTAGTCCCACCTGAGCCAACAATGTCAAAAGTTCGTGCAAAGGGGACAGATGCTCCTCCATGTTATCGGTTGCCAGCGGTAGGTCGTCTACCTACTGTCGCAAGCAGGTAGGGCGGGAAAAGTCTTTTAAAATTGCAGCCATTCTTTGGTGGAATATCGTGGGGGCATTGTGGAATCCCTGAGGCAGGCATATCCAGGTGTAGCTCTGGACCTAAAATGTGAACGCATATTTGTACTGGTCTTCCCTCGTAACGGATACTCCAGAATCTATTGGCGATGTCGAGGGTTGAGAAGTACTTGGAACCAGCTGGAATTTGAGATAATATGGTGGGAGTTTTACTTACTACCAGTGAGCAGGCTGGTGTTACAGAATTTAACTTTCTGTAATCAATAGTCAGTCGCCAGCTGCTATCAAGCTTTTTAATTGACCATGTGGGTGAATTGGTCATGAAAGTGCCTGTCCTAAGAACACCCTGCTCGACTAGGGATTTTATGGTGTCTCGGATGTAAGGGTGACACTCCCTTGGGATGGGGTACTGTTTAGTGAATGAGTGGGGGGGGTCCCACAACAGATTCCTCACCTGCCATTTTTCCACAGTCATGCTTGCATGTGGCAAACACCGCTAGATGTTCCTGAATTAGTTTTGCCACAGCTTCATTTTCACTCCCCAGAGTGTCATACTCAGATGGCTTTTTAATAGCAAAAACCGAGTGAGCATCTGAAATTTTTATCACTCCTGCCTTGTCTCTCAATCCCATCCATACACAGTCCTGATTATAATCTATCACCTCGCCATACTGATCCAACACATCAGTCCCTAAAATTCCCCTTCCGTCGGGGGTGGTCATCAGCATCAGCGCTGGGACCTTACAGGTGAGGCCTCCCAACTGAAGTTCAGTGGCCTTCCCTGTATAGGTGGTGGTTGTATCACCATTAAACCCTTTAAGGATCTTACAACCCATGCTCGCCGCTGCATGGCATTCATTGTATGGGGTGTGGACGATGGTAACGGCTGAGCCAGTATCGATAAGCATAACCTGCTACCTGCCCCCTTTTAAGACAACAAAGACTACTGGTCTCCTGCTACCATTGCGTCTGAACCCCACTTCCAACCAATCTTTGGGGACCGAATCCTGTCACAGGGTCGATCCTTGAATGAGTGTGCATCGCCGATTGTGTGCACTGGTAAATGATTTTGCATCCTCCCCATGGCAATTTGGGTTTGTATAAGGGTTATCAATTGATTCAATCATTGATCTGCCCAGGGGGCTTGGATTCGTCCCTCGGGAGGTATCTATGCGTTGCATTATGGTTTGGTGCTGGTCTGGGTCTGCTGTAGTCGTTTACTAGGTGGCCTACCTTCTTACAATTAAAGCACTGTCCCTTAAAGGGGTCGTTTCGAGATCCCTCCACCATTGACATTGGTTTATTTGCAGTGGGTGGTGACTTCACCTTTAACTGGTCTTTTACCATCTCCCAGGCTATTTGAGCGCTGGTCTCTATATCTGTCCACTGATTGGTGGGCCTCATGGCTATGCCCAGGGTGGTTTTAACTAAAGAATGGAGTTGGGTCAGGAACATCGATTTAAATTGTTCCTGATTCTTTCCTACTGTAGCATTTGTGGGTGCCTGGTTTTGCGTACATTGATAGATATCATACAGGCGATTACTGAAGGCTCTAGGGGTCTCGTCTGGGTACTGCTTAGTCTGATTAAGCAGAGCCACTAAGTTCAAGTTTTGAATCCCTAAATGCTTTAGGATCTCAGTCATGAGTACATCGGCCGCTGCACCAGGCTGGAGGACTGCTTCTGGCAGATTACCTTTTAGGGAAGTGGAACAGGTCAAGAGGAGGATTCCTGTTAAGTCTCTCTCTTCCAACTCAGGGTGACCCCTCCTGAAATTTTCCCACCTCCTATTAACTTCCAGTGGGTCGTCCCCATTATTAATGGGCCCCAACTCGTGGCTACATGTTGTGACGTCAGTGCCAGATATGGGCTGTGAGTCGGTATGGTTACTGGTGATGTTGCCATGCACATTACGTCGTGAAGAAGTGGTTACTACGGCTACGATTGGCTCTTGTGTCTCCAAGGTAACCCATCCTACACCACCCTCCTGGGGATTATACGGACTGCCTTCCTCTTCCCAATCTGTCTCCCTCTTGTCTCCGTCTGCTGTCTGTTATGGCTCCCCGTGTTACTGCGGATACCAGGGCCTGCTGCTCCCCTAAATTACTTTTTAGCCTCGCTATTTCTAGTTGGCACTGGGAGTGATCTGCCTCCCTATGTGGCTTCTTAATTACTTCCCTTAATGCTCCCCGAGCATCTTCTATCTCTTGCTGGAACCTCAAGTTTTCCGATTTATATTTTTTTAACTCTTAATTTGTTTCAACAACGGCTGCTGTGGCATTTAAATTTGAGAGGCTTTGTTGTTGTAGCAATGAAGCTGCTTGCTTGGGCCCTCTTTCTAATTGCCTAATACTGTGGTTTAATTGACCAATTTCTTGTCTTAAATGCTGTATTTCTGCCTTTTTTAACTGCTTCACAAGTTTGAGGCCTTCTTCCTTTTGCTGTTTTATACCTTCAATCTCTGTTTCTTTTAGTTAAATCTCTTTTTCTTGCAATTGTTTTACATTTTGTATCACTTTGGCCTCCTGCCTCATTAATTCCTCATTTCTCTGGGCACAATAACATGCGCTGAATGCCACCACACCGTTTGCCCGTTCTGGCCTTGGCTCTCCTTTATCTACCGTCTCCTGGATAAGTGCCACCAGCTCCCCAAAGGACGCATGTTGGCCCTTGCGGAGTTACCGTGCCTGTGCCTTTAACTCTTCTATGTCTTGCATCGGGAACCTTTTGGACAACTTCTCCTGATAAACTAGCTCAACATTTCTTTTTATTGTTGGCTTTCTGTTCATGACCGATCCCTTCATCCTGTGTCTTCTGAATATAACTACTGGTGGGTCCCCACTTAAACAATTACAACTATCGAGACGACTGCTCCTTAAGACGCGACTTCTCCCGATCCGTTTAATCGTTTATAAGTTATGCTTCGCAACATAGGTTAGAATTGCAACTGCTGAAATTTCCAATTGTCCAAAAGAATCATCAAAAAGCTGTCTCGCCAGATCCCCGTATTCTCCACCAATGTGTAAGATTTCTAAATCTCTGGCATTAAATTGACAGCGAGACTGATTCTTAAATTTAAAACAATTCGGAATAGTTTATTAAACACACACACATGCACATTTATCAGCAGTCGTCAGCTACCCTACGAATCTACTTAGTTACAACAGAGATACAATGTTACAATGATTTATGAAAAGGTATACGTCACTTTCCTCTGGCTGGGTGGCTGAACACATGGCTTGCTGTTTCGGCTGGTCTTCAGCAGGAGGTCTGCCGTGTGCTCAGGAGAGAAGGAGAAGAAGAGAGAAAAATCTTTGGCTTGAGTTCTTATACCTCTCAAAGCTATTGTTCCTCAGAAAGCCCCAGGATTGGATCTTGGTCCCAGGGCAGTTCCTTATTGGCTCTCCTCACCCATGTGTCTATCTGGAGGCATTCCTTGATTAGGTTGTCCAATTAACACAATACACAAACACCATGCTGGAGGTCTGTGAGCTTCCATTTTGAATCTTTCAAAACTGTCTTTTCGTATAGTCTACACTTTCAACATTTATACATACACAGAATCAATTTTATTACTGAACACTTTTATTTTTACAGCAGACACCTTTTCACGATGCAGAAGTTTTCAGGGACCGCAAGGGATTCCACTCTCTGAATGTGCAACTCGTTGTCAACCACCAGCAAATTAATATGGCAGTAAATGCTAAATTTCCGGGCAGCATCCATGATGCTCACACCCTGCGTGAGAGCGCTGTATCCAACATGTTTACCAATCAGCCCCAAAGTCAATGCTGGATGCTTGGTGACAAAGGATATGGCCTTGCCACCTGGCTGATGAACCCCTGCATGACACCCACACCAAAGCCGAGAAGCAATACAACGAGAGCCACAGAGCCATTCGCAATATCGTCGGGGAAAGCATTGGAGTGCTTAAGCAGCGCTTTAGATGCCTGGACCACTCAGGAGGCGAGCTCCAATAACACCCTGAGCAGGTAGCTCAATTCGTGGCGGTGTGCTCCATGCTGCACAACTTGGCTATCAGGAGGGGACAAGAATTGCCTGAAGGGTCTGACGGTCCACCTCAGGAGAGAGAGGAAGAGGAGGACGAGGAGGTGGACATCGGGCCAGACAATCAGGCTGATGCTGAAGCCATGCCCCCGCCCCCCTGTCGACTGCAGGAAAGGGCCCATGGTGGCTACATAGCTGCAAGACTCTTACGTCAGGAGCTCATAAATGAGCGCTTTGTCTGAAAGAACGTTGGTGTTATTTACAAGGCTGACACACTGCTGGGTGTGCAGGTCATACATCAATGGTGGCATCACCTTGGTGACAGTTAAAGTTTAAGTTGATTCAAGTTAAGTGTAATTATACCATTTCATATTAAGTAATCACCAGTGTGTAACAGTGCAGCTCTCTGAGCCAATGCGCAACAAGGTCATGTCTGAAATCATAAGTATATCTGTAAAAAACCACCCCACCCCCGGCCCACAACAAATTTGTCACATTTACATCATTACAATGGTCCCCATTTCCAGCAAAACAGAACACAAATGCAAAACAAGGTAGATCCCTCGCCCTGACACTCCCACCAAAATAGCAGCAGCAACCTAAAAATATGCCCCAGACAACACCTGCGGCCATGCACCTAATTTTCCTACCCCACCCCCCTCTTCTCCTCCCCACCTCTACCCCTTCCCCTGCTGACTCTAAGCCACCTGGCCGAGGAGCTCCTCAGGCAATGCTTCATTGGGAGGGGGGGGGTGGGGGGATGATGGCAGAACCGCTGCTTGAACGGATACGGGAGAGGACGGTCCCGAGGTGGGAACGTGCTCCGAGTCAGAAGCAAGATCTTGCTCCTGGCTCTCATGACCTTGTCAATGGGGGTGCAGCACCTTGGGGTGCAGTGCCGCGCTCTGGGACCATTGGGAGCCCTCTGCCACCAGTGTTCCTGGTTAACAGTTCCAGGGCCTCCTCCATCCCTTCCAAGTTATGTATTATTTGTTGGACAAAAACTCGGTGGCAACTATGTTCTTGGTGCTTAGTAGGCTTTTTGCTGCCGGTGAATCTCTCTCGTGCCTCCCACAACAACCAAACAAGCACACACCACACCCACACACGCTTTCAGTCCACCTCTCTCTCTCGGTTTCCTCTTCTGCACATGTAATGATGCCCCGTGACCTCCTGAATCGTGGGAATCGAACGCTGCCATGCCGTTGCTAAGGACGGCGACACTTTACGGCAGAAGGTCAGAGAGATTTAACACTATCGCCCATTTCATATTGCTCACAGTAACGCCCAATAATTAAAATGGAGACTAGGGGCTTTGAAAATGGGCGACAAGCCAGCGATCTGAAAACCCATTTTAACGCCCATGCCAGAAATAACCCCCAATTTTTGGACAATTTGCACAAAAGTGTAAAATCTAGCCCATGGTTTTTTGTGCAGAATTGGTGAATTCCAGATGTACAGATCCTTCAAGTATATTTGCTTGATCAGTCAAAATTAAGACATTTTCAAATTGGATTTCAGCTTGGGAGCATAGTTGAACCATTAACGTCCAGAGCTCGAGCTAGCTCTCATTAACTGATGGGTTAGGATAGCATGGAAACTGCTGGCAAGGATTACTGTGCGTTTGCCTGATCCTACCAGAGCTCACCACCCAGTTGACCTTTAATAATGTGGGTACCGAGGTCCGGCACAACCGTGGCATCTGTACCCCTCGACTGCTGATACTTAATGCTAACTGGAATCAAACTAAGTCCCATTTCTGGATAATGGTCTTCTTTTACATCAAGGACAATGGCCAAGGTCTTGATTATACTGAAATCAATCTTGGCACAGGCTTAAGTCACTAAACTGAAACCTATGGTATGGGTTGAATGAGCTCAGCATCTCAATAGATAAAAGATTGTTTTGCATTGCCTTGATGAGTGGATAAATGCATTGCCTAATGTGGCACTTGGCCTTACAGATAGAGATCAAACTTTTGTTGTCTATTAGCTTTAAGATGGACAGCCACTTTCAGTGTGGACAGCTTGTAATGGCTGTCACCTCGCTGTTCCAGATTGTTCAAGCTTACTGCTACATACCAGGAACTCATGTCAGAACTTTGACTACAAGACATGCTCACCAGGAGACTAACTGTTAAGAACATAACATAAGAAATAGGAGCAGGAGTAGGCCATTTGGTCCCTCGAACCTTTTCCGCCATTCAATAAGATCATGGCTGATCTGACCATGGGCTCAGCTCCACTTCCCTGCCCGCTCCCCATAATCTTTTACTCCCTTATCGCTCAAAAATCTCTGTCTCCACCTTAAATATATTCAATGACCCAGCCTCCACAGCTCTCTGGGACAAAAAATTCCACAGATTTACAACCCTCTGAGAGAAGCAATTCTTCCTCATCTCAGTTTTAAATGGGCAACCCTTTATTCTAAAACTATGCAACCTAGTTCTAGATTCCCCCATGAGTGGAAATATCCTCTCTGCATCTACCTTGCTCAACCCCGTCATTATCTTATATGTCTCAATAAGATCACCTCTCATTCTTCAGAACTCCAATGAGTACAGGCCCAACCTGCTCAACCTTTCTTCTTAAGTCAACCCCTTCATCTCAGGAATCAACCAAGTGAACCTTTTCTGAACTGCCTCCAATGCAAGTCTATCCCTCCTTAAATAAGAGACCAAAACTGTATGGTGTGGCCTCACCACTACTCTGTACAGTTGTACCAGTTCTCTGCTTTTATATTCCATCCCCCTTGCAATAAAAGCCAACATTCCGGTTTGCCTTCCTAATTACTTGCTGTACCTGCATACTAACTTTGTGTTTCATGCACAAGGATCCCCAGGTCCCTCTGTCCTGCAGCAATTTGTAATTTTTCTCCATTTAAATAATAATTTGCTTTTTTATTTTTTCTGCCAAAGTGGATAATCACACACTTTCCCACATTATACTCCATCTGCCAAATTTTTGCCCATTCACCTAGCCTTTGCAGATTTTTTGTGTCCTCCTCACAACTTGCTTTCCCACCCATCTTTGTATCATCAGCAAACCTGGCTCCATTACACTCGGTCCCTTCATCCAAATCATTAATTTGGATTGCAAATAGTTAAGGTCCTAGCATCGATCCCTGTGGCACCCCACTGGTTACTGTTTGCCAACCGGAAAATGACCCAATTATCCCGACTCTGTTTTCTGTTAATTAACCAATCCTTAATCCATGCAAATATGTTACCCTCAACCCTGTGAACTTTCATTTGTGCAGTAACCTTTTATTTGGGACCTTATCGAATGCCTTCTGGAAATCCATCCACTGATTCCCCCTTATCCACCCTGCTCGTTAGCTCCTCAAAGAACTCCAGCAAATTTGTCAAACATGATTTCCCTTTCATAAAACCATGCTAACTCTGCTTGACTAAATTATGCTTTTCCAAATGTTCTACTACTGCTTCCTTAATAATGGACTCCAGCATTTTCCCCGACGACAGATGTTAGGCTAACTGATCTATAGTTTCCTGCTTTCTGTCTGCCTCCTTTTGTAAATAGGGGTGTTACATTTGCGGTTTTCCAAATCCGCTGGGACCTCCCCGTAAACCAGGGAATTTTGGTAGATTACAACAAATGCATCCACTATCTCTGCAGCCACTTATTTTAAGATCCTAGGATGCAAGCCATCAGGTCCAAGGGACTTGTCCCCCTTTAGTCCCATTATTTCACCGAGTACTTCTTTAGTGACAGTGATTGTTTTAAGTTCCTCCCTCCCAGTAGCCCCTTGATTATCCATTATTGGGACGTTTTCAGTGCATTCTACCGTGAAGTCCAACACAAAATATTTGTTCAAAGTCTCTGCCATTTCCCTGTTCTCCATTATCAATTCCCCAGTCTCATCCTCTAAGGGACCATCATTTACTTTCGTCTCTCTATTCCTCTTTATAAACCTGTAGAAAGCCTGTCTGATTTTATATTTCATGCTAGTTTATTTTCATAATCTGTTTTCCCTCCATGGGGCTCTGCAACAGATCAGTGCATGATGGAATACACCCTGCACAATTTCCTCTTAATGCTATAAATTCAGCTTGGCCCTGGATCACACATACAGGCTGAAGGAAGCTCATGTCTAAAAGTTCTGTATCCTAAACGATACAAGTCCAAGGTTGAGGATGCAAGCTGCTGGAAGCAGTCACCCATAGGTCAGGTAAAACATGCTAGATGGAATTCCGTAGATTTTAATTATCCCAAATACACTGAAATAGGAAAAAATGTTGTGGTGAAAAGGTACACTTGTTTTTCTTTCACATGCATTCTCAGTCGTTATTCCTATTCCAACTCCAACAGGGAAGTAGTACTTCACCTGGTCCCGTGTACTCAAGCAAAGGAAGTATGCAACATAAAAGGTGGAATCATAGAAATTTACAGCCCGGAAGGAGGCCATTTCGGCTCATCATGTCCCCGCCAGCCAACCAAGAGCTATCCAGCCTAATCCCGCTTTTCAGCTCTTGGTCCGTAGCCCTGTAGGTTACAGCACTTTAAGTGCACATCCAAGTATCTTTTAAATGTGGTGAGGGTTTCTGCCTCTACCACCCTTTCAGGCAGAGTTCCAGACCTCTACCAGCCTCTGGATGAAGAAATTTCTCCTCATATCTCCTCTAAACCTCACCCCAATTACTTTAAATCTATGGCCCCTGGTTGTTGACCCCTCTGTCAAGGGAAACAGGTACTTCCTTTCCACTCGATCCAGGCCCCTCATAATTTTATACACCTCAATCAGGTCTCCCCTCAGCCTGCTCTGTTCCAAAGAAAACATAGAAACATAGAAAATGGGTGCAGGAGTAGGCCATTCGGCCCTTCGAGCCTGCACCACCATTCAATGAGCCCATAGCTGAACATGCAACTTCAGTACCCCATTCCTGATTTCTCGCCATACCCCTTGATACCCCTAGTAGTAAGAACTACATCTAACTCCTTTTTGAATATATTTAGTGAATTGGCCTCAACAACTTTCTGTGGTAGAGAATTCCACAGGTTCATCACTCTCTGGGTGAAGAAGTTTCTCCTCATCTCGGTCCTAAATGGCTTACCCCTTATCCTTAGACTGTGACCTCTGGTTCTAGACTTCCGCAACATTGGGGACATTCTTACTGCATCTAATTTGTCTAAACCCATCAGAATTTTAAACGTTTCTATGAGATCCCCTCTCATTCTTCAGAACTCCAGTGAATGCAAGCCCAGTTGATCCAATCTTTCTTGATATGTCAGTCCCGCCATCCCGGGAATCAGTCTGGTGAACCTTCGCTGCACTCCCTCAATAGCAAGAATGTCCTTCCTCAAGTTAGGAGACCAAAATTGTACACAATACTCCAGGTGTGGCCTCACCAAGGCCCTTTACAACTATAGTAAAACCTCCCTGCCCCTGTACTCAAATCCCCTCGCTATGAAGGCCAACATGCCATTTGCTTTCTTAACCGCCTGCTGTACCTGCATGCCAACCTTCAATGACTAATGTACCATGAAATCCAGGTCTTGTTGCACCTCCCCTTTTCCTCATCTGTCACCATTCAGATAATAGTCTGTCTCTCTGTTTCTACCACCAAAGTGGATAACCTCACATTTATCCACATTATACTTCATCTGCCATGCATTTGCCCACTCACCTAACCTATCCAAGTTACTTTTCAGCCTCATAGCATCCTCCTCACAGCTCACACTGCCACCCAACTTAGTGTCATCCGCAAATTTGGAGATACTACATTTAATACCCTCGTCTAAATAATTAATGTTCAATGTAAACAGCTGGGTCCCAGCACAGAACCTTGCGGTACCCCACTAGCCACTGCCTGCCATTCTGAAAAGTACCTAGTTATTCCTATACTTTGCTTCCTGTCAGCCAACCAGTTCTCAATCCACGTCAGCACACTACCCCCAATCCCATGTGCTTTAACTTTGCACATTAATCTCTTGTGTAGAACCTTGTCAAAAGCCTTCTGAAAGTCCAAATACACCATATCAACTGGTTCTCCCTTGTCCACTCTACTGGAAACATCCTCAAAAAATTTCAGAAGATTTGTCAAGCATGATTTCCTTTTCACAAATCCATGCTGACTTGGACCTATCATGTCACCTCTTCCCAAATGCGCTGCTATGACATCCTTAATAATTGATTCCATCATTTTACCCACTACCGATGTCAGGCTGGCCAGTCTATAATTCCCTGTTTTCTCTCTCCCTCCTTTTTTAAAAAGTGGGGTTACATTGGCTACCCTCCACTCTATAGGAACTGATCCAGAATCTATGGAATGTTGGAAAATGACTGTCAATGCATCTGCTATTTCCAAGGCCACCTCCTTAAGTACTCTGGGACGCAGTCCATCAGGCCCTGGGGATTTAGCGGCCTTCAATCCCATCAATTTCTCCAACACAATTTCCCGACTAATAAGGATTTCTCTCAGTTTCTCCTTCTTACTAGACCCTCTAACCTCTTTTATATCCGGAAGGTCTAAGGATAAGGGGTAAGCCATTTAGGACCGAGATGAGGAGAAACTTCTTCACCCAGAGAGTGGTGAACCTGTGGAATTCTCTACCACAGAAAGTTGTTGAGGCCAATTCACTAAATATATTCAAAAAGGAGTTAGATGTAGTACTTACTACTAGGGGGATCAAGGGGTATGGCAAGAAAGCAGGAATGGGGTACTGAAGTTGCATGTTCAGCTATGAACTCATTGAATGGCGATGCAGGCTCGAAGGGCCGAATGGCCTACTCCTGCACCTATTTTCTATGTTTCTAGGTTTCTATGTTGGTTGTGTTCTCCTTAGTGAATACCGACCCAAAGTACTTGTTCAATTGGTCTGCCATTTCTTTGTTCCCCGTTATGACTTCCCCTGATTCTGACTGCAGGGGACCTACGTTTGTCTTTACTAGCCTTTTTCTCTTTACATATCTATAGATGCTTTTACAGTCCGTTTTAATGTTCCCTGCAAGCTTCCTCTCGTACTCTATTTTCCCTGCCCTAATCAAACCCTTTGTCCTCCTCTGCTTTCTAAATTTCTCCCAGTCCCCGGGTTCGCTGCTATTTCTGGCCAATTTGTATGCCACTTCCTTGGCTTTAATACTGTCCCTGATTTCCCTTGATAGCCACGGTTGAGCCACCTTCCCTTTTTTATTTTTATGCCAGACAGGGATGTACAATTATTGTAGCTCATCCATGCGGTCTCTAAATGTCCGCCATTGCCCATCCACTGTCAACCCCTTAAGTATCATTCGCCAATCTATCCTAGCCAATTTACGCCTCATACCTTCAAAGTTACCCTTCTTTAAGTTCTGGACCATGGTCTCTGAATTAACTGTTTCATTCTCTATCCTAATGTAGAATTCCACCATATTATTGGTCACTCTTCCCCAAGGGGCCTCGCACAATGAGATTGCTAATTAATCCTCTCTCATTACACAACACCCAGTCTAAGATGGCCTCCCCCTAGTTGGTTCCTCGACATATTGGTCTAGAAATCCATCCCTTATGCACTCCAGGAAATCCCCCTCCACCGTATTGCTTCCAGTTTGGTTAGCCCAATCTATATGTATATTAAAGTCACCCATTATAACTGCTGCACCTTTATTGCATGCACCCCTAATTTCCTGTTTGATGCCCTCCCCAACATCACTACTACTGTTTGGAGGTCTGTACACAACTCCCACTAACGTTTTTTGCCCTTTGGTGTTCTGCAGCTCTACCCATATAGATTCCACATCATCCAAGCTAATGTTCTTCCTAACTATTTCATTAATCTCCTCTTTAACCAGCAATGCTACCCCACCTCCTTTTCCTTTTATTCTATTCTTCCTGAATGTTTAATACCCTTGGATGTTGAGTTCCCAGCCCTGATCATCCTGGAGCCACGTCTCTGTAATCCCAATCACATCATATCTGTTAACATCTATTTGCACAGTTAATTCATCCACCTTATTATGGATACTCCTTGCATTAAGACACAAAGCCTTCAGGCTTGTTTTTTTAGCACCCTTTGTCCTTTTAGAATTATGATGTAGTGTGGCCCTTTTTGTTTCTTGCCTTTGTTTACTCGGCCTTCCACTATTGCTTTTTACCTTTCTACCATCTGTTTCTGACTCCATATTACTTTGCCCTGTCTCGCTGCATAGGTTCCCATCCCCCTGCCATATTAGTTTAAACACTCCCGAACTGCATTTGCAAATGTTACTCCCAGGACATCAGTTCCAGTCGTGCCCAAGTGCAGACCGTCCCTTTTGTACAGGTCCCACTTCCCCCAGAACTGGTTCCAATGTCCCAGGAATTTGAATCACTCCCTCTTGCACCACTGCCCAAGCCACGTATTTATTCTAACTATCCTGCTCCCTCTACTCTGATTAGCACATGGCACTGGTAGCAATCCAGAGATTACTACCTATGAGGTCCTACTTTTTAATTTAGCTCCTAGCTCCCTAAATTCAGCTTGTAGGACCTCTTCCCGCTTCTTACCTATATCGTTGGTATCTACATGTACCACAACAACTGGCTGTTCACCCTCCCTCTCCAGAATGCTCTGCAGCCACTCCGAGACATCCTTGACCTTTGCACCAGGGAGGCAACATACCATCCTGGAGTCTCGGTTGCGGCCGCAGAAACTCCTACCTATCCCCTTACAATAGAGTCCTCTATCACTATAGCTCTCCCACTCTTTTTCCCGCCCTTCTGTGCAGCAGAGCCACCTATGGTGCCATGAACCTAGTTGCTGGTGCCTTCCCCTGGTAAGTCATCTCCCCCAACAGTATCCAAAATGGTTGCACTACCTTCCTGCTCTTGCCTTGTCTCTTGGTCACCCATTCACTATCTATCCTAACCCTTACCTGCGGTGTGACCAACTCACTAAATGTGCTATCCACAACATTCTCAGCATCGCGCATGATCCAGAGCGAGTCCATCTGCAGCTCCAGTGCCGTCATGTGGTCAGTCAGGAGCTGCAGCTGGACACACTTCCCACACACATAGCAGTCAGGGACACTGGCTGACTTCCCACATAGCACAGGAGGAGCATGACACGGGTCTGAGCTCTCCTGCCATGACTTAACCCTTAAATTAATTTACTTACTAAAATTTACTTAACACCAAACAGCTACTTAGTAGTTCGCTACCAATTAAACCAATCTAAAAGTCAGTCTAAAATAGAGTTATACTTACCAGCTTGGCTGTGACGTCACCTCTTGATTTCGCACCCCTCTATCTTTGTCTGCAGCTGGTTGGGCTGGTCTCTGGACCCAGCATCTCCAATCTTTCCTCATTGCCAAAATTCTCCAGTCCAGGCAACATTCTTGTAAATCTCCTCTGCACCCTTTCCAGTGCAATTACATCTTTCCTGTAATGAGATGACCAGAACTGCACACAGTACTCCATCTAACCAGTGTTTTATACAGTTCAAGCATAACCTCCTTGCTGTTGTATTCCATGCCTCGACTTATAAAGGCAAGTATTCCATATGCCTTCTTAACCACCTTATCTACCTGGCCTGCGACCTTCAGAGATGTGTGGACCTGCACTCCAAGGTCCCTTTGTTCCTCTGCACTTTTCAGTGTTGTACCATTTAATGTGTATTCACTTGCCTTGTTAGACCTCCCCAAATGCATTACCTCACACTTATCCAGATTGAATTCCATTTGCCACTGTTCTGCCCACCTGACCAGTACATTGATATCTTCCTGCAATCCGCATCTTTCTTCTTCATTATTAACCACACAGCCTATTTTAGTGTCATCTGCAAAGTTCTTAATCATACCCACAACATTTAAGTCCATGTCATTGATATATACCACAAAAAGCAAGGGACCCAGCACTGAGTCCTGCGGAACCTCACTGGATACAGCCTTCCAGTCACAGAAAGACCCATCAACCATTATCCTTTGCTTCCTGCCTCCGAGCCAATTTTGGATCCAACTTGCTACTTTGCCCTGGAACCCATGGGCTATTACTTTCGTGACCAGTCTGCTATGTGGGACCTTATCAAAAGCTTTGCTAAAATCCATATACACTACATCATACGCACTGCCCTTGTCAACCCTCCTGGTTACTTCCTCAAAAAAATCAATCAAGTTAGTCAGACACGACCTTCTCTTAACAAATCCATTTTTCCAAATGAAGATTTATTCTGTCCCTCAGGATTTTTTCCAATAATTTTCCCACCACCGAGATTAAGCTGACTGACTTGTAATTACTCGGTCTATCCCTTTCTCCCTTTTTAAACAAAGGTACAACATTAGCAGTCCTCCAGTCCTCTGGCACCGCACCTGTAGCCAGAGAGGATTGGAAAATGATGGTCAGAGCCTCTGCTATTTGCTCTTTTGCTTCTCTTAACAGCCTGGGATACATTTCGTCTGGGCCTGGGGATTTATCCACTTTCAAAGCTGCTAAGCTCCTTAATACTTCCTCTCTCACTAAGTTTATCTCGTCTAATATTTCACACTTCTCCCTCATTTCAAAATCGGCATCGCCCCTCTCTTTTGTGAAAACGGATGCAAAGTATTAAGAATCCTACCTGCATCTTCCGCCTCCACACACAGATTTCCTTTATACCCCACTCTTTCTCTAGTTATCCTCTTGCTCTTAATGTATTTAATGTATTAATGCAACATCTTTGGGTTTTCCCTGATTTACTTGCCAACATTCTTTCATGCTCTCTTTGCTTTCCTGATACCTTTTTTAATTGCACCCTGCAGTTCTTATACTCCTCTACAGTTTCTGCAGTGTTGAGTTCCCGGTATCTGTCATAAGCTTTCCTTTTTTTCTTTACCTTACCCTGTATGTCCCTTGACAACCAGGGAGCTCTAGATTTGTTAGCCCCACCTTTTTTTTTTAAAGGGAATAAACTTGTTCTGTACCCTCAGGATTCCCTCCTTGAATGTCTCCCACTGCTCTGACACTGATTTACCATCAATTTAAAAAGTAGAGAGATAAGTGATACTTCTAATCTAATCTAAACCCAAGATGTCTGCGCTCCTCAAATTCTGGCCTCGAACATCCCTCATTATAACTGCTCAACCATCCGGGGATATGCCTTCAGCTGCCTGGGCCCTAAGCTCTGGAACTTACTCCCTAAACCTCCACGCCCCTCTACTTCCTTTAAGACGCTCCTTGAAACCTACCTCTTTAAACAAGCTTTTGGTCATCTGCCTTAATTTCTTCTTCTGTGGCTCGGTGTCATTTTTATCTGTTTGTCTTGTAACACTGTTGTGAAGCGCCTTGGGACATTTTACTACGTTAAAGGCGCTATATAAATCAAAGTTATTAATAATAAAAATCCTCATTAATTAAATCAGCTGATTGCTGAATAGCTGCTAGGTGCGTTTTGCTGAGTTGTAGATTTTATTTCTGTTCGATAGTTTCGAGTCTATTAACTAGAGGCATGGCAGGGCAGCTCAGTCTGTGGATTGCACAACCTGTGGCAGGTGGGAAGTCCTGGATGCTTCACGCAACCTGGACGACCGCATGTGCAGGTGTCTCCAGCTGTAGCAACGCAATCTCCGCATTTCAGAGCTTGAACGGCGGCTGGAGTCACTGTAGTTCATCCGCGAAACTGAGAATTTCGTGGATAGCACATTTCAGAAGGTGCTCACCCCACAGCTTAAGAGTGTGCAGGGAGAGAGGGAGTGGGTGACCACCAGACAGAAAAGGAGTACTAGGCAGGTAGTGCAGGAGTCCCCCGAGTCCATCTCGCTCTCCAACCAGTACTCTGTTCTGAGTACTAGTGGGGGCGATGGTGCCTCTGGGGAGTGCAGCCAGAGCCAAGTCCACGCACCACGAGTGGCTCACCTGCATGGGATGGGGGGGGAGAAGAATGGAAGAGCTATAGTGGTAGGGGATTCAATAGTCAGGGGAGCAGACAGGCATTTTTGTGGCTGCAGATGTGGCTCCAGAATAGTATGTTGCTTCCCTGGTGCCAGGGTCAAGGATGTCACCGAGCGACTGCAAGACATTCTGGGGGGAGAGAGAGAACAGCCTGAGGTCGTGGTCCATATTGGTACCAATGACATAGATAAAGAGGGATGAGGTCCTGCAGGCAGTGTTTAGGGAGCTAGGCGTGCGATTAAAAAGTAGGACCTCAAAAGGTAGTAATCTCCAGATTACTCCCGCTTCCACGTGCTAGTGAGTACAGAAATAGGAGGATAGAGAAGATAAATGCGTGGCTGGAAAGATGCTGCAGGCGTGAGGGCTTTCGATTCCTGAGGCATTAGGACTGTTTCTGGGAGGTGGGACCTGTACAAGCTGGATGGGTTGCACCTCAACAGAGCCGGGACCAGTATCCTCGCAGGAGGTTTTGCTAGTGCTGCTAGGGAGGATTTAAACTAGCTTGGTAGGGGGATGGGAATCGGAGAAGAGAGTCAGTGGGGAGAGAAGCAAAGCTGGAATTGGGCAGTGGAGAAGTAGAAAGTGAATTTGGAAGACAATAGAAACAAGGGCTGGAAAATAGACAACAGGGGAGTTTGGCAATACTAAATGGTATATACTTCAATGGACAGTTTTGGGGAATGAAAAGGGGCAGGTGGAAGGGGTTTCAGTGGGAGAGAATTTTGGTGCTAGTGATCATAATTCAGTAAGATTTAGGGTAGTTATGGAAAAGGACAAAAGGGGACCAGAAATAAAAGTTCTCAATTGGTGTAAAGCCAATTTTGCTGAGCTAAGATGGGATTTGGCCAAAGTGGACTGGAAACAACTACTTGATGGAATACAAGGGAACATTTTGAATCAGTGGCCGAAGTATTATTAGGTTCAGTATTAAGAATAAAAAAGGAAAAAAGTCGATGATAAAGGCAACTGACTGGGGGAAAAAAAATCTAATTCCAGTGAAATAAAAAAGGACTATACCAAGATTAAATGGAGGGAAATATTGGCAAATAGAACCTTAGAAATGGAAAAAAAACCTAAACAGATTAAAAATGTATAGATCAGGTACATTTTAAAGAAAAAAAGTGTATCAAAGGCTGGGGTTCCATGGAAAAATAAAGGTGATAAAAGAACCAAGATAAATATCAAGAATATGGAAGTTACAAAAAAGATGAGAGGATGAGAAAATAAGACCACTAAAAGAAAGAAGAGGAATGCTTGTAATGGAGAGTGAGGGAATGTCAGAGGTAAGTGCTTTAACTCAGTTTTAAGATTTGGATATGGGAGTTGTAGAGGTGAGTGCGAGGACTGGTGGAGGTTAGTATTCACATAGAGGGGATACTAAAGTTGTTATTTAGACTTAAGGTAGACAAATCACCAAGACCTATTGGTTTTCATCCAAGGGTCCGTAGGTAAACTGGGGGAAAAAATAGAGGTGGCTCTGGAAATGTGTGACGTGGGGGGGGGAAGGGGAGGGGAGGGGAGGGGCAAATAGGTAGATGGTCGAAAAGCTCAACTCCAAAAGATTTGTGGCACTGATCTAGTTATAGAGGTTATAGGACCATTGTAGAGATTGTAGCTGTCTACCAGCATTGCTTTTGCAATATATATGATAAACTTTTATTGTGCATACTGGAAACAGAAATATACCATCAACCTTGCTACAGAAACAACCCACAAACAAAGAAGACAGCAAGAATTCAGTTCTCCTTTTTTATATTTCCTCCCTTAACTGTATTTTTCTTCTACCTACAATATTGCTGGTGATGTAACCTGACCCACACCACCTCCCACTCCCAGGTTTCATTTCCACTCTTTCGACATTTTCTTTGTTTTTTTTTTAATCCTCCAAATCCCATTCATAATTCCTCCTCTGGATTTTACTACTTTTCTCTCTATTTGTCTTCTTTTAATTCTCAAAAACAAACAAAAAAATTATTCATTATATTTAAATATTGTTTTACTTTTTCCCCTTCCATACTTTTCATTCCCAGCAGAACATGAAGGCACCAGGTAGAACCAAGCAATAATGGCAGTGCGCAGGCTCAGTATTAGGAAACTAATCCATTAGCTGCATCTGTTATCAGATACCCAAGCCAGGACTTTCCTTCCTGACCAGTTTCAAGGCCATAGTTTGCATCCCACTGAGCTCAATGACCCCTCATCGAGCTCAACAGGTGCTGGCTTTTCAGTATTAGAAAGCGATTCATCAAAGGAGCTATTTGCTGCCAACACAATTTTAGTAATTGCAAAATTATTCCAAATGCTTTATGCTCCGGAGAAACATCACCAAAGATGGCTTTTGAGAAGCTCAGTAATTATTTTTAAAAAGCCCCTTTTGTATCCTGCATTAACTATTTTTCAGACATGCACGTAGCAGCGCAGTAGAGTTGTATCTTCGACTCTACAGGATGATTATTTGATTTGAATCCTCATTTATTAGATCAAGGGTTACAATGGAGGCAAATACAGTAAAGCACACATAGAACGTTAAGGACTGTCCAAAATGGCTGTTAACTGCCAGTGTGAATACTCATTTATTGTTGGTTGGTACTTGGTTCGCATTTTAAAGAGACAAGGGTAATTTTAACTGTAGGTAATGGTGTAAAACTGGTGATATTGAACTGGCCGTCTGTTATACAGGAAAATCAGGTTATGGTGTATAAGAGGTGGAAATTCGATATCACCCACAGTTAAAATGACCCCCACAGTCTTTAAGACATAATAATGTACATACAGGTATTCAATTATAAGACATCGCTTTATCTTACTAAACCACCATCGCAGACTATCTCATGAAAGGCAGTCCCAGGTAAAGGAGTTGCTGTTGGCTCCTTGCTCTCTGTCAGAGCTCTAGGCTGATGGATAAATACACTGAATTTCACGCCTTGGTTATCTGCGGCTCGAACAAATCCGCTGTTTGCCGTCATGGTGATTGCCTTCAAAGCATCTCCGGTGCCAAAAATAGTAATAGAACGACTGTTAATTTTTGCACTGGCTTCCAATTTGGAGGCCCGTTCAGAAGGTTGGTCAGGGACGACTGTGATTCCCTGCAGCAGTTTCTGAGCCCGGGCCTTTTCTCCAGGGCCGCCCAATGTCTCTAGAATGGCTTGAAAATCTTTCACTGCTGACTCGCACGCAAACAGCTCTTTGTCCTTCATGAAAGCCTGCAACTTGGGCAAGACACTCTCCTCCCTTTCCTGGGAAGCTTGCTCGGTCAGCACTTTCTCCTTAAAGATGAAGCAGCAGCCTCCATGGCTTACTGCCGAAACAAAGGTGATCAGGGTGGTTATGTCTAAATTGACGCGGTTGCAAAAATCCACTTTAACTTCAGTGGGAAAGGCAACACTGGCAACGATTGTAGACCTGTCTACTTTTGTCACCTGCAGTGGCTCCTCCAAGTCTTCGTCAGAGTCGGTTGAATTATCATCAGCCTCCTCCATGAAATCAATCATTGAATTCACAGCTACGATGTCTCCCCGTACAGAGAGCCCCATTTCTTTCAGTCTCTCTGCCATGGGGCTAGAAATGCCATTATAAAACGCAAACACAATATGTGGATTACTGTACTGCACCAGTTGCTGCTTGCTTGCTTCCAAATAATCTTCTGCTTGCTCGACGATACTTTTGTCTCCATACTGGCCTCTTCCCACCCAGATACTGTGCAGTGCCTCGGCTTTCCGACCGATGGCTTTGACCCAGGTGAGGCCGCCATTTGCGACGACATCCACCACCAGGGACTGCTTGTCACCAGAGTGCTCCTGGTAGTTGAAAACGTGCAGCAGGCTGACCACATCCTCTAGGCTTTCTGCTGACTCGATGACCGCCTTTAGGTGGGTGAGATTTGTGCTCTGCAGGTGAGACTCCTTGACCGAAACCTTGCCCGCTTCTACTTTCCGCAAGAACTTCAGCTCGGCTTTCAGCTTGCCGCAGAGCTTGGGCCCACCCTGCACCCCGCCCGCACGGGAGCGGGACAGCGCCTCTGCCCTGTCCAGCAGCTCCCGGGCTTCAGCGATCCTCTCCGAGAGAATCTTCTGTAGGGACATGGCATCCCTGAAAAACAAAACACTCCACATTCACTCAAGCTCAGGATTGTTATGGGGGGGGGTTAGAGAATGGGGAACAGGCACCTTATTCGGCCAGGTGACACCTAGGTACATCCCAGTGAAAAGGTGAGACCTGGAGTCTGCACATTGGGCCACTTGCAGATCAGCAACCAATGCCGGTGCTCAACTGACACCTCTAAAAATGGAGTCATAAAATTGTGGATTCAAGCACCCAGCTGACACTTCAGTGCAGTACTGAGGGAGTGCTGCACTGTCAGAAGTGCCTTCTTTGATGTGATGTTAAACCGAGGCCCCATCTGCCCTCTCAGGTGGATGTAAAAGATCCCAAAGAAGAGTAGGGGAGTACTCCTAGTGTCCTGTCCAATATTTATCCCCCAATCTACATATAACTCATTGCTGTTTGTGAGACCTTGCTGTGTTTCCCTCCATAACAGTGATTACTCTGCCAAAGTTCTTCATTGGTTGTAAGGTACTTTGGGACGTCCTGAGATCATGAAAGGCAGAATTTAAATGCAAGTTCTTTCTCTTTCTTTCTTCTGAGCCCTATCAACCATCTTTAACTTACTGTACTGCCCTCCACCATCATTAGCTCAACATGCATGGTAACTACACTTCAAAAGTACTTCATTGGCTGTAAAACTCTTCTTCCCAGCCCATGTCCCCAATCAATCTTTTTCTTTGGGTCCGTGTCCCCCAGTTCTCTCACACATAGTCCCTGTTCCCCATCTCTCCCTCTCAGGATCCCGATCCCCATTCCCATTCCTCCTCAATGGCCTCTTATCCCCAATCTACCTCTGGGCTCCTCTTTCAGATGTTCTCTTCTCCTCAGGGCCCATGCCCCCGTTATCTCACTCTCCCTGAGGATCCCTACTGCCAGTCCATTCACTTCGCCCACAGTCCCGGTCCCCAGTTAATCACTCTCTCTTTCGGCCCTTGTCCAACGTCTGTCTGTCTGTCTGTCTGTCTGTCCCTCGCCCCCGCCCTCCGGTTACCTTTCCGGATCCAGGGTCTCCGATCTGTCCGCTATCTCCCGCTTGATGAGGGCTTTGCACCGGAAGTGGGTCTGTAGTTTGCCACGTCCCATCCGCAGCCGGCCGCCATGTTGGTGAGGGCGCTGGACATGCGCAGTATCAATGTCGGTACAGCCTGGAAATGAGGCACTGGAGGGGGATGGATGGGGTGTGTGGCCAGGAGAGAGGGGCACTGAGGGAGGACGAGGGTGAATGAGAGGTGTGGTAAGTGCCTTCAGGAGGGAGTGGAGAGCAATAAAAGGGAAGGGTGATTGAAATGAGAAGAGCATGGGAGAATCACAGAATGATACAACACAGGAGTCCATTCGGCCCATTGTGCCGGAGGGGCTGGGAAGGATGGAAGAGGATGATATGAGAGGGGAGGAAGATGGAGGAATAGGGGAGGCGTTGAGAAATGAGAGGGGAGCTGGATGAGCGAATGAGGAGAGGAAGATAGGAGGAATTGAGAGAGAATCAAGAAATGAGGGGAGAGATAGGATGAGAACAGAGAGTGGATTAGGGAAGGGGATACCAGGGGGAATGAGGGGAGGGTGGATGAGAGAGGAGAGGAATGAAAGGGAAGGGGAAGGTAGTTCGGAAGAGTGGAAGGCGTATGAGATGGGAGGGTTATTGGGGAGGTGAAAGATGGAAAGGAGTATTATGGAGGTGAATGAAATAGGAGGGGAAAAATCAAAGACACAAGGAAGTGAGAAGGGAGGAAGAAGAGAGGTGGGTAATGGAAGGGAAGTGAATGAAAAGCAAGAGGGAAATGGGGAGGAAAAAGAAATGGAGTAATATCAGGGGGGAGGGGGGGATATAAAGGGAGGTGTGGGGTGACATTTAATGAGCCTCAAGGCAAATGTATTGATATGGCAACAGTGTTGCTTGAATGTTGTGCATTTTCCCTCTGATGCTTCAGCATGCTTACAATAAAGAGCTGTTAAAATGCTTTGTAAGGCACAATTGTAACATTAAGCAGAGTGAACGTACTTACCTTTGCAGCCTTTCAGATCAACAAATTGCTGGCACACCTGCTCCAGGGTCACTGTACAAGTGAGCACTCATTTTTTCAGCCACTGTCTTCCTTCAGCTACAATGGACATGCTATTTGCTGGATGATGGTCCTTAGCTCAAAAAAGGACCTCTCTTCCCTGCAATTTCTCTAAAGCTGTCCATAAATTAACCATGTACACTTCCTGCAGCCAAATCTTCCTCTTTTCTCGATCAGGGCATCTTTAATCAAGGTGTCAGCCTTGGTTCAATGGTAGCACTCTTACCTCTCAGAAGGTTGTGGGTTCAAGTCCCACTTGACCACGTAATCTAGGCTGACCCTTCAGTGCAGTACTGAGGGAGTGTTGCACTATCGAAGGTGTCTTCTTTCAGATGAGATGCTAAACTGAACCCCTGCCTGCCTTTTCAGGTGGACGTAAATGACCTCATGGCACTATTCGAAAAGTAGAGGCGTTTTCCCAGTGTCCTGGCCTCAATATTTATCCCTTAACCAACATCATGTTTGAAATTATGTTTGACAGATTTGCTGGAGTTCTTTGAGGATGGAACGAGCAGGGTGGAAAAAGGGGAACCAGTAGATGTGTATTTGGATTTCCAGAAGGTATTTGATAAGGTGCCACATAAAAGGTTACTGCACAAGATAAGAATTTACGGGGTTGGGGTTAATATATTAGCATGGATAGAGAATTGGCTAACTAACAGAAAACAGAGAGTCGGGATAAATGTGTCATTTTCAGGTTGGCAAACTGTAACTAGTGGGGTGCTACAGGGATCAATGCTGGGGCCTCAACTGTTTACAATCTATATTAATGACTTGGATGAAGTGTAATGTAGCCACGTTTGCTGACGATACAAAGATAGGTGGGAAAGCAAGTTGTGAGGAGGATGCAAAGAATCTGCAATGGGATACAGACAGGCTATGTGAGTGGGCAACAGTTTGGCAGATGGAGTATAATATGGGAAAATGTGAGGTTATTCACTTTGGTAGGAAAAATAAAAAAGCAAATTATTATTTAAATGGGGAGAGATTACAAAATGCTTTGGTACAGAGGGATCTGGGGGTTCTTGTATATGAAACACAAAAACTTAGCATGCAGATACAGCAGGTAATTGGGAAGGCAAATGGAATGTTGACCTTTATTGCAAGGGGGATGGAGTATAAAAGTAGGGAAGTCCTACTACAATTGTACAGGGTGTTGGTGAAACCACACATAGAGTACTGCTTTGGTCTCCTTATTTAAGGAGGGATATACTTGCATTGGAGACAGTTCAGAGAAGGTTCATGAAGTTGATTGCTAAGATGAAAGGGTTGTCTGATTGGAGTTTAGAAGAATGAGAGGTGATCTTATTGAAATGTATAAGATTCTGAGGGGGCTTGATAGGGTAGATGTAGAGAGGATGTTTCCCCTCGTGGGGGAATCTAGAACTAGGAGGTAAAGGGCTAGAGTTTCCTCGTTTTTTGCATGCTTAATTCTACAACATACTTCTAAAAGGACAAAGTGTTTAAAAAAAAACAAGACTGAAGGCTCTGTGTCACAATGCAAGGAGCATTCGTAAGAAGGTGGATAAATTAACTGTGCAGACAGCTGTTAACGGATATGATGTAATTGGGATTACGGAGACATGGCTCCAGAGTGATAGACAGAAAGGACAAACAGGTGGGGTAGCTTTGTTGGTGAAAGAGGAGATTAACGCAATAGTAAGAAAGGACATTAGCTTGGATAATGTGAAATCTGTATGGGTAGAGCTATGGAACATCAAAGGGCAGAAAACGCTAGTGGGAGTTGTGTACAGATCACCAAACAGTAGTAGTGAGGTTGGGGATGGCATCATCAGGAAATTAGGGATGCGTGCAATAAAAGTACAGTAGTTATCATGGGTGACTTTAATCTACATATAGATTGAGCTAACCAAACTGGTAGCAATACAGTGGAGGAGAATTTCCTGGAGTGTATTAGGGATGGTTTTCTAGACCAATATGTTGAGGAACCAACTAGAGAGCTGGCCATTCTAGACTGGGTGTTGTGTAATGAGAGAGGATTAATTAGCGTCGAGAGAGGCGGGAGTCGGTGAGAGGCAGCGGCCTATCAAGGCTCAGCAGTCGGGCAGTCCGGGGAGCGTCGAGAGAGGCGGGAGTCGGTGAGAGGCAGCGGCCTATAAAGGCCCAGCAGTCGGGCAGTCCGGGGAGCGTCGAGAGAGGCGGGAGTCGGCGAGAGGCAGCGGCCTATAAAGGCTCAGCAGTCGGGCAGTCCGGGGAGTGTCGAGAGAGGCGGGAGTCGGTGAGAGGCAGCGGCCTATAAAGGCCCAGCAGTCGGGCAGTCCGGGGAGCGTCGAGAGAGGCGGGAGTCGGCGAGAGGCAGCGGCCTATAAAGGCTCAGCAGTCGGGCAGTCCGGGGAGCGTCGAGAGAGGCGGGAGGTTTGTACAGCTCCAGCTGGGAGAGAAGGCAAAAAAGAAGTAGAAATAAATCAAAAAGTGACATCACAGCCAAGGGGGTAAGTGATTGGCTGGTGATTGGTAAGTAGCTTTTCTTTTTCTTTCTCTTTTATATCAGTCAGTAACTTTTAACATTGTTGTTGCCAATTTAAGGGTATCTAAGGGTTAAGTCATGGCAGGAGAGCTCGGTCATGTGATATGCTCCTCCTGTACCATGTGGGAACTCGGGGACACTTCTGGTGTCCCTGACGACTACATCTGCAGGAAGCATATCCGCCTCCAGCTCCTGACGGACCGCGTTACGGAATTGGAGCTGAGGGTGCATTCACTCTGGAGCATCCACGATGCTGGGAATGACGTGAGTAGCACATGTAGCGAGTTGGTCTTACCGCAGGAGAAGGGTCCACAGCCAGCTAGGGAATGGAAGACCAGCAGGAAGAGTAGTGCAAGGAAGGTAGTGCAGGGGTCCCCTGTGGTCATCCCCCTGCAAAACAGATACACTGCTTTGAGTACTATTGAGGGGGATGACTCATCAGGGGAGGGCAGCAGCAGCCAAGTTCATGGCACCGTGGCTGGTTCTGTTGCACAGGAGGGCAAGAAAAAGAGTGGGAGAGCGATAGTGATAGGGGATTCAATTGTAAGGGGAATAGATAGGCGTTTCTGCAGGAGCAACCGAGACTCCAGGATGGTATGTTGCCTCCCTGGTGCAAGGGTCAAGGATGTCTCGGAGCAGGTGCAGGACATTCTAAAAAGGGAGGGAGAACAGCCAGTTGTCGTGGTGCACATTGGTACCAACGACATAGGTTAAAAAAAGGGATGAGGTCCTACGAAACGAATTTAAGGAGCTAGGAGCTAAATTAAAAAGTAGGACTTCAAAAGTAGTAATCTCAGGATTGCTACCAGTGCCACGTGCTAGTCAGAGTAGGAATCGCAGGATAGCGCAGATGAATACGTGGCTTGAGCAGTGGTGCAGCAGGGAGGGAGTCAAATTCCTGGGGCATTGGAACCGGTTCTGGTGGAGGTGGGACCAGTACAAACCGGACGGTCTGCACCTGGGCAGGACCGGAACCAATGTCCTAGGGGGAGTGTTTGCTAGTGCTGTTGGGGAGGAGTTAAACTAATATGGTAGGGGGATGGGAACCAATGCAGGGAGACAGAAGGAAACAAAAAGGAGACAAAAGCAAAAGACAGAAAGGAGATGAGGAAAAGTGGAGGGCAGAGAAACCCAAGGCAAAGAACAAAAAGGGCCACTGTACAGCAAAATTATAAAAGGACAAAGGGTGTTAAAAAAACAAGCCTGAAGGCTTTGTGTCTTAATGCAAGGAGTATCCGTAATAAGATGGATGAATTAACTGTGCAAATAGATGTTAACAAATATGATGTGATTGGGATTACAGAGACGTGGCTCCAGGATGATCAGGGCTGGGAACTCAACATCCAGGGGTATTCAACATTCAGGAAGGATAGAATAAAAGGAAAAGGAGGTGGGGTAGCATTGCTGGTTAAGGAGGAGATTAATGCAATAGTTAGGAAGGACATTAGCTTGGATGATGTGGAATCTATATGGGTAGAGCTGCAGAACACCAAAGGGTAAAAAACGTTCGTGGGAGTTGTGTACAGACCTCCAAACAGTAGTAGTGATGTTGGGGAGGGCATCAAACAGGAAATTAGGGGTGCATGCAATAAAGATACAGCAGTTATAATGGGTGACTTTAATATGCACATAGATTAGGCTAACCAAACTGGAAGCAATACGGTGGAGGAGGATTTCCTGGAGTGCATAAGGGATGGTTTTCTGGACCAATATGTCGAGGAACCAACTAGGGGGGAGGCCATCTTAGACTGGGTGTTGTGTAATGAGAGAGGATTAATTAGCAATCTCGTTGTGCGAGGACTCTTGGGGAAGAGTGACCATAATATGGTGGAATTCTGCATTAGGATGGAGAATGAAACAGTTAATTCAGAGACCATGGTCCAGAACTTAAAGAAGGGTAACTTTGAAGGTATGAGGCGAGAATTGGCTAGGATAGATTGGCGAATGATACTTAAGGGGTTGACTGTGGATGGGCAATGGCAGACATTTAGAGACCGAATGGATGAACTACAACAATTGTACATTCCTGTCTGGCGTAAAAATAAAAAAGGGAAGGTGGCTCAACCGTGGCTATCTAGGGAAATCAGGGATAGTATTAAAGCCAAGGAAGTGGTATACAAATTGGCCAGAAATAGCAGCGAACCCGGGGACTGGGAGAAATTTAGAACTCAGCAGAGGAGGACAAAGGGTTTGATTAGGGCAGGGAAAATGGAGTACGAGAAGAAGCTTGCAGGGAACATTAAGACGGATTGCAAAAGTTTCTGTAGATATGTAAAGAGAAAAAGGTTAGTAAAGACAAACGTAGGTCCCCTGCAGTCAGAATCAGGGGAAGTCATAACGGGGAACAAAGAAATGGCAGACCAATTGAACAAGTACTTTGGTTCGGTATTCACTAAGGAGGACACAAACAACCTTCCGGATATAAAAGGGGTCAGAGGGTCTAGTAAGGAGGAGGAACTGAGGGAAATACTTATTTGCCGGGAAATTGTGTTGGGGAAATTGATGGGATTGAAGGCCGATAAATCCCCAGGGCCTGATGGACTGCATCCCAGAGTACTTAAGGAGGTGGCCTTGGAAATAGCGGATGCATTGACAGTCATTTTCCAACATTCCATAGACTCTGGATCATTTCCTATCGAGTGGAGGGTAGCCAATGTAACCCCACTTTTTAAAAAAGGAGGTAGAGAGAAAACACGGAATTATAGACCGGTCAGCCTGACCTCAGTAGTGGGTAAAATGATGGAATCAATTATTAAGGATGTCATAGCAGCGCATTTGGAAAGAGGTGACATGATAGGTCCAAGTCAGCATGGATTTGTGAAAGGGAAATCATGCTTGACAAATCTTATGGAATTTTTTGAGGATGTTTCCAGTAGAGGGGACAAGGGAGAACCAGTGATGTGGTATATTTGGACTTTCAGAAGGCCTTCGACAAGGTCCCAAACAAGAGATTAATGTACAAAGTTAAAGCACATGGGATTGGGGGTAGTGTGCTGACATGGATTGAGAACTGGTTGTCAGACAGGAAGCAAAGAGTAGGAGTAAATGGGTACTTTTCAGAATGGCAGGCGGTGACTAGTGGGGCACCGCAAGGTTCTGTGCTGGGGCCCCAGCTGTTTACACTGTACATTAATGATTTAGACGAGGGGATTAAATGTAGTATCTCCAAATTTGCGGATGACACGAAGTTGGGTGGCAGTGTGAGCTGCGAGGAGGATGCTATGAGGCTGCAGAGTGACTTGGATAGGTTAGGTGAGTGGGCAAATGCATGGCAGATGCAGTATAATGTGGATAAATGTGAGGTTATCCACTTTGGTGGTAAAAACAGAGAGACAGACTATTATCTGAATGGTGACAGATTAGGAAAAGGGGAGGTGCAATGAGACCTGGGTGTCATGGTACATCAGTCATTGAAGGTTGGCATGCAGGTACAGCAGGCGGTTAAGAAAGCAAATGGCATGTTGGCCTTCATAGCGAGGGGATTTGAGTACAGGAGCAGGGAGGTGTTGCTACAGTTGTACTAGGCCTTGGTGAGGCCACACCTGGAGTATTGTGTACAGTTTTGGTCTCCTAACTTGAGGAAGGACATTCTTGCTATTGAGGGAGTGCAGCGAAGGTTCACCAGACTGATTCCCGGGATGGCGGGACTGACCTATCAAGAAAGACTGAATCAACTGGGCTTGTATTCACTGGAGTTCAGAAGAATGAGAGGGGACCTCATAGAAACGTTTAAAATTCTGATGGGTTTAGACAGGTTAGATGCAGGAAGAATGTTCCCAATGTTGGAGAAGTCCAGAACCAGGGGTCACAGTCTAAGGATAAGGGGTAAGCCATTTAGGACCGAGATGAGGAGAAACTTCTTTACCCAGAGAGTGATGAACCTGTGGAATTCTCTACCACAGAAAGTTGTTGAGGCCAATTCACTAAATATATTCAAAAAGGAGTTAGATGTAGTTCTTACTACTAGGGGGATCAAGGGGTATGGCGAGAAAGCAGGAATGGGGTACTGAAGTTGCATGTTCAGCTATGAACTCATTGAATGGCGGTGCAGGCTCGAAGGGCCGAATGGCCTACTCCTGCACCCATTTTCTATGTTTCTATGTTTTCTTTGGAACAGAGGCAGCTGAGGGGAGACCTGATTGAGGTGTATAAAATTATGAGGGGCCTGGATCGAGTGGAAAGGAAGGACCTGTTTCCCTTGGCAGAGGGGTCAACAACCAGGGGCCATAGATTTAAAGTAATTGGGGTGAGGTTTAGAGGAGCTATGAGGGGAAATTTCTTCACCCAGAGGCTGGTAGAGGTCTGGAACTCTGCCTGAAAGGGTGGTAGAGGCAGAAACCCTCACCACATTTAAAAGATACTTGGATGTGCACTTAAAGTGCTGTAACCTACAGGGCTATGAACCAAGAGCTGAAAAGCGGGATTAGGCTGGATAGCTCTTGGTTGGCTGGCGGGGACACGATGGGCCGAAATGGCCTCCTTCCGGGCTGTAAATTTCTATGATTCCACCTTTTATGTTGCATACTTCCTTTGCTTCAGTAGACGGGACCAGGTGACGTGCTACTTCCCTGTTGGAATAGGAATATCGACTGAGAATGCATGTGAAAGAAAAACAAGTATACCTTTCCACCACAACATTTTTTCCTATTTCAGTCTATTTGGGATAATTAAAATCTACAGAATTTTATCTAGCATGTTTTACCTGACCTGTCGGTGACTGCTTCCACTTGTATCGTTTAGGATACAGAACTTTTAGACATGAGCTTCCTTCAGCCTGTATGTGTGATCCAGGACCAAGCTGAATTTATAGCATTAAGAGGAAATTGTGCAGGGTGTATTCCATCATGCACTGATCTGTTGCAGAGCCCCATGGAGGGAAAACAGATTATGAAAATAAACTAGCATGAACTATAAAATCAGGCAGGGTTTCTACAGGTTTATAAAGAGGAATAGAGAGACTAAAGTAAATGTTGGTCCCTTAGAGGATGAGACTGGGGAATTGATAATGGAGAACAGGGAAATGGCAGAGACTTTGAACAAATATTTTGTGTTGGACTTCACGGTAGAATGCACTGAAAACGTCCCAATAATGGATAATCAAGGGGCTACTGGGAGGGAGGAACTTAAAACAATCACTGTCACTAAAGAAGTACTCGGTAAAATAATGGAACTAAAGGGGGACAAGTCCCTTGGACCTGATGGCTTGCATCCTAGGGTCTTAAAATAAGTGGCTGCAGAGATAGTGGATGCATTTGTTGTAATCTACCAAAATTCCCTGGTTTACGGGGAGGTCCCAGCGGATTTGGAAAACCGCAAATGTAACACCCCTATTTACAAAAAGAGGCAGACAGAAAGTAGGAAACTATAGATCAGTTAGCCTAACATCTGTCGTCGGGAAAATGCTGGAGTCCATTATTAAGGAAGCAGTAGTAGAACATTTGGAAAAGCATAATTTAGTCAAGCAGAGTTAGCATGGTTTTATGAAAGGGAAATCATGTTTGACAAATTTGCTGGAGTTCTTTGAGGAGCTAACGAGCAGGGTGGATAAGGGGGAACCAGTGGATGGATTTCTAGAAGGCATTCAATAAGGTCCCAAATAAAAGGTTACTGCACAAATGAAAGTTCACAGGGTTGAGGGTAATATATTAGCATGGATTGAGGATTGGTTAATTAACAGAAAACAGAGTCGGGATAATTGGGTCATTTTCCGGTTGGCAAACAGTAACCAGTGGGATGCCACAGGGATCGGTGCTAGGACCTTAACTATTTGCAATCCAAATTAATGATTTGGATGAAGGGACTGAGTGTAATGCAGCCAGGTTTGCTGATGATACAAAGATGGGTGGGAAAGCAAGTTGTGAGGAGGACACAAAAAATCTGCAAAGGCTAGGTGAATGGGCAGAAATTTGGCAGATGGAGTATAATGTGGGAAAGTGTGTGATTATCCACTTTGGCAGAAAAAATAAAAAAGCAAATTATTATTTAAATGGAGAAAAATTACAAATTGCTGCAGGACAGAGGGACCTGGGGATCCTTGTGCATGAAACACAAAGTTAGTATGCAGGTACAGCAAGTAATCAGGAAGGCAAACGGAATGTTGGCTTTTATTGCAAGGGGGATGGAATATAAAAGCAGAGAACTGGCACAACTGTACAGAGTATTGGTGAGGCCACACCGAGAGTACTGCGTACAGTTTTGGTCTCTTATTTAAGGAGGGATAGACTTGCATTGGAGGCAGTTCAGAAAAGGTTCACTTGGTTGATTCCTGAGATGAAGGGGTTGACTTAAGAAGAAAGGTTGAGCAGGTTGGGCCTGTACTCATTGGAGTTCTGAAGAATGAGAGGTGATCTTATTGAGACATATAAGATAATGACGGGGTTGAGCAAGGTAGATGCAGAGAGAATGTTTCCACTCATGGGGGAATCTAGAACTAGGTTGCATAGTTTTAGAATAAAGGGTTGCCCATTTAAAACTGAGATGAGGAAGAATTGCTTCTCTCAGAGGGTTGTAAATCTGTGGAATTTTTTGTCCCAGAGCGCTATGGAGACTGGGTCATTGAATATATTTAAGGTGGAGATAGAGATTTTTGAGCGATAGGGAGTAAAAGATTATGGGGAGCGGGCAGGGAAGTGGAGCTGAGCCCATGGTCAGATCAGCCATGAACTTATTGAATGGCGGAGCAGGTTCGAGGGGCCAAATGGCCTACTCCTGCTCCTATTTCTTATGTTATGTTCTTAACAGTTAGTCTCCTGGTGGGCATGTCTCGTAGTCAAAGTTCTGACATGAGTTCCTGGTATGTAGCAGTAAGCTTGAACAATCTGGAACAGCGAGGTGACAGCCATTACAAGCTGTCCACACTGAAAGTGGCTGTCCATCTTAAAGCTAATAGACAACAAAAGTTTGATCTCTATCTGTAAGGCCAAGTGCCACATTAGGCAATGCATTTATCCACTCATCAAGGCAATGCAAAACAATCTTTTATCTATGAGATGCTGAGCTCATTCAACCCATACCATGGGTTTCAGTTTAGTGACTTAAGCCTGTGCCAAGATTGATTTCAGTATAATCAAGACCTTGGCCATTGTCTTTGATGTCAAAGAAGACCATTATCCAGAAATGGGACTTAGTTTGATTCTAGTTAGCATTAAGTATCAGCAGTCGAGGGGTACAGATGCCACGGTTGTGCCGGACCTCGGTACCCACATTATTAAAGGTCAACTGGGTGGTGAGCTCTGGTAGGATCAGGCAAACGCACAGTAATCCTTGCCAGCAGTTTCCATGCTATCCTAACCCATCAGTTAATGAGAGCTAGCTCGAGCTCTGGACGTTAATGGTTCAACTATGCTCCCAAGCTGAAATCCAATTTGAAAATGTCTTAATTTTGACTGATCAAGCAAATATACTTGAAGGATCTGTGCATCTGGAATTCACCAATTCTGCACAAAAAACCATGGGCTAGATTATACACTTTTGTGCAAATTGCCCAAATATTGGGGGTTATTTCCGGCGTGAGCGTTAAAATGGGTTTTCAGATCGCTGGCATGTCGCCCATTTTCAAAGCCCCTAGTCTCCATTTTAATTATTGGGCGTTACCGTGAGCAATATGAAATGGGCG
The DNA here is from genome assembly GCF_044704955.1 of Pristiophorus japonicus. NCBI lineage: Eukaryota > Metazoa > Chordata > Chondrichthyes > Pristiophoridae > Pristiophorus > Pristiophorus japonicus. The sequence continues at coordinate 350,146,150 of NC_091977.1, forward strand.
ATAGTGTTAAATCTCTCTGACCTTCTGCCGTAAAGTGTCGCCGTCCTTAGCAACGGCATGGCAACGTTCGATTCCCACGATTCAGGAGGTCACGGGTCATCATTACATGTGCAGAAGAGGAAACCGAGAGAAAGAGAGGGACTGAAAGCATGTGTGGGTGTGGTGTGTGCTTGTTTGGTTGTTGTGGGAGGCACGAGGGAGATTCACCGGCAGCAAAAAGCCTACTAAGCACCAAGAACATAGTTGCCACCGAGTTTTTGTCCAACAAATAATACATAACTTGGAAGGGATGGAAGATACCCTGGAACTGTTAACCAGGTGGCAGAGGGCTCCCAGTGGTCCCAGAGCGGGGCACTGCACCCCAAGGTGCCGCACCCCCATTGACAACGTCACGAGAGCCAGGAGCAACATCTTGCTTCTGGCTCGGAGCACGTTCCCACCTCGGGACCGTCCTCTCCCGTATCCGTCATCCGTCCAAGCAGCGGTTCTGCCGTCATCCCCCCCCCCCCTCCCCCCCCCACCAATGAAGCATTGCCTGAGGAGCTCCCTCCTCAGCCAGGTGGCTTAGAGTCAGCAGGGGAAGGGGTAGAGGTGGGGAGGAGAAGTGGGGGGGTGGGGGGGAAGGAAAGTGAGGTGCATGGCTGCAGGTGTTGTCTGGGCATATTTTTAGGTTGCTGCTGCTATTTTGGTGGGAGGGTCAGGGTGAGGGGGCTATCTTGTTTTGCATTTGTGTTCTGTTTTGCTGGAAATGGGGACCATTGTAATGATGTAAATGTGATAAATTTGTTGTGGGCCGGGGTGCGGTGTTTTTTTTACAGATATATTTATGATTTCAGACATGACCTTGTTGCGCATTGGCTCAGAGAGCTGCACTGTTACACACTGGTGATTACTTAATATGAAATGGTATAATTACACTTAACTTGAATCAACTTAAACTTTATCTGTCACCAAGATAATGCCACCATTGATGTATGACCTGCACACCCAGCAGTGTATCAGCCTTGTAAATACCACCAATGTTCTTTCAGACAAAGCGCTCATTTATGAGCTCCTGATGTAAGAGTCTTGCAGCTATGTAGCCACTACGGGGCCCTTTCCTGCAGTCTACAGGGGGCATGGCTTCAGCATCAGCCTGATTGTCTGGCCCGATGTCCACCTCCTCATCCTCCTCTTCCTCTCTCTCCTGAGGTGGACCGTCAGGCCCTTCTGGCAATTCTTATCCCCTCCTGATAGCCAAGTTGTGCAGCATGGAGCACACCGCCACGAATTGAGCTACCTGCTCAGGGTGTTATTGGAGCTCGCCTCCTGAGTGATCCAGGCATCTAAAGCGCTGCTTAAGCACTCCAATGCTTTCCCCGACATTATGGTATGAGACCTGATTTGGCGAGGATAGACTGCCGAATGATACTGAAAGGGTTGACGGTGGATAGGCAATGACAGACATTTAAATATCACATGGATGAACTTCAACAATTGTACATCCCTGTCTGGCATAAAAATAAAACTGGGAAGGTGGCTCAACCGTGGCTCAAAAGGGAAATTAGGGATAGTGTTGAATCCAAGGAAGAGGCATATAAATTGGCCAGAAAAAGCAGCAAACCTGAGGACTGGGAGAAATTTAGAATTCAGCAGAAGAGGACAAAGGGTTTAATTAGGAGCGGGAAAATAGAGTATGAGAGTAAGCTTGCAGGGAACATAAAAACTGACTGCAAAAGCTTCTCTAGATATATGAAGAGAAAAAGATTAGTGAAGACAAATGTAGGTCCCTTGCAGTCAGAATCAGGTGAATTTATTATGGGGAACAAAGAAATGGCAGACCAATTGAACAAATACTTTGGTTCTGTCTTCACTAACCTTCCGGAAATACTAGGGGACCGCAGGTCTAGTGAGAAGGAGGAACTGAAGGAAATCCTTATTAGTCAGGAAATTGTGTTAGGGAAATTGATGGGATTGAAGGCCGATAAATCCCCAGGGCCTGATAGTCTGCATCCCAGAGTACTTAAGGAAGTGGCCCTAGAAATAGTGGTCATTTTCCAACATTCTATAGAATCTGGATCAGTTCCTATGGATTGGAGGGTAGCTATTATAACACCACTTTTTAAAAAGAACGGAGAGTGAAAACGGGGAATTATAGACCGGTTAGCCTGACATCGATAGTGGGGAAAATGTTGGAATCAATTATTAAAGATGTAATAGCAGTGCATTTGGAAAGCAGTGACAGAATCGGTCCATGTCAGCATGGATTTATGAAAGGAAAATCATGCTTCACAAATCTTCTAGAATTTTTGGAGGATGTAACTCGTAGAGTGGATAAGGGAGAACCAGTGGATGTGGTGTATTTGGACTTTCAAAAGGCTTTTGGAAAGGTCCCACACAAGAGATTAGTGTGTAATGTATTGACATGGATAGAGAACTGGTTGGCACACAGGAAGCAAAGAGTAGGAATAAACGGGTCCTTTTCAGAATGGCAGGCAGTGATTAGTGGGGTACCGCAAGGTTCAGTGCTGGGACCCCAGCTATTTACAATATACATTAATGATTTAGACGAAGGAAATGAATGTAATATCTCCAAGTTTGCAGATAACACGAAGCTGGGTGGAAATGTGAGCTATGAGGAGGATGCTAAGAGGCTGCAGGGTGACTTGGACAGGTTAGGTGAGTAGGCAAATGCATGGCAGATGAAGTATAATGTGGATAAATGTGAGGTTATCCACTTTGGTGGCAAAAACAGGAAGACAGAATATTATCTGAATGGTGACAGATTAGAAAAAGGGGAGGTGCAACGAGACCTGGGTGTCATGGTACATCAGTCATTGAAAGTTGGCATGCAGGTACAGCAGGCGGTGAAGAAGGCAAATGGCATGTTGGCCTTCATAGCGAGAGGATTTGAGTATAGGAGCAGGGAGGTCTTGCTGCAGTTGTAAAGGGCCTTGGTGAGATCACACCTTGAGTATTGTGTGCAGTTTTTGTTGTGTATGGAGAAAGAGTCAGACTGAACACTGTGAGCTCAAAGTAAAGTGTCAGCTTCATCTTATATTGCAGGTCTCCAGAGTGCCTCTCCAACCTGTGAAGCCTTCTTAAATACCTTTGCTCCCAAGGGATTATGGGATCCCTTGGGACTCCGGGGAATGAGCCCTCTGGTGGATGTACAGAGTAAATACAAGTCCACATATATAACAACATTACCCTCAAAGTCAATAGTGTAACTATTTACAATGTGAGTCGATCTGGGGCCCTTCTTGCCCTGGTTGATCGTCTCGGTGTGAAAACTGGTGTTGCTGAATCATTTGTTGGGCCCTCGCTGGGTTGCTGTGCAGCTGGCCTTGCTGGGCTGCATGGTGTGTTGGGCCCTGCAGGGTTGCTGTGGATGATGGGTTCTGCTTCATGGTCAACCGTGGTGTCGGTTGTCACTGGTGTGTGTTGGGGGATCAAAAAAGGTAGGGTCCAAGGTGGGTTGCTCAGGGTAGTCCATGAATCTGAGTTTGATTTGGTCCAAGTGTTTCCGGTGAATGAGTGCATTTGAAAATTTGACCCGAAACACCCTACTCCCCTCTTTGGCCACGACAGTGCCGGGAAGCCATTTGGGACCTTGTCCATAATTTACTACAAATACAGGATCATTGACTTCAATCTCGCGTGACACATTTCTGCTATCATGGTATGCACTTTGTTGAAGCCACCTGCTCTCTACCTGTTCATGTAGATCAGGGTGAACTAACGAGAGCCTTGTCTTAAGTGCTCTTTTCATGAGCAGTTCAGCAGGTGGGATCCCAGTGAGTGAGTGTGGTCTCGTACGGTAGCTAAGCAGGACTCGGGACAGGTGAGTCTGCAGTGAGCCTTCAGTTACCCTCTTCAAGCCTTGCTTGATGGTTTGCACTGCTCTCTATGCCTGACCATTGGACGCTGGTTTAAACAGGGCAGATGTGACATGTTTGATCCCGTTATGGGTCATGAATTCTTTGAACTCAGCACTGGTAAAACAAGGCCCATTGTCGCTCACCAGGACATCAGGTAAGCCGTGTGTGGCAAACACGGCCCGCAGGCTTTCAGTGGTGGCAGCGGATGTGCTAGCCGACATTATTTCACATTCAATCCACTTGGAGTACGCGTCTTCAACCACAAGGAACATTTACCCAAGAATGGGCCTGCATAGTTGACGTGTACCCTAGACCACGGTTTGGAGGGCCAAGACCATAAACTTAGCGGCGCCTCCCTGGGTACATTGTTTAACTGCAAGCATATATTACATCTGTGAACGCAGGACTCTAAGTCCGCATCGATGCTGGGCCACCACACGTGGAATCTGGCTATCGCTTTCATCATTACGATGCCTGGGTGGGTACAGTGGAGGTCATTGATGAAGGTGTCTCTGCCCTACTTCGCAACCACTACTCAATTGCCCCACAGAAGGCAGTCTGTCTGTATAGACATTTCATCTTTGCGCCGCTGGAACTGCTTTATCTCTTCCTGCATTTCCACTGGGACACTGGACCAGCTCCCGTGAAGCACACAGCTTTTGACTAGAGATAATAAGGGGTCCTGGCTTGTCCAGGTTTTGACCTGCTGGGCAGTGAAGGGTGATTGCTCACTCTCAAATGCTTCCATAACCGTGGCTAGATCTGCGGGCTGCGCCATTTCCACCCCCGTGGTGGGCAATGGCAGCCTGCTGAGAGCATCGGCGCAGTTTTCTGTACCTGGCCTGTGGCGGATGGCGTAGTTGTATGCGGACAACGTGAGCGCACATCTCAGGATGCGGACGGATGTGATGGTATTTATCCCTTTACTCTCGGAAAACAGAGATATAAGTGGCTTATGGTCAGTTTCCAAATCGAATTTTAGCCCAAACAGGTATTGATGCATTTTCTTTACCCCATAGACACACGCTAATGCTTCTTTTTCAATCATGCTGTCGGCGTTCTCAGCCTTAGACAGACTCCTGGATGCATAAGTAACCGGTTGCAGTTTCCCAAAATCATTAGCTTGTTGCAATACACACCCGACGCCATATGACAACGCATCACATGCTAGTACCAAACGCTTACATGGATCATACAACACAAGCAATTTGTTTGAGCATAACAATTTTCTCGCTTTTACAAAGGCATTTTCTTGGCTTTTGCCCCAAACCCACTCGCCCCCTTTTCATAGTAAGACATGTAGTGGTTCTAGCAGTGTGCTGAGACACGGTAAGAAGTTACCAAAGTAGATCAAGAGTCCCAGAAGCGACCGCAGCTCCGTCACGTTCTGTGATCTCGGTGCATTCTCGATTGCATCCATCTTCGTGTTGGTGGGCCTGATGCCATCTGCCGCAGTCCTCCTTCCCAGGAACTCCACTTCAGGTGACAGGAAAATGCACTTCCAGCGTTTTAACCTGAGCCCCATGCAGTTGAGTCGACTAAGAACCTCCTCCAGGTTCTGCAGATGCTCGACTGCGTTCCGACCTGTGACCAAGATGTCGTCCTGGCAGACCACGGTGTGCGGGACCGACTTCAGTAAACTTTCCATGTTTCTCTGGAATATCGCCGTTGCTGATCGGATTCCAAGTGGGCATCTGTTATAAACAAAAAGACCTTTGTGCGTGTTGATGCAGGTGAGGGCCTTCGATGATTCCTCCAGTTGCTGCGTCATGTAGGCCGAAGTCAGATCCAGCTTCGTGAACGTCTTTCCTCCCGCCAGCGTTGCAAAGAGGTCGTCGGCTTTTGGTAGTGGGTATTGGTCCTGCAGGGAGAAACGATTGATAGTTACTTTGTAATCGCCACAGATTCTGATGGTGCCGTCTCCCTTGAGGACCGGGAAAATAGGACTGGCCCACTCACTGAACTCGATCGGGGAAATGATGCCCTCTCATTGCAGCCGGTCTAGCTCGATATCTATCCTTTCTTTCATCATGTACTGTACTACTCTCGCCTTCAGATGGATGGGTCGCGCCCCCGGAATTAGGTGGATCTGCACTTTTGCCCCTTGGAATTTCCTGATGCCTGGTTCGAACAGTGAAGGAAATTTGTTTCAGACCTGGGCACACGAAGTGTCATCAGCAGGCGATAGCGCTCGGACGTCGTCCCAGTTCCAGCGTATCTTTCCCAGCCAGCTCCTGCTGAGCAGCGTGGAACCATTGCCCAGTACCACCCAGAGTGGTAGCTTGTGCACTGCTCCATCGTAGGAGACCTTTATGGTAGCACTGCCAAGTACAGGAATCAGTTCTTTAGTGTAAGTTTTTAGTCTCGTGCGAACTGGAGTTAAGACTGGCCTTGAGGCCTTGTTGCATCACAACCTTTTGAAAGTCTTTTTGCCCATGATGGACTGGCTCGCGCCCGTGTCCAGCTCCATTGACACCGGGATTCCATTTAGTTCAACATTCAGCATTATCGGGGGACAATTCGTGGTGAATGTGTGCACCCCATATACCTCTGTCTCCTTTATCTGAGGCTCTGGTTTGTAGTGATCCTCTGCAACATGGTGGTTTGCAGGCTTAACAGGCTTAGCAGCTCACCTGCACACTCGTTGGAGGTGTCCCATTGTTCCACAGCCCTTGCAAACGTATCCTTTGAATCGGCATGAATGGAAACGATGATCACCCCCGCAACGCCAACAAGGTGTTAATGGTCTTGCAGTCATCACCTTTGATGGTAGACTCTGAGTCATCTGCAGACGTGTAACTGCAGGTATGACCTGCCCTGTACATTACAATTCAAAAACATCACTTTTTTCACAGTTCTGTAGCAGCACTTGTGTGCTGAGAGATTTGCTTAATATTGTCACTGGTGGCAATAAACGCCTGGGCTATCGCTATGGCCTTACTCAAGGTTGGGGTCTCTACAGTCAAAAGCTTGCGAAGTATGGTTTCATGGCCAATGCCAAGTCTGAAAAAGTCTCTGAGCATGTGCTCCAAATGTCCTTCAAATTCGCAATGTCCTGCAAGGCGTCTCAGCTCGGCGACATAACTCGCCACTTCCTGGCCTTCAGACCTTTTGTAGGTGTAGAACCGGTACCTCGCTATCAGAACGCTTTCCTTCGGGTTCAAATGCTCTCGGACCAGTGTGCACAAATCCTCTTACGATTTCTCCGTGGGTTTCACTGGAGTGAGAAGATTCTTCATGAGGCCATACGTTGGTGCCCCACAGACGGTGAGGAGGATCGCTCTACGTTTGGCAGCCCTCTCTTCCCCATCTAGCTCGTTGGCCACGAAGTATTGGTTGAGTCGCTCCACAAAAGTTTCCCAATCATCTCCCTCCGAAAATTTTTCCAGAATGCCCACTGTTCTCTGCATCTTTGGTTTCGCTATCTGTATCTCGTTGCCAGTTGTTGTGTATGGAGAAAGAGTCAGACTGAACACTGTGAGCTCAAAGTAAAGTGTGACCTTAGTCTTTTATTGCAGGCCTCCAGAGTGCCTCTCCAACCTGTGAAGCCTTCTTAAATACCTGTGCTCCCAAGGGATTATGGGATCCCTTGGGACTCCGGGAAATGAGCCCTCAGGTGGCTGTACAGAATAAATACAAGTCCACATATATAACAGTTTTGGTCTCCTATTCTGAGGAAGGACATTCTTGCTATTGAGGGAGTGCAGCGAAGGTTCACCAGACTGATTCCCGGGATGGCAGGACTGACATATGAGGAGAGACTGGATCGACTGGGCCTGCATTCACTGGAGTTTAGAAGGATGAGAGGGGATCTCATAGAAACATATAAAATTCTGATGGGACTGGTCAGGTTAGATGCAGGAAGAATGTTCCTGATGTTGGGGAAGTCCAGAACCAGGGGTCACACTCTAAGGATAAGGGGTAAGCCATTTAGGACCGAGATGAGGAATTCTCTGAGGATATAACGAGCATGGTGGGTAGAGGTGTACCGATGGATGTGGTGTGTTTAGATTTCCAAAAGGCATTCGATAAGGGCCACACAAAAGGTTACTGTAGAAGATAAAGGTACGCGGAGTCAGAGGAAATGTATTAGCATGGATCGAGAATTGGCTGGCTAACAGAAAGCGGAGAGTCGGGATAAATGGGTCCTTTTCGGGTTGGAAATCGGTGGTTAGTGGTGTGCCACAGAGATCAGTGCTGGGACCACAACTGTTTACAATATACATAGATGACCTGGAAGAGGGGACAGAGTGTAGTGTAACAAAATTTGCAGATGACACAAAGATCAGTGGGAAAGCGGGTTGTGTAGAGGACACAGAGAGGCTGCAAAGAGATTTAGATAGATTAAGCGAATGGTCTAAGGTTTGGCAGATGGAATACAATGTCGGAAAATGTGAGGACATCCACCTTGGGAAAAAAAAACAGTAAAAGGGAATATTATTTGAATGGGGAGAAATTACAACATGCTGCAGTGCAGAGGGACCTGGGGGTCCTTGTGCATGAATCCCAAAAAAAAGTTAGTTTGCAGGTGCAGCAGGTAATCAGGAAGGCGAATGGAATGTTGACCTTCATTGCGAGAGGGATGGAGTACAAAAGCAGGGAGGTCCTGCTGCAACTGTACAGGGTATTGGTGAGGCCGCACCTGGAGTACTGCGTGCAGTTTTGGTCACCTTACTTAAGGAAGGATATACTAGCTTTGGAGGGGGTACAGAGACGATTCACTAGGCTGATTCCGGAGATGAGGGGGTTACCTTATGATGATAGATTGAGTAGACTGGGTCTTTACTCGTGGAGTTCAGAAGGATGAGGGGTGATCTTATAGAAACATTTAAAATAATGAAAGGGATAGCCAAGATAGAGGCAGAGAGGTTGTTTCCACTGGTCGGGGAGACTAGAACTAGGGGGCACAGCCTCAAAATACGGGGAAGCCAATTTAAAATTGAGTTGAGAAGGAATTTCTTCTCCCAAAGGGTTGTGAATCTGTGGAATTCTTTGCCCAGGGAAGCAGTTGAGGCTAGCTGAGGTATTTAAAATCACAGATAGATAGAATTTTAACCAATAAGGGAATTAAGGGTTATGGGGAGCGGGCGCATAAGTGGAGCTGTTTCCACTGCCAGATCAGCCATGATCTTGTTGAATGGTGGAGCAGGCTCGAGGGGCTAGATGGCCTACTCCTGTTCTTAATTCTTATGTTCTTATGAGGAAAAACTTCTTCACTCAGAGAATTGTGAACCTGTGGAATTCTCTACCACAGAAAGTTGTTGAGGCCAGTTCTTTAGATATATTCAAAAGTGAGTTAGATGTGGCCCTTACGGCTCAAGAGATCAAGGGGTATGGAAAGAAAGCAGGAATGGGGTACTGAAGTTGCATGATCAGCCATGATCATATTGAATGGAGGTGCAGGCTCGAAGGGCCGAATGGCCTACTCCTGCACCTATTTTCTATGTTTTTATGTTAACGTTCACTTAATGTCCATTTTACCGCTGAAATGATGTGTAATGCCAATATATCGCCCATTTAGCCACAAATTGGAACCTGACGGGCATTTTTCGAAAACTTATCGTCGAGCGTTACTTTCCCCATGTGCGTAACACCGGGAAAAATAATACCGCCCGCCCACTTATTTTGGGCGGAATCATCAGAATGTGCAAAATCAATGCCCATAATATCGCCTAGCGTTAGTTTCCACGCGGAATTAACGGCGAGATTCAATAATACCACCCGCCCACTTTTTTTTGTCGTAAAGATCACGTTTGCCAAAACTAGCGGCCATGAGATTGCCCAGGGTCACTTTCACCACCTCACACACATATCATCCACAATATCCCTTGCCCAAAAAAAGTCCAGAAAAAGTGGAACTAACTGAAACTAATCACAGCGTGATGGACGCCATCGCATGTCGCATCCTTTAAAAGGCTGCTGTGCTTCAACCTTGGGGGAGTTTGGATGTACTCTGGAGGTTGTTGGAGTTGATGTGAACATCTGTACAAAAGTCCTGACCATACTGTGACCGATTGGAATTGAATAGGTGTCTTCATAGGGACATTCATTGTTTGTGACCAATCGGTGGAAAACAGAGAGCTATTGCAATGGGGCCTGTCCTTTCTCATCCTCTCTTGGTGACCAATTACCTGCAGCAGACTTGATATGACAAAAGGTACGCTCCACTGTGTCCAATGTCTGTCGTGCCAGATTGATGAGGAGAACTCGACATTGCACCCCCCGCAAGTACAGGGAGAAGCAGTCTTACCTCGACTTGCCCGACACCACCTGCCTTCGGAGACTGCACTTCCACAAAAGGGTTATCATTGAGGTATGCCAGCTGATCAGGGGAGATCTGCAGCCTGCCAGCACCATCAGTACTGCACTGTCCGTCGAGGTCAAAGTCACAGCGGCACTGTCGTTCTACGGGTCGGGTTCATTTCAGGCCTCAGCTGCCGACATTTGCGGTCTGTCTCAGCATGCCACACATTACTGCATTAGACATGTTACTGAAGCCCTGTACGCACACAGGAGGGACTTGATCAGCTTCCCTATGACCAGGGTGTCACAGAATTGCAAACTTCCCCAAGGTGCAGGGAGCAATATACTGTACGCACATCGCGATGTGGGCACCTTTTCAGGAACCGCAAGGGCTTCCACTCCCTGAATGTCCAACTTGTTGTCGACCACCAGCAAATTATAATGGCAGTGAATGCTAAATTTCCGGGCAGCATCCATGATGCTCACATCCTGCGTGAGAGCACTGTATCTGACTTGTTTAACAATCAGCCACAAGGTCAATGCTGGATGCTTGGTGACAAAGGATATGGCCTCGCCACCTGGCTGATGACATCCCTGCATGACATCAATACTGAAGCCAAGAGGCGATACAACGAGAGCCACAGAGCCACTTGCAATCTCGTGGAGAAAACCATTGGAGTGTTTAAGCAGCGCTTTAGATGCCTGGACCACTCAGGAGGTGACTTCCAATAGCACCCTGAGCAGGTAGTTCAATTCTTGGTGGTGTGCTCCATGCTGCACAACTTGGCTATCAGGAGGGGACAAGAATTGCCTGATGAGTCTGACAGTCCACCTCACCAGAGCGGGGAAGAGGAGGATGAGGAGGCAGATGCTGACATCATCCCACACAATCAGGCTGAGGCTAAAGCCATGCCCCCGTCCCACCTGTAGACCACGTGAAAGGGCCTGTGGTGGCATGGTAGCTGCAAGAGCCTTATGTCAGGAGCTCATCAATGAGCGCTTTGCCTGAAAGAACGTTGGTGGTATTTACAAAGCTGACACACTGCTGGGTGTGCAGCTCATACATCAGTGGTCCGCATCACCTTGGTGACAGTTAAAGTTTAAGTTGCTTGAAGTTAAGTGTAATTATCCCCTTTCATGTTAAGGAATCACCAGTGTGTAATGGTGCAGCTATCTGAGCTAATGCGCAACAAGGTTTTGTTAAATAAAAAACATTTAAACCGAACAGTTGTCTTAAATCATAAGTATTTCTGTAAAAACTAACCTTTAACCCCTACCCCCCCCCCCCCAGCTTCTCCTCCCCACTCTACTCCTTCCCCTCCTGACTCCAAGCCGCCTAGCCGAGGAGCTGCTCAGGCGATGCTTCATTGGGCGGGGGTGGGGAATAACGGCCGAAGCGCTGCTTGGCCGGATACGGGAGAGGACGGTCCCGAGATGGGAACGTGCTTCGAGCCAGAAGCAAGATGTTGCTCCTGGCTCTCGTGTGGTTGGCAATGGGGATGCAGCACCTTGGGATGCCGTGCCGTGCTCCGGGGTCGCTGGGAGCCCTCTGCCACCAGTGTTCCTGGCTACCAGCTCCAGGGCCTCCACCATTCCTTCCAAGTAGGCTTTTTGCTACTGTTGAATCTCCCTCATGCCTCCCACAGCAGCCAAACAAGCACACACCACAGCCGCACACGCCTTCAGTCCCTCTCAGCTCCCACTCTGGATCCTCTTCTGCACATGTCATGATGACCCTTGACCACCTGAATCACTGGAATCGAGCGTTACCATGCCATTACGAAGGACGGCGACACTTTACGGCAGAAGGTCAGCGAGATTTAATGCTACTGCCCATTTCATATCGCTCGCGGTAAGGCCCAATTTCAAAAATGAAGACTAGGTGATTTGAGAATAGGCGAGAAGCCAGAGATCTGAAAACCCATTTTTACCACCCACGCCGGAAATTTGCCCATTTTTGGGCGATAAGCACAAAAGTGTAAAATTTAGCCCATAGTTTCAGAATAAGGGGTCGCCCATTTAAAACGGAAATGAGGAGGAATTTCTTCTCAGACAGTTGTGGAGACTGGATCATTGAATATATTTAAGGTGGAGATAGACAGATTCTGGGGAGAGAGAGAGCCTGGGGGCAGAGAGAAAGAGACTGGGGCAGAGAGAGAGAGACTTGGGCAGAGAAAGAGAGAGAGAATGGGCTAGAACCTTCACTTTTTTTGCATGCTTAACGCCCACTTAACGCCCATTTTACCGCTGAAATTATGTATAACGTCCATTTCTCGCCCATTTTGGTACAAAATGGAAACTGACGGGCTTTTTTAGGAGACTTATCGCTGAGTGTTACTTTCCCCAGGTGCTTAACGCCGGGAAAAAATATTATCGCCCGCCCACTTTTTTGGGGCGAAATCAACACCCATAATATCGGCCAGTGTTACTTTCCACATGGAATTAATGCGGAGATTCAATATGAATGCCCGCGCACTGTTTTTTGTCGTAAAGAGCATATTTACCCAAACTAGCGGCCAATCATCAATTTCACCACCTCGCACACATCGCCCAGAATATCGCTCCTCAAAAAATCACCCACAGAAAGTGGAACTAACCAGAACCAACGCCAGTGGTGTGGCTGGCATTTGTTAAATCCCTCTCTTACGTGAGGAGCTGATATCTGAAAGATTTGCCTGAAAGAGTGCTGATGTGATGACAACACTGACACACTGCTGTGTGTGTGCAGCTCAGACATCAATGGTGCCCATCATCTTGGTGCCAGTTAAAGTTTATGTTGATCGATGTTAAGTTGTATTTAACCCTTTCATGGTAAGGAATCACCAGTGAGTAGCAGTCCAGCTATCTAAGACAATGTGCAACAAGGTTAATACCGACATTGGTCTGAAATCATAACTATCACAGCCAATAACACCCAACCCCCTCCCACACCCCATTTTTTCCACCATTGACATAAATCACATGTTCAACATGTCCAACAACACAGAATACAAAGGCAAAGCAGGAGCGTGGTCCCCAGCCTCCATACATCGCAACAAATTGCATACACCCAGATGGAGATATAACACAGCCATCACCTGCGCACATGCACCTCACTTTGCTTCCCCCCACTCCTTCTCCCCACCTCTACCCCTTCCCCTCCTTGCTCCATGGTGCCTGGCCAAGGAGCTCCTCAGGTGGTGCCTCATTGGGGGGGATGAAGGCAGATGCGTTGGTTGGACGGGTATGGGAGCAGGGGATCCCAAGGGGGCAACATTCTCTAATGCAGAAGCAGGATCTTGGTCCTTGTTCTCATCTGTTGTTCGCAGTGGTGGTGCGGAACCTAGGGGTGGAGTGCCGCGCTCCGGGACCACTGGGAGGGCTGTGGTATCAGTGTTCCTGGCTATTGCATCCAGGGACTCCGCCATGCGCGGAATGTACTCGGTCATGGTGGCCAGCTGTCGGGATATGCCCCCCCAATGCTTCAATGAGCTGGTCACCAATGTCTACAGTCCTCCTAGACAACTGTACCTGTGGAGAGGTACTTGGGGCCGTTACCTCCAGAGTGGAGGCGGGAATGACCGGAGGATCACTAGATGGCCTTGGGGTGGAATGGCTTCTGGAGCGTGGTGATGCAGGTCCAGCGGATTGACGGGCGAGAATCGGAGCTCCTCAGCACCAGATGTAGTAGAATCGTCCAATGACTCCTGCCCCGTGTCCCCACCTTATGGCTTCTGTGGTCTTACCTCGGGCCGTGCTGCTGGTTGAGCTGCAAAACACAAATGACGTTATTAGAGGAGAAGGGGGTACTAGGGTGACAAGGTGAGTCCAGCGCTACACACAGCATATGCACGGCAAAAGCACCACCACTATCAAAATCATCACAGACATCCCCTTTCATGACCATCAACACTGTGCATTGCAATGATTTTTATTAGATCAGCAGTATTTCTATGACACTTTTAGAAATCATCTAGCATATATGGTTGTTCGGATATGAGTGGGTGTGTCATCTATAGACTTTACATGATGCAATAGTGTAAGCTTTACTCACGTGGCTTCACTTCAGGGTCTGCAGATGCATCCGTGCTGGGGTGCTTCCTCACGAGTGCGAGCACTCGCTCCTCTATCTCTGTGATGTCGCTGGGGACTGGTGGCCCCTCACCTGTTCGCCTCTGCACGGACCTCATCGTCGATAGCTTCTTCTGTAAAAGGTGACAGGACAACATGGCATGAGATCATTGCAGGATATCATTTTTCTAGTTCCTGTCACAGAGACTGAAAAAACACATAACCGACAGATGTAATCATGATTATTATGATTATTATCATCCTTTACTTAAAGACGTACACTGTGACCACAGGCTTTGAGTAAAACATTCCCGGTAAAAGTGCAAGACCTCACATCTGCTGATAGTCACTCATGACTGTTACAAATCAAATTATATAAATACATAAGCACATGTAAATCAATGTAATACTCTTGCGGATCCCACAAGGTCGTTCCATCGTTTGGGGCAGTGATTGCCCTCAAGCACCTCGTTGGTCGCCGACGAGACCACCTCTGCTATCTCGGTCCATATCTTTGGTAGGCCTTTGGGGTGAGCTTCTCACGGTCTCCCTGTGTCAAATCACCCCAGCGTAACTCGACCTCCTGCAGGAAGGAGGCATTTGCCTCATCCAAGAACCTCCTGGCTCTTTTGCGGCCTCCAATGTGCTCCTCTCCCACCTCACTGCTCTCTCCAGCATCAGTCTCCACAGCGTGCTGTGATGCCTCCTCCTCTCCATTATAGGGCAAATTCGGTCAAATATGTGGTTGGTAACAGCTCATTTTTGTTTGCCTACTTGCTGTGAAGCTCTAAAGTTGTTATGTATGTAATAACTGGATAGACTGAACACTGTAATTCACTCAGGTGCAAACCTGGCTCAACTTTATTCGGGCCCAAAGTGCCCACATTACATGGTGGCTTACATTATATACCTGGCCTGCACACGTGCGTACAGCCCAATGACCTCCGACAGTGGCGTCCCCTGGTGGCTCGTAACCCCAAGCATACATACATGACAACATCCCCCTTCTAGATCTTAGTATCAGTCTTTTTACAACTTAAGACGGTCCGGAGTTTTCCGCTCACGAATTGATCGTCTCAGTTCGACTCCAGTTCTGGGCGAGCGTTCTGAGTCAGTTATGACTGGAGGCTGGGTAGCCGATCTGATGGGAGTGGCAATGACCATGTCAGAGATTGAAAGTCCAGATTCTTTGATGACGGCGGAGCCCTCTGATGAATGTATATAGGTTGGTTGGTCACTGATCGTATCTTCCTCAACTTGTTCCAGTTCATCCGAGTGCCGCAGCTTTATCTGATCAACCTGTTTCCTTAATGTTTGCCCATTCTTGAGCATGACAATAAACACTCTGTTACTCTCCTTGGCCACAACAGTATCGGCGACCCACTTGGGACCTTGATCATAATTTAGCACATAAACAGGATCGTTAACAGAGATGTCGCGTGACGCAGCAGCACGATCATGATACCACTGCTGATTGTGATGTCTGTTTTCAACACGATCATTCAAGTCAGGATGGACGAGAGAGAGCTTGGTTTTGAGACCTCACTTCATCAGTAGTTCAGCAGGGGAGACCCCGGTAAGCGTGTGGGATCTTGTCCTGTAACTAAGCAATATGCATGACAAGCGAGTCTGCGGTGAACCCTGAGTTAAACGTTTCATACTCTGCTTGATTGTTTGGACAGCATGCTCTGCTTGACCATTAGAAGCAGGTTAGAATGGTGCTGACCTCACATGTTTAATACCATTGAGTTTCATGAACTCTTGAAACTCCAGACTCGTGAAGCAAGATCCGTTGTCGCTCACCAGGCTGACCATGAGTAGCAAACATGACACGAAGGCTCTCAATGGTAGCTGTGGATGTACTGGATGACATAATTATACACTCTATCCACTTGGAATATACATCCACCACAACAAAAAACATATTACCCAGGAAAGGACCCGCAAAGTCGATATGGATCCTCGACCACGGTTTAGATGGCCATGACCACAGACTCAGCGGAGATGCCGCTGGTACTTTGCTTAGCTGCATGCAAGTGTTGCACTGATGCACACATGATTCCAGATCAGAGTCAATTCCAGGCCATCATACATGAGATCTGGCGATGGCTTTCATCATGACAATACCGGGATGAGTACTGTGTAGATCACGTACAAATTTCTCTCTGCCTTTCTTAGGCATAACAACACGATTACCCCACAGTAAACAATCTGATTGAATGGATAGTTCATCTTTGCAACGGTTGTAAGGTTTGGTTTCATCACACATTTCCATAGATATAGCAGACCAGTCACCACTAAGGACACAATGTTTTACAACCGATAAAATCGGGTCCTGTCTGGTCCAGGTCCTAACTTGTTGAGCAGTGGCAGGGGTTCCTTTACTCTCAAAAGCTTCCATAACTAACAGTAGCTCTGCAGGTTGTGGCGTCTCCACTTCCGGTGTGGGCAAAGGCAGACGGCTCAGTGCATCGGCACAATTCTCGGTGCCAGATCTATGGTGAATGACATAATCATAGGCAGATAATGTCAGCGCCCACCTCTTGATGTGGGACAATGCATTGGTATTGATACCTTTGTTTTCTGAAAACAATGAAATGAGTGGCTTGTGATGCGTTTTGAGTTCAAAACGAAGACCAGTCATGTACTGATGCATCTTTTTAACCCCACACATGCAGGCTAAAGCTTCTTTTTCTACCATGCTATCAGCTCTTTCCACCTTTGACAAACATTTTGAAGCATACACAACAGGTTGTAGTTTACCCAACTCATTAGCTTGTTGGAGCACTCAGGCAACCGCATATGATGAAGCATCACAGGCCAATACTAGACTCTTACACGGATCATAATGTACCAGTAACTTGTTAGAGCAAAGCTCAATCTTGAGACACACCCCAAACCCAGTTGTCGCCTTTTCTGAGCAGCATGTGCAGTGGCTCTAATTAAGTGCTCAATTTAGGTAAGAAATTACCGAAGTATTTGAGTAGACCAAGGAACGAATGCAGCTCCGTCACATTCTGAGGCCTGGGTGCATTTTTGATGGCCTTGGTTTTTGAGTCCGTAGGCCTGATGCCATCAGCAGCAATCTTCCTCCCTAGAAATTCGACTTCTGGTGCTATGAAGACGCACTTTGAATGTTTCAGCCTGAGTCTCACTTTGTCCAGACGATGTAGAACCTCTTCAAGGTTGTTCAGATGTTCAGCAGTGTCATGACCTGTGACCAGAATGTCATCTTGATACACGACGGTTCTAGGTACAGACTTCAGTAGACTCTTTATGTTACTCTGAAATATGGCTGCAGCCGAGTGAATTCCAAAAGGGCACCTGATGTAGATAAACAGTCTTTTATGAGTGTTGATGCACGTGAATTTCTTCGACGTGTCGACGAACTCCTGTGTCATATAAGCCAACATCAGATCCAATTTTGTGAATGACTTCCCACTGGTTAGCGTTGCAAACAGGTCATCAGCCTTCGGTAACCGGTACTGATCCTGTTTTGAAAACCAGTTGATCGTAACCTTGTAGTCTCCACAAATCCTGACAATGCCACTGCTCTTCAACACAGGAACAATGGGACTGGCCCATTCGTTAACTTCGACCGGTGATATGACCCCTTCACGTTGGAGTCTGTCCAGCTCAATTTCGACCTTCTCCCTCATCATGTACGGAACAGCCCGAGCTTTGTGATGGACGGGTCTCGCACCCGATTCCAGGTGAATCTGCACCTTGGCTCCCGTGAAATTGTTGATGCCCGGTTCAAACAGCAGGGGAATCTTGCTCAGCACTTGAGCACACAAAGTATCATCCATCGATGACAACGCTTTGATATTGTTCCAATTTCATTTGATTATTTCGAGCCAATTCCTGCCGGATAGCATTGGGCCATTTCCTGAAACGGTACATAATGGTAGATCATGAATCACACCATCATATGACACCTTGACTACTGCACTGCCAATCACCGGTATGAGTTCTTTGGTATTGACTGGACTCAGCTTAGGCTTCACAGTCTTAGTGTTCCACAGCTTGTCGAATGTCCTTTAGCTCATTATCGACTGACTCGCACCCGTGTCCAATTCCATCGATACCGGCACGCCATTTAGTTTAACATTTACCATTATCGGTTGGCTCTTTATTCGGAACAAATACAGTCCATACACTTCCTCCTCTGGTATCTCGGGTTGCATATCCAGATCCACGATGGACTGGTCGTCATCATCCACATGGTGAGTTGCAGCATGCTTGCTCAGTTGTGGACGCATTCGCTGAAGAGCCTTTACAGATGTACTGTTTAAAACGACACTGATGATGCCAATGGTTGCCCCACAACACCAACAGGGTGAAATTGGATTCGTATCCGTTGGTGGACTTTGAGCAGCTACAAGTTTCGCATACGCAGTCGAGTAGGCCCTGCCATTAGCAGCTCTGCCATACGGTGACACAATCTTGTTTACAGTACTTGCCGTGGAGCTCCGACTCTTCGATGATATCTGCCTTAAATTATCATCCGTCATCATGCATGCCTGGGCATTGTGATGGTCTTGCTCAAATCCAGTGTCTCTGCATCCAATAACTTCCGGAGGATCACCTCGTGGTTGATTCCTATTATGAAGAAATCTCGCAGCATGTCTCCCAACGCATTGTCGAACTTACATGGCCCAGCAAGATGTCTTAGGTCGGCGACTAATTCCGACACATACTGGCCCTCAGAATGAACATGCGTGCAGAATTGATAGTGTGAGATGATGATGCCTTCTTTTGGCTTGAGATGGTCACGTACCAGAGCACACAATTCCTCAAAGTCTTTGTCCATTGGACGTGCAGGCGAGAGGAGATTCTTTTTGAGGCCATAGATTTTCGGACCACAAACAGTGAAGAAAACTGCCCTGTGCCTAACTGCTTCCTCCATTTTGTTGGCCATGAAGTACTAGTCCAGCCGATCGATAAAATCCGACCAGTCCTCTCCCTCCACGAATCTCTCCAGAATTTCAATGGTGCTTATTTTGCATGCGAGTTATCTCATCGCCAAATGTTATGTACCGTATATACTCGCGTATCCTGCGATCTCGCGTATCATGCGACCCCTAAATTTCCGTCCCCAAAACATGATTTTACCATATATCTCATGTATCATGCGAGTCACTTTTTTGAGATCGAATATAGACCTTAACATGAAACATCAAGTGGATTCTGCTGTGAAAGCTGTTCGCGAATCGAACACCAATACAGCAATCGTTCCAGCTGGCTTGACTAGCGTCGTTCAGCCACAGCTTCTACTGTGTTTGCGGGTAAAAGGAGCATGGGCTGAGATAGATGGAGCCTCTAATAATGCAGCAAACTTCAGAGGGAGTTGTGGGTGGCGGAGGTCGGGTCGCCGGGGGGGTGGGGGGGGGTGAAGAAGAGGTCGGGTTGGGTCACCGGGGGGAAGCGGAGGTCGGGTTGCCGGGTGGGGGGGGAGTTGGGGGAGCGGAGGTCGGGTCGCCGGGGTAGGAAGAGCGGGGGTCAGGCCGGATCCGGTCCGGTCTCTTTCCTCCCCCCCCCCCCCGACCTCCGCGACTCTCTCTCCCCCCCCGACCTCCGCGACTCTCTCTCATCCCCCCCGATACAGTACAAGCGACAATAGAGGCTGCAATCCAGCCCAGGAGATACCTGCCGAGATTCAGCGTGGATACGGTCTGCTTAACAGCCTAACAGCATAATCTTGGCCAGCACTTCACACCCGCAAATTTTGTATCTCGCGTATCATGCGACCCCCCAAATTTAGGTTACAATTTAGGTCTTCAAAAGTCGCATGATACGCGAGTATATATGGTATGTAATAACTCGATAAACTGAATACTGTAAACTCACTCAGGTGCAAACCTGGCTCAACTTTATTCGGGCCCAAAGTGCCCACATTACATGGTGGCTTGCTTTATATACCTGGCCCGCACACACATGCGTACAGCCCAATGACCTCTGACAGTGGAGTCCCCTGGTGGCTAGTAACCCCAAGTATACATACATGACAAAAGTCTCCCTTCTTCCTCCCAAAGCAGCCACACCACACCCAGCCACGCCTTCAGTCCCTCTGAGCTCCCTCTCTGTCTCCTCTTCTGCGCATGTCATGGTGACCCTTGACCTCCAGAATCGCGGGAATTGAGCGTTGCCATGCCATTGCTAAGGATGGCCACACTTTACGGCAGAAGGTCAAAAAAATGTAACGCAACTGCCCATTTGATATCGCTCATGGTAACGCCCATTTTCAAAAATGTGAACTAAATGTTTTGAGAATGGGCGAGAAGCCGGCAATCTGAAATCCCTTTTTTAGTGCCCACACCAGAAATAACGCCCATTTTTAGGCGTTAAGCACAAAAGTGGAGGTTCTAGCCCAATATATTTAAGTGGAAATAGACAGATTTTTAAATGATAAGGGAGACAAGGGTTATGGGGAGCAGGCAGGGAAGTGGAGTTGAAGCCAAGATCAAATCAGCCATGATCTTAGTGAATGGCGGAGCAGGATTGAGGGGCAAATGACCTACTCCTGATCCTATTTCTTATGGTCTTATCAGTAAAACTGATTACTTGGTCATTATCTCATTGCTGCTTGAGGGAACTTGCTGTGAGCAAATTGACGACTGCATTTCCTACATTGGGAGGAGGTGTCTCCAGCTGCACCAACTCGAGCTCCGTGTTTTGGAGCTTGAGCGGTAGCTGCGATCACTGTGGTGCATCCGCGAGACTGAGAGCTACGTGGATAGCACCTTTCTAGAGGCGGTCACCCCACAGCTTAAGAGTGTGCAGGCAGATAGGGTTTGGGTGACCCCTGGACAGAAGAGAAGGACTAGGCAGATAGTGCAGCAGTCCCCTGAGTCCATCTCGCTCTCCAACCGGTACTCTGTTCTGAGTACTGGTGGGGGCGATGGTGACTCTGGGGAGTGCAGCCAGAGCCAAGTCCACGGCACCACGGGTGGCTCAGCTGCACAGGGCGGCGAGGGGGGGGTGGTGAAGAATGGAAGAGCTATAGTGGTAGGGGATTCATTAGTCAGGGGAGCAGACACGTGTTTCTGCGGCCGTAGACGTGATTCCAGCATGGTATGTTGCCTCCCTGGTCAAGGAAGTCACTAAGTGGCTGCAGGGCATTCTGGGGGGAGAGTGTGAACAGCCAGAGGTTGTGGTCCACATTGGTATCAATGACATAGGTAGGAAAAGAGATGAGGTCCTGCAGGCAGAGTTTAGGGAACGAGGAGAGAGTTTAAAAAGCAGGACCTCAAAGGTAGTAATCTCCGGATTACTCCCAGTGCCACGAGCTAGTGAGTACAGAAATAGGAGATTAGAGCAGATGAATATGTGGCTGGAGAGATGGTGCAGGTGGGAGGGCTTTAGTTTCCTGAGGCATTGGAACCGCTTCTGGGGGAAGTGGGACCTGTACAAGCTGGACGGGTTGCACCTCAACAGAGCCGGGACCAATATCCTCGCGGTGAGTGGGGGGTGGGGTTTGCTTGTGCTGTTGGGGAGGGTTTAAACTAGCTTGGCAGGGGGATGAGAACCTGAAAATAGATTCAGTAGGGAGGGGAGTAAAGCTGGAATTAGAAAGCAAAAATAAAGAAAGTGAGTTTGAAGGAGAGAGGAAACAAGTAGGAAAAAAGGGTAAAAAGAAAAACTTAAAGGCACATTGTCTAAATGTACATAGCATTTGTAACAAAATAGACGAGTTGACAGCACAAATTGAGACAAATGGTATGATCTGATAGCCATTATAGAGACGTGGTTGCAAGGTGACCAGGACTGGGAATTTAATTTTCAGGGGTACTTGACAATCCGGAAGGACAGACAGAAAGGAAAAGGAGGTGGGGTAGCTCTCTTGGTAAAGGATGGAATCACTGCAATAGTAAAAAACGATATTGGCTCAAATGATAAAGATGTTGTAACAGTTTTGGTGGAGATAAGGAACAATAAGGGGAAAAAGTCACTGGTGGGTGAAGTCTATAGGTCCCCTAACAGTAGCAACTCTGTTGGTTGGAGCATAAATCAGGAAATAGTGGGGGCTTGTAAAAAGGGAACAGCAATAATCATGGGTGATTTTAACCTCCATATTGATTGGACAAATCAAATTGGTCAGGGTAGCCTTGAGGAGGCGTCTATAGAGTGCATAAGGGACGGGTTCCTTGAGCAGTATGTAACGGAACCAACCAGGGGGCAGGCCATCTTAGATCTGGTCCTGTGTGATGAGACAGGATTAATAAACAATCTCCTAGTAAAGGATCCCCTTGGAATGAGTGATCATAGCATGATTGAATTTCAAAATCAGATGGAGGGTGAGAAAGTTGGATCTCTAACCAGTGTACTAAGCTTAAATAAAGGAGACTATGAAGGTATGAGGGAAAAGTTGGCTAAAGTGGACTGGGAAAATAGATTACAGTGTATGACGGTTGATGAACAGTGGTGTACATTTAAGGAGATATTTCACAACTCTCAAGAAAAATATATTCCAGTGAGGAGGAAAGGGTGAAAGAGAAAAGATAACCATCCGTGGCTAATTAAATAAATAAAGGACGGTATCCAATTAAAAACAAGGGCATACAAAGTGGCCAAAGCTAGTGGGAGGACAGAAGATTGGGAAGCTTTTAAAAGCCAGCGAAGAATGACTAAAAAATTATTAAGAAAGGGAAGATAGACTATGAAAGTAAACAAGCACAAAATATAAAAACAGACAGCAAGAGTTTCTATAGGTATATAAAAAGGAAAAGAGTGGCTAAAGTAAATATTGGTTCCTTAGAGGATAAGACTGGGGAATTAGTAATGGCAGAAACTCTGAATAAATATTTTGTATCTGTCTTTACAGTAGAGGACACTAACAATATTCCAACAGTGGATAGTCAAGGGGCTATAGGGGGGGGGGGGAAGGAACTTAACACAATCACAATCACTAAGGAGGTGGTACTCAGTAAGATAATGGGACTAAAGGCAGATTATTCCCCTGAACATGATGGTTTGCATCCTACGGTCTTAAGAGAAGTAGTGGCAGGGATTGTGGATGCATTAGTTGTAATTTACCAAAATTCCCTGGATTCTGGGGAGGTCCCAGCAGATTGGAAAATTGCAAATGTAACGCCCCTATTTAAAAAAGGAGGCAGACAAAAAGCAGGAAACTATAGACCAGTTAGCCCAACATCTGTGGTTGGGAAAATGTTGGAGTCCATTATTAAAGAAGCAGCAGCAGGACATTTGGAAAAGCAAAATTCGGTCAGGCAGAGTCAGCATGGATTTATGAAGGGGAAATCATGTTTGACAAATTTGCTGGAATTCTTTGAGGATGTAACGAACAGTGTAGATAAAGGGGAACCAGTGGATGTGTTGTATTTGGACTTCCAGAAGGCATTTGACAAGGTGCCACATAAAAGGTTACTGCACAAGATAAAGGTTTGTGGGGTTGGGGGTAATATATTAGCATGGATAGAGGTTGACTAACTAACAGAAAACAGAGAGTCGGGATAAATGGTTAATGCTCTGGTTGGCAACCAGTAACTAGTGGGGTGTCGCAGGGATCAGTGCTGGGACCCCAACTATTTACAATCTATATTAATGACTTGGAAGAAGGGACTGAGTGTAACGTAGCCAAGTTTGCTGACAATACAAAGATGGGAGGAAAAGCAATGCATGAGGAGGACACAAAAAATCTGCAAAAGGACATAGACAGACTAAGTGAGTGGGCAAAAATTTGGCAGATGGAGTATAATGTTGGAAAGCATGAGGTCATGTACTTTGGCAAAAAAAAAATCAAAGAGCAAGTTATTATTTAAATGGAAAAAGATTGCAAAGTGCTGCAGTACAGCGGGACCTGGGAGTACTTGTCATGAAACACAAAAGGATAGTATGCAGGTACAGCAAGTGATCAGGAAGGCCAATGGAATCTTGGCCTTGATTGCAAAGGGGATGGAGTATAAAAGCAAGGAAGTCTTGCTACAGTTATACAGGGTATTGGTGAGGCCACACCTGGAATACTGCGTGCAGGTTTGGTTTCTATATTTACGAAAGGATATACTTGCTTTGGAGGCAGTTCAGAGAAGGTTCACTAGGTTGATTCCGGAGATGAGGGGGTTGACTTATGAGTGAATGTTGAGTAGGTTGGGCCTCTACTCATTGGAATTCAGAAGAATGAGAGGTGATCTTATCGAAACGTATAAGATTATGAGGGGGCTTGACAAGGTGAATGCAGAGAGGATGTTTCCACTGATGGGGGAGACTACAGCTGGAGGGCATGATCTTAGAATAAGGGTCGCCCATTTAAAACTGAGATGAGGAGAAATTTCTTCTCTCAGAGGGTTGTAAATCTGTGGAATTCGCTGCCTCAGAGAGCTGTGAAGCTGGGATATTGAATAAATTTAAGACAGAAATAGCCAGTTTCTTAAACGATAAGGGGATAAGGGGTTATGGGGAGCGGGCATGGAAATGGATCTTATTGCATGGCGGAGCAGGCTCGAGGGGCCGTATGGCCTACTCCTGTTCCTATTTCTTATGTTCTTATTACAACAGTGACTACAGTTCAAAAATACTTAATTAGCTGTAATGCACTTTGGGATGGCGCCAAATAACTTACCTTTGACTTCGAAACAGCAGAAGCATTGCAATCTCATAAATTATAGTGTGAGGACACCTTACAGCACTGCCTGTACACTAAATGGGGCTGCATTATCTGTTCCATGAAGACGTGTTAATGACCAGTGACTCGAAGCTCTCTGAACCTTGAGCACTAAAGTAGTCGCTTTCAGTTTCTGATGTGCTCTGGAAGATTGTAACCGTTCCACTGAAACCTCCAGGAGTCTCTTTACAACTTGTACTTGCTGTAGAATACAGATACACAAGTATCATTTGAATAACATTCTTGCAATATAAAAAGTTCTGAACTTGGACACTATTTTCTGTTTGATTTTTGGAGCTCCTTTTGCATGGCTTTACACTTAAAACCAAGATGATAAAACAAAAATACATTTCAAACTCTCCAGTGGTATCCTGTTGTGAATGCAATAACTCAATAGACTGAATACTGTAAACTCCGAACAGGTACAAACCTGGCTCTACTTTATTAGGACCCAAAGTGATTACATTAAAAGAGGGCTGACCTTTTATACCTGGGCCACACACACGTGCGCACAGCCCAATGACCTCCGACAGTGGCGCCACCTGGTGGCTAGTAAATCCAATCATACATACATGACAATATCCCCCTTTAAGATATTAGTAACGGTCTTTTTACAAATTGAGGCGGTTCGGGGCTTTTCGCTCCCCAGTTGAACATCTCAGTTCAACTCCAGCCTTGGGCAAGCGTTCTGAGTCTGTTATGACTGGGGGCTGGGTAGCCGATCTGATGGGAATGGCAATGACCACTTACATAAGAACATAAGAATTAGGAACAGGAGTAGGCCGTCTAGCCCCTTGAGCCTGCCCCTCCATTCAACAAGATCATGGCTGATCTGGCCGTGGACTCAGCTCCACTTACCCGTCCGCTCCCCATAACCCTTAATTCCCTTATTGGTTAAAAAATCTATCTATTTGTGATTTGAATACATTCAATGAGCTAGCCTCAACTGATTTCTTGGGCAGAGAATTGAAAGGGCTGGGATTGAAAGTCTAGATTCATTGACCATGTCAGTGATTGAAAGTCCAGATTCATTGATGACAGCGGAGTCCTCTGATGACTGAGGGTATGTTGGTTGATCACTGATTGTGTCTTCCTCAAACTGTTCCGGTTCATCCGTGTGCCACAGCTTTTTCTGATCGACATGTTTCCTGCATGTCTGCCCATTCTTGAGCTTAATGATAAACGCTCTGTTACCCTCCTTGGCCGTAACAGTACCGGTGATCCATTTGGGACCTTGACAATAATTCATGTATACACAGGATCATTGATAGAAATGTCGCGTGACACAATAGCGCGATCATGATACCCTTGCTGACTTTGACGTCTGTATTCGAAACGACTATTCAAGTCAGGGTGGACAAGAGGGAGCCTGGTGTTGAGACCTCTCTTCATCAATAGTTCAGCAGGGGAGACCCCAGTAAGTGTATCGGGTCTTGTCCTGTAACTAAGCAATATGCGTGACAAGTGAGTTTGCAGTGAACCTTGAGTTACACGTTTCATACTCTGCTTGATGGTTTGGACCGCACACTCTGCTTGTCCATTGGATGCGGGTTTGAATGGTGCTGACCTCACATGTTTGATACCATTGAGTTTCATGAACTCTTGAAACTCCATACCGGTGAAGCAAGATCCGTTGTCGCTTACAACGATGTCAGGCAGACCATGCGTAGCAAACATGACATGAACGCTCTCAGTGGTAGCTGTGGATGTGCTGGAAGACATGATTGTACACTCTATCCACTTGGAATAGCATCCACCACAACTAAGAACATCTTTCCCAGGAAGGGACCTGCAAAGTCGATGTGGATCCTCGACCATGGTTTAGATGGCCACGACCACAGACTCAGCGGTGATTATGCTGGTGCTTTACTAAGCTGCATGCAAGTGTTGCACTGATGCATACATGATTCCAGATCAGAGTCAATTCCAGGCCACCATATATGAGACCTGGCAATGGCTTTCATCATGACAATACTGGGATGCATGCTATGTAGATCATGCAGAAAATTCTCTCTGCCTTTCTTGGGCATAACAACATGATTACCCCACAGTATACAATCTGATTGAATGGATAGTTCATCTTTGTCTCCTCACACATTTGTTTGGGTATGGCAGACCAATCACCAATCATCCCTCATCATAGGCAGTCCCTCAGAATCGAGGAAGACTTGCTTCCACTCCTGAAGTGAGTTCTTTGGTGGCTGAACAGTCCAATACAAGAGCCACAGACTCTGTCTCAGGTGGGACAGATAGTCGTTGAGGGAAGGGGTGGGTGGGACTGGTTCGCCGCATGCTCTTTCCACTGTCTGTGCTTGATTTCTGCATGCTCTAGGCGTTGAGACTCGAGGTGCTCAGCACCCTCTCGGATGCACTTGCCCCACTTAGGGCGGTCTTGGTCCAGGGATTCCCAGGTGTCAGTGAGGGTGTTGCACTTTATCAGAGAGGCTTTGAGGATGTCCTTGTAGCGTTTCCACTGCCCACCTTTGGCTTGTTTGCCATGAAGAAGCTCCGAGTAGAGCACTTGCTTTGGGAGTCTCGTGTCTGGCATGTGGACTATGTGGCCTGCCCAGCGGAGCTGATCGAGTGTGGTCAGTGCTTCAATGCTGGGGATGTTAGCCTGAGTGAGGATGCTGATGTTAGTGCACCTGTCCTCCCAGGGGATTTGTAGGATCTTGCGGGGACATCTTTGGTGGTATTTCTCCAGCGACTTGAGGTGCCTTCTGTACATTGTCCATGTCTCTGAGGATACAACGTTTCACCAATCACCACTAAGGATACAACGTTTCACAACCGATAATATCGGGTCCTGGCTGATCTAGGTCTGAACTTGTTGGGCCATGACTGGGGTTCCTTCACTTTCAAAAGCATCCATGATTAACGGTAGGTCTGCCAGTTGTGGTGTTTCCACCTTCAGTGTGGACAACGGCAGACTGCTCAATGCATCGGCACAATTCTCAGTGCCAGTTTATAGCGAATGACATAATCATAGGCAGATAATGTCAGTGCCCACCTCTGGATGCGGGACGATGCATTGGTATTGATACCTTTGTTTTCTGAAAACAATGAAATGAGTGGCTTGTGATCTGTTTCGAGTTCAAACGAAGACCAAACAGGTACTGATGCATCTTTTTAACCCTATACACACAGGCTAGTGCTTTTTTCTCTCCCATGCTGTAGGCTCTTTCCACCTTTGACAAACTTTTTGAAGCATCTGCAACAGGTTGTAGTTTACCTGACTCATTAGCTTGTTGGAGCACGCAACCAACTCCATATGACGAAGCATCACAGGCCAATACTGGACGCTTACATGGATCATAATGTACCAGCAGCTTGTTAGAGCAAAGCAGATTAGTAGTTTTCTCAAAAGCTCTATCTTGAGATGCACCCCAAACCCAGTTGTCGCCTTTTCTGAGCAGCATGTGCAGTAGCTCTAAGTAAGAAATTACCGAAGTAGTTGAGTAGACCAAGGAACAAATGCAGCTCCATCACATTCTGAGGCTTGGGTGCATTTTTGATGGCCTTAGTTTTCGAGTCCGTATGCCTGATACCATTAGCAGCAATTTTCCTCCCCAGGAATTCGACCTCCAGTGCCATGAAGATGCACTTTGAGTGTTTCAGTCTGAGTCCCACTTTGTCCCGACGATGTAGAACCTCTTCCAGGTTGTTCAGATGTTCCTCAGAGTCACGACCTATGATCAGTATGGCATTTTGGAACACGACAGTTCTAGGGACGGACTTCAGTAGACTCTCCATGTTCCTCTGAAATATGGCTGCAGCTGAGCGAATTCCAAAAGGGCACCTGTTGTAGCTAAACGGTCCTTTATGAGTGTTGCTGCACATAAGTTTCTTCAACGTGTCGACCAGCTCCTGTGTCATGTAGGCCGACGTCAGATCCAGTTTTGTGAACAACTTCTCCCGGCTAGCATTGCAAACAGGTCAACAGGTAATGGATATTGATCCTGTTTCAAAACTCG
Organism: Pristiophorus japonicus; assembly: GCF_044704955.1. NCBI lineage: Eukaryota > Metazoa > Chordata > Chondrichthyes > Pristiophoridae > Pristiophorus > Pristiophorus japonicus. The sequence goes on from NC_091977.1 coordinate 350,174,898, forward strand.
GTTGATCGTAGTCTCCACAAATCCTGACAGTGCCATCACTTTGCAAAACGGGAACAATGGGGCTGGCCCATTCATTAAATTCAACCGGTGATATGATCTCTTCACGCTGGAGTCTGTCCAATTCGATTTCAACCTTCTCCCTTATCATGTACGGAACTGCCCGAGCTTTATGATGGATGTGCCTTGCATCTGAGTCCACGTGGATCTGCACCTTGGCTCCCGTGAAATTGCCGATGCCTGGTTCAAACAGCGAGGGGAACTTGCTCAGCACTTGAGCACATGGAGTATTCTCCTCCGACGACAATGCTTTGATCTCGTTCCAATTCCATTTGATTTTTTCTAACCAGTTCCTGCCGAACAGTGTTGGCCCATTGCTTGGAACAATCCATAATGGTAAATCGTGAACTGCACCATCATACGACACCTTGATTACTGCACCGCAAACCGTGAGGAGGCCGGCCGGCGCCGAACTGCGTCTGCCTCTTTCTCCATTTTGTTGGCAACGAAGTACTGGTTCAAGCAGGCTACAAAGTCTGCCCAATCTTCTCCCTCCATAAATCGCTTCAGAATTCCAATTGTGCTCATTTTTGCATGCGAAAGTTCTTGTTACCTCGTCGCCAAATGTTGTGTATGCAATAACTCAATAGACTGAATACTGTAAACTCTGAACAGGTACAAACCTGGCTCGATTTTACTAGGGCCCAAAGTGATTACTATACAAGATGGCTGGCCTTTTATACCTAGGCCGCACACACATGCACACAGCCCAATGACTTCTGACAGTGGCGCCACCTGGTGGCTAGTAAATCCAAGCATACATACATGACAACTCCCTGTAAAATTTGACTTTAGTGATGGCTGTTATGTAGCGCTACAAATCAGTCCAGGAAACTTGAAAACAGCCCTGAATATTATCCTATGACCAAGGCCAGTGCTTTATAGTGACTGAATCAATTATATTCAATTTTTATCATATAGGATACCAGGATTTTTAAGTGATTTGGAGATCATGTTTTATCTATGATCAGTTTTCCAATATAAACCCAAGCTCAAAGGCCTTGCATATGATATGTAAAAATTAGTAGTTCCACTGAGAGTGTAGTGGGATGTGAGTTTGACTAAACTTAAGCTGCAGTTATACACAATATTACATAATTTTTATTGCAGGATAAACTGAAATGCATATAGTTTTTTTTGCAGTGTTGGACTTATACATTTCTTACTTTAAAACACTTCAAAAGTACTTAATTGGCTGTAAAGCGCTTTGGGAAGTAGTGAGATCATGAAATGCACACAAGTCTTTCTTTCTGAATGAGACATGAGCACTGAAGAGAAGAGATATATTTCTGGGGAAGAGAAATTTTAGGGAATGTAAGCCTCCCAAGGATTTTTTTTTACATTCCAGCATGTTGAGGTCTATTATAATTCTGCATGTGCAGCTTAAATTAATTCATTTCAGAAAGGCTACGGAAATGTTGAAGCTATTAAAATGAAGTTATTATTTCAAATTACAATTGACTCGATGTTTGTACCATCAGAAGGAATAACATAGCAGGCCTTCAGGAGTGCACTTCACCCCTTCTCACTGAGAGTGTAGTGGGATGTGAGTTTGACTAAACTTAAGCTGCAGTTATACACAATATTACATAATTTTTATTGCAGGATAAACTGAAATGCATATAGTTTTTTTTGCAGTGTTGGACTTATACATCTTTGAGCTGGAGAACAAACCATGGATAAAGTGCAAGATTCTTTGTGAGAGGGCATAATGACACATGAGAGTAAATTTTTTTTAAATTGGTTAAAACAATGGAAGTGGGTTTCCTTTGAGTTTTGTCATGCTCAGCAATCTTGTGTAAAGCTACGTGTCTTAAACATTCTTCAGGAGATCAAAATGCCATCAATGCATTTTATATACATGCAATGACACCCCAAAGATCCATCATCATCATAGGCAGTCCCTCAAAATCAAGGAAGACTTGCTTCCACTCTAAAAGTGAGTTCTCAGGTGACTGTATAGACCAATGCGAGAATTACAATCTCTGCCACAGGTGGGGCAGACAGTGGTTGAAGGAAAGGGTGGGTGGGGAGTCTGGTTTGCCGCATGCTCCTTTCGCTGTCTGCCTTGATTTCTGCATCCTCTCGACAACGAGACGTGAGGTGCTCAGCGCCCTCCCGGATGCTCTTCCTCCATTTTGGGCGGTCTTGGGCCAGAGATTCCCAGGCTTCACAGCACTCCTGAAGGATGTTGCTGGCCCCTGATGGCCTTCTCCTCCCTCTGCTCCCAGGACCTACCTGCCAGTGAGTCAACCAGACCAAATGTATTGTTGTCACACCAGCAAGCTGCATCTAGATGCCCGATTGCTGTCCGCTATGTTAGTTGACCCTTGGGCCTCCAACTTCTGGCACAGACTCCCAATGCACTGCCTGTTTGAGGCTTAAAAATGGGCCTGGAGCAATATTTAACCCTTGGACAAAATCATAAGCACACTAGCACCTATGCTATCTGGTCTGGTAATTTTCCTTTGATAAGAATTTTAAAGGAAATGTTTGCCATTCGTGTGCCTAATCTTCATCTGATTGGGATGCTGTATGTTTAGCATTGAACCATGGATTGCTGACGACTTTTCAGTAAATAGAGTGTGCCTTAGCCAAAGAAATGTGATTATATAATGGGAACGGTAGCATTGTAGTTAAGTTATGGGACTAGTAATCCAGATATAATAATCCGGAGATGTGAGTTCAAATCCCACCACAGCAGCTGGGAAATTTAAATTCAGTTAATTAAATAAATCTGGAATAAAAAGCTAGTGTCAGTAATGTGATCATGAAACTACCGGATTGTTGTAAAAACCCATCTGGTTCACTAATGTCCTTTAAGGAAGGAAATCTACCTAGTCTGGCCTATATGTGACTCTCGACCCTCAGCAGTTTGGTTGACTTTTAACTGCTCTCTAAAATGGCCTAGCAAGCCACTCAGTTGTAACAAACCGCTACAAGAAACAATAATATGAATAAAACTGGACGGAACACCTGGCATCAACGAAGGCACCGGCTTTGGACATGACAACGGCACACCCAGCCCAGTCGACCCTGCAAATTCCTCCTCACTCAGTTGTTCAACAGCCTGACATAGTCATTCTTACAGAATCATACCTTTCAGCCAATGTCCCAGACTCCTCCATCACCATTGTAAGAATAAAAGTGTTTAGTAATGATAAAATTGATTCTGTGTATATATAAATGAGATTATCGAGAAAGACAAGTTTAAAGAGACAAAATGGACACCTTCCCCAAGTCTATGTGTTCTCTGGCTGGGCAGAGCCCAAGGGACAAAGGAAGCATGACTTTGAAACTCACCCAACTAGAAAAGGTATTAATTGGAAAGCCATTAACCTAATCAAGATCCTCCGGACAGACACATGTATGAGGAGAAGCCAATAGGGAACTGCTCTGGAACCAAGAACCAATCCTGGGGCTTTCTGAGAAACAATGGACTCAAGGATATAAAATCTCAAGCGAAAAGATTGCTCACTCTCTTGTTTCTTCTTAAGCACACAGCAAAGCAGCAAACCTTCCTCTACACAAGACCAGACCAAGAAGCAGGCCATGTGCTTTGCCAGAGGGAAGTAAAGTATACCTTTCTATAAATCATTATTGTAACGTCATTGTATCTGTTATAACGAAGTAGGTTTTCGACTGCTGTTTGTCTGATAGACATGCATGTGTGTGTGTGTTTAATAAACTTATTCCAAATTGTTTTCAAAGAATCGGTCTTGCTGTCAATTTAATGCCAGAGATTTAGAAATCTTACACCATCCCTTGATATGTCTCACCAGCAAGACAGTCCCACCGAGGTGGCGGTATACAGTCAGGGGAGTAGCACTGGGAGTCCTCAACATTGGCTCCGGGTCCCATGAAGTCTCATGGCTTCAGGTCAAGCACGGGCAACGACACCTCCTGCTGATTACCACCTACCGCCCCCCCTCAGCTGATGAATCAGTACTCCTCCATGTTGAATACCACTTGGAAGAAGCACTGAGGGTAGCAAGGGCACAGAATGTATTCTGGATGGAAGACTTCAATGTCCATCACCAAGAGTGGCTTGGGTGCACCACTACTGACCGAGCTGGCTGAGTCCTGAAGGACATAGCTGCCAGACTGGGCCTGCAGCAGGTGGTGAGAGAACCAACAGAGGGAGTGTGGCATCAAGGAGCCCTAGTAAAATTGAAGTCAATGGGAATCAAGGGGAAAACTCTTCACTGGTTTGAGTACAAAGGAAGATGGTTGTGGTTGTTGGAGGTGAATCATCCCAACCCTAGGACATCGCTGCAGGAGTTCCTCAGGGCAGTATCCTTGGCCCAACCATCTACAGCTGCTTCATCAATAACTTTCCTTCCATCATAAGTTCAGAAGTGGGGATGTTTGCTGATGATTGCGCTCCTGTCTCTGGAGTGGGATTTGAAGCCAAAACCTTTTGACTCAGAGAAGAGTGTGCTACTACTGAGACAAGGCTGATACCTTGAAATACAATGAAGAACTGTATAAGCCAAATTATGTGGGCATTAAAGAATCTTGAAGTGAATTCACACAAGAAATCCTTGTAAGCCTGCCTAACTGTATGAAGTATGTTCATTGAATCATGGAAGAGTGCAGCACAGAAGGAGGCCATTCGGCCTATCGAGTCTGCACCGAAGAGCAATCCAGTTAGTCCCACTCCCCCAGCCCTTTCCACATATCCCTGCAATTTATCCAATTACATTTTGGAGACTGCTATTGAATCCGTATCCACTAACCTATCAGGCAGTGCAATCCAAATCCTAACCACTCATTTCATAAAGAAGTTTGTCCTCATGTCACCTCTGGTTCTTTTGCCAATCACCTTAAATCTGTGCCTGCACATTATCGACCCTTCAGCCATTGAAAACAGTTTCTCTTTATTTACACTATCTGTATCCTTCATGATTATAAACAGCTCTATCAAATCTCCTCTTAGCTTTCTCTGCTCCAAGGAGAACAACCCCAGCTTCTCCAGTCTATACACGTAACTATAATCCCTCATCCCTAGAACCATTGTTGTAAATCACTTCTGTACCCTCTCCAAAGCTTTGTTCATTTAGTGTCTGACAGAAAAGCCTTGAGGGTGATCATTTCACAACACGTAATGTGTTCTGTGTATCTCAAGACCTGTCTGTTTGCAAGACAAGATGGCACATAATAGAAGGGAGCAAACAAGAAGTGGAGGAAGCACAAGGCAGTACAAGGCATTGAGTCTGTTTGAGGAGGCCATCCTGGACATGATAAGACACAGGCTTATTGAGGGATAAGGGATGGTGAAACAGGAAGCCTTCTCCAAGCTCAGTGCTAGCAATATTGTGACTGGCAGAAGATAGGTGGCAGGGTAATAGCTTTTTCCAACAACCAGTGCACCTCACTGCGAATGTGGAAGAAAATAATAGGCCTCAGGAAAGGTAATGTCATTTTTTTCTACCATTCTTAACTTTTCAACTTCTAAACGTTAGATTATTCTGATAGGTGAGCCCAAATTTCCTTTGATTCCATGAGTTAGTCACTGAGGCGTACGAAAGCATGGGCCTTACACTAAACATCCGTAAGGCAAAGGTCCTCCACCAACATGACCCCGCCACACAGCACTGCCCCCCAGTCATCAAGATCCACGGCGCAGCCCTGGACAACGTGGACCACTTTCCATACCCCATCCTTTCCTTCAACAACTGTCTGTCCCACCTGTGATAGAGACTAAAATTCCCATATTGGACTGTTCAGTCACCTACGAACTCACTTTTAGAGTGGAAGCAAGTCTTCCTCAATTTCGAGGGAGTGCCTATGATGATGGTGTACCTATGTGGGCACGCAGGTATAGCAGGCGGTGAAGAAGGCAAATGATATGTTGGCCTTCATAGCTAGGGGATTTGAATATAGAAGCAGGGAAGTCTTACTGCAGTTGTACAGGGCCTTAGTGAGGCCTCACCAGGAATATTGTGTTCAGTTTTGGTCTCCTAGTCTGAGGAAGGACGTTCTTGCTATTGAGGGAGTGCAGCGAAGGTTCACCAGACTGATTCCAGGGATGGCTGGGCTGTCATATGAGGAGAGACTGGATCAACTGGGCCTTTATTCACTGGAGTTTAGAAGGATGGGAGGGGATCTCATAGAAACATATAAGATTCTGACGGGACCGGACAGGTTAGATGCGGGAAGAATGTTCCCGATGTTGGGGAAGTCCAGAACCAGGGGACACAGTCTTAGGATAAGGGGTAGGCCATTTAGGACTGAGATGATGAGAAACTTCTTCACTCAGAGAGTTGTTAACCTGTGGAATTCCCTGCCGCAGAGAGTTGTTGATGCCAATTCACTGGATATATTCAGGAGGGAGTTAGATATGGCTCTTACAGTTAAGGGGATCAAGGGGTATGGAGAGAAAGCAGGAAAAGGGTACTGAAGGAATAAACAGTCATGATCTTATTGAATGGCGGTGTAGGCTCGAAGGGCCGAATGGCCTACTCCTGCACCTATTTTTCTATGTTTCTATGTTTCTATGATATGATGATGACGAAACTCTTAAGTCAATTTAGTCATCATCATCATCATAGGCAGTCCCTCGGAGTCAAGGATGATTTGCTTCCACACTAAAAATGAGTATTCAGGTGACTGATTAATTCATTTTAAACGGTGAAAGATGCCTGTGCATGAATTATTTTAATGTGCGGTGGCCGTTGCACACCAGCCACCACAAGGGCTTGACGGAGCAAGATCTTGGTCCAGTGGCAAGGGGATCCAAGACGATTGGAGGCCAGGCTCCGCCACATGTGTCAATACATACACACAAACTCAAACATACTCCGACTGTCCTCCTTCCCACAGGACCTCTCTCTACGTGGAACTCATAGTATGCAATGTGAGCCTCACAACCTCACAGCCTCGCTATTGGCCTGTGCTGCACCTTCCCTTGATCTTGTCCACGCTGCTTCATCTCTGGGCTTCGACCTCTCCACTCCTCCGTGCCTCATCCGTCCTCTTCGCTCCGCCTCCGACCTTTGGACCTCGCCGGTCCCAACCTCCCGACCTCACTCGTCCTGATCTCTGAACTTCATTGATCCCGACCACCAGACCCTGTCGGTCCCGACCTCCGCTCCTTGCCGCTGCCGACCTCCGCTCCTCCCCAATTCCGACCTCTGCTCCTCGCTATTTCCAACCTCCGCTCCTCGCCGCTTCCGACCTCCGCTCCTCACCGGTCCCGACCTCCGCTCTTCACCGGTCTCGACCTCTGCTCCTCACCATTTCCGACCTCCGCTCCTCGCCGCTTCCGACCTCCGCTCCTCACCGGTCCCGACCTCCGCTCTTCACCGGTCTCGACCTCCGCTCCTCACCATTTCCGACCTCCCCTCCACACCGCTTCCAACCTCCGCTCCTCGTCGCTTCCGACCTCCCCTCCTCGCCGTTTCTAACCTCTGCTCCTCGCTGCTTCCGTCATCTGCTTCTCCTGCTCCTAGGTCCCAACCCCTCCACTAGGCTCCACCATATTCCAAGAGATGCCATCAATCATCTACCTGCACTCTGATGACGTCTAATTTTGTCGTCCACTTTGGTTTTGTCGCCCTCTCGAGACCATTGTTGATTCTACTGCTGCGGTGGCTAGCTTTATTTGATTTGCCCACAGCTTCAGCTTCGCATTCCAAAGTCAATTTAGTAAACAAATGATGAATGTATATTAGCAATAAAATATATTTACAATAGGAATTCTGTTATCTCCTGAAAAGAAAAATCATAAAAGTTCAAAATCTATATGCTAAGCTATTATTTTGCAAATAATTTGTGCTGCTTATTAGTACTGCTTGCCACTCCAAAACTGTCATTCAACCTTGCAGCCTTTTGAATACTTGGCATGTCTAGCCATACAGCAACATGGCATGCATATAAGACACAAGTTACACTTGGAACTGTTGCCACACTGACATTGCAGTGGTGTTTCAACGAAAATTCCTTCTGAAACATGCTAGCTGTATGATCCATGTTCAATTACTCATGCATAGAATGCGCTGTAAAATAACATCAGTTAACCCTCTGTACTTTGTGAAATGCAGTAGTGCACTGAAATTGGCTAGCCTGTGTCGCGCTATACTTAATATTCAGTGCAAAAGAAAGTGAAAGTGCTTCAGCTATGTAGAACAATTAATCCAACTTGGTAGGCAGCAAATTGCCTGATACTGGAGTGAGCCTTGCCTCAACGGCAGCATTCCCACCTCTGAGTCAGAAGATTATGGGGCAGAAATTCGGTAGCACCCTGTTCGGGGCGGTAACTTTTGAAATTTTGAAAATTTAGCGCCAGGTGCTAAGGATTCTAAACTTCTGAATTGCGCTTTAGCGCCCCAGGAAGGAAGGGGGCGGTAAATCAAATGCTAATGATCTTAGTGGGGCACTACAGGGACACTACCACCAGATCGCTACCGAATTTCAGGTGAATTGCATTCAGCAACCATCCTTCAATCCTTCACACGGGCTCATTCCAGCTCTTAAAGGGGAGTTTGTCTTAATGAGCAGCTGCTCATTTTCAGCATTCCTGGAACTGAAGTCAACATGGTTGCAAGTGAAATACTTCATGGCTATGGCTGATCCCAATCCAAATCCCAGGGGGGAGAGCTTGTTGGTTCACAAATGTCACATTGGATGCATTGGTGGCTGCAGTGGAGCGAATGAGGGCAGTGCTGTTCCTGGCCAATGGACGGACACCATTGCACCAGGTCTTCAGGGCTGGTGCACAAGTATGGAGGGAAGTGGAAGAGGAGGTCTCGGCCAGTAGTGTTATGCAATGCAGCCTGACACTGTGTCATAAAAAATTCACCGACCTCAGTCAGGTGGTCAAGGTGAGTACAGTGGAGAAGGAATCTGCTGTCCTCTCTCAGGATGACAGCATTCCTGATCCCACCAGTGGCACTCATCCATAGTACTTGTTGCTGGCGTTCACCCAGCCATCCCAGACTGCCGCCGTCTGGCCTGAGGTGGTGCAGTCTATAGCCGGGCCTTCCAAGCCCAGAGCTGGTTGAGGGCATCCTGCACGGCCATCTGTAGTCACTGGCCCTGACACTCAGCCCTGCTGCAGCCATTGGGGAGACACTACGTAGGAGCTGTACAATAGGTAAAGGCAGTGTTAAGAGGGGATATAAGGTTTTGCACAAGGGTGAATTTAATCATTGTGTTTATATCTTGTTAATGTTTTCAGATAAAATTTTAATTGGAATGTTGCATATTTGATGCTGTCTCTCACTTCAGTTTTGGGGCTGTGGTATGGAATGAGAAATTGTTGTGCTGATGGGGATGTGCAGAGCAACCGGAATGTGGCCGGGAATTCATTGGACCGAAGTCTGATGAGGCGGTCGCGGACTGCTTTGTAGAAGGCTGATTGAGTGACTGCCCCCTCTCTCGCTGCCGCTGCTTCTATTCATCTTCGTCCTGCTCCTCCTTATCCTTGTCCTCCTCCTGAGGTGGTGGAGCTGTGCCTGGTGGTAATGGCTGCGCCCTCATGATGGCTAAGTTGTTCAGCATGCAGCAGATGATGGCGAAACGGGACACCCGCTCAGCCAATTATTGGAGGACTCCTCTCAAGTGGTTAAGGCAACAGGACCATTGCTTGAGCACTCCGATGTTCTGCTCAATGATGTTCCTGGTGGCAGCATGGCTCTTATTATATGCGTGCTGGGCAGGAGTGTTGGGGTTGCGGAGGGGTGTCATGAGCCAGGTGGAGAGCGGAAGCTCTCGTCTCTGACCAGCCAGCCACGAGCTTGGTGTGGTGGCTGGAAGAGAGCTGGCGCACCAGTCTGGCGCAGAATGAATGCATCGTGGTTGCTGCCAGGATAGCAGGCATTGACGGTGAGGATTCGACATGTGTGGTCATACACCAACTGCACATTAAGTGAGTTACAGAATACCTCAGGATTTTTATGCAGTGCCCGCAAAGCGACGTGGGTGCAGTCAATGGTGCCCTGCACCATGGGGAAGCCCATTATCCTGGAAAAGCCACATGCACGTTCATGCTGCTTCTGTCTGGTGACGGGGGAAATGTAGTCCCTCCTCCTTCTGTAGAGAGCATCTGTGACCTCGCGGATGCAGCAATGGACAGCAAGCTGGGAGATGTAGCACACTTGAAGGATCCACTGGCGTAGAAATTGAGCGCGATGGTGACCATGGCTGCCACTGAGAGAGACGTCCTCACCCTGGTCTGAGGCTCGAGGTCTGGTTACAGAAGGTGGCAGAGCTCTGTGACCACATCCTTGCTGAAGTGCAGCCTTCAAACACACTGTTCCTCAGCTAAATTAATGTAGGATAACTGCTGCCGGAATAACCTGGGAGGGTAAGGCCTCCTGTTGAGAGTCCAGTTGGTCCTCCTACTTCTGACCACATTCTGCAGTCTTTCTTTGTACCTCAGTTGCCTCTGACAGTGACCCTGGAGGACGAGGTCCAGTGCCAGCACAGCCCCCATGAAACGATATAAATGTTGGATTTTCAAATTTGTCCTCAATGAAAGTCACAATTCTTTATGAGCCAGAACACTCCTTCAACTTCAAATCGTTCAAGACGCCTTTCTGCCTATGTGAAACGAAGAAGGAATCATTATTGTCTGACTGAAAGTAAACCAGATGCTGGCGCCTTTAAATAGTGCTCCTCCAACCGACATCCAAATGAAATCCGACTGCTGAAGTTGTTGTTGTTAGCGCCAGGCGCATAACCAGGAGGCGACAGCCAATCTTTGTTCTAAGGCGCTGCGTATGTTGATGACGTCAGCATCGCTGGGCGCAGCAGAGTGGGGTGCTATATCTTACCGCCACTGCAAAATTTCGGTCAAAAACTCATTTGCAAAGTAGCCCAATTTCTCCCCCTATGTGCGCAAGCCCCACTCCAGACAGTGCCAGTGAGCAGAGGTGAGCATTCTGGTCTCTGAATACTGGCTTCCAATTGGATACTTGTATCCAATAGGAGGGGAATGCCCAAACCCCCGCCCATCCCCCGCCATCACAGCCAGAATTCCAGCCTCTGAATACTAGGTTGACATCCAAAGGGTAACTTGCATCTGATGGGAGCAGTGTGCCCACTCCCCCCTCCCCCACCCCCCACTCAAACACACACACAATCCTTGAAGCCTTGGAGAGAAGGAGACCAACATTGAAGCCTCTGGTTGCCATCCAATAGGATACTCGTGTATGATGGGAGTGGAGTGGTAACCCCTTCCACCGCTCCCCCACCCCGACCACACCCCCATTACAATTAGCCACTCTTCCTGGTAAGAGGTATGAGTTGGGCTAACGATCTGTCCATGGAAAAAAGAGGCTTCATTATAAAAACAACTCAGAACACAATCTGTTGGATGTAAAGCAGTGGAAGAAATGGGTTGTCTCCTGTGACAATAGGCACAGAAGAGAAACAAGAAGATTTTGAAAACAATTCATATGCTAGTCTGGAGGGTGGCAGAGGCATGCATAACAGTTGAGGGAGGAGATGACCTTTACAGTTACTGGTGCTGTTCCTATGCTGGAGGTTGGCTCCAGGAATGTAGTATGTAGTATGCTGTACATGGTGTAAATTTGTAACTGCCTCCATGCTGATCTGGATGCAGAAGCAGTTCCTTGTGGTCTTTGCTGGATAGGTGTGCAGGGCCTGCAGATACAATTGGTAGCATAATTGGGATTATATAGTCAGGGAAGCAGACAGGTGTTTCTGTGGCTGCAGAAGTGACTCAAGGATGGTATGTTGCCTCCCTGGTGCCAGGGTCAAGGATGACACCGAGCGGCTGCAAGGCATTCTGGGGGGAGAGGGAGAACAGCCAGAGGTTGTTGTCTATATCGGTACCAATGACATAGGCAGAAAGAGGGATGAGATCCTGCAGGCAGAGTTTAGGGAGCTAGAAGAGTGATTTAAAAAGTAGGACCTCAAAAGGTAGTAATCTCCAGATTGCTGCCGGTGCCACGTGCTAGTGAGTAAAGAAATAGGAGGCTAAAGAAGATGAAGGGAGATGGGAACCGGAGAATAGATTCAGTTGGGAGAGAAGCAAAGCTGGAATTGGGCAGCAGAGAAGTAGAAGTAAAAAGTGAATTTGGAAGACGGAGGAAACAAGGGCTGGAAAATAGACAACAGGGGAGTTTGGCAATACTAAATGGTATATACTTGAATGCAAGAAGTATAGGAAATAAAGCAGATGAGCTGAGAGCACAGATTGACACTTGGGAGTATGATATTATAGCTATTACTAAGACATGACTGAAAGAAGGGCAGATATGGGAGCTCAATATTCCTGGTTACAGGGTTTTCAGATGGGATAGAGAGGGGGTTAAAAAAGGAGGGGGGGTTGCAGAATTGATTAAAGAAACAATTAAAGTTGTGAGAAGGGATGATATGTGAGAAAGGGTCATCAAACGAGGCCATATGGGTTGAATAAAAGAACAAAAAAGGGGCAATCACACTACTGGGAGTGCACTATAGACCCTCAAGCAGTCAGAGGCAGATAGAAGAACAAATCTGTGGCAAATTGCTGCAAAGTGCAAAAACTATAGAGCTGTAATAGTGGAGGATTTCAACTACCCTAATATTAACTGGGAAAAAGGTAATGTGAATGGTCCAGAGGGTGCGGAATTCCTAAAATGCATTTAGAAGAAATTCTTTAGCCAGTATGTAACAAGCCCAACAAGGGAGAGGACGGTTCCGGACTTGGTTTTAGGGAATGAAGAGGGGCAGGTGGAAGGGGTATCAATGGGTTAGCATTTTGATGCTAGTGATCATAATTCAGTAAGATTTAGGGTAGTTATGAAAAAGGACAAAGGGGGACCAGGAATAAAAGTTCTGAATTGGGGTAAAGCCAATTTTGCTGAGCTGAGATGGAATTTGGCCAAACTGGACTGGAAATGGCTACCTCATGGTGAATCAGTGTCAGAGCAGTGGGAGGTATTCAAGGAGGAGATCCTGAGGGTACTTAAAAAAAAAGGATGGGGCTAACAAATCTAGAGCCCCCTGGATGTCAAGGGACATACAGGGTAAGATAAAGAAAAAAGAGAAGCTTATGACAGATACCAGGAACTCAATACTGCAGAAACTCTAAAGGTGTATAAGAAGTGCAGGGGTGCAATTAAAAAAAAAAATACCAGGAAAGCAAAGAGAGAGCATGAAAGAATGTTGGCAAGTAAAATCAGAGAAAACCCAAAGATGTTTTATAAATACATTAAGAGCAAAAGGATAACTAGAGAATGAGTGGGGCCTATTAGAGACCATAAAGGAAATCTATGTGTGAAGGCGGAAGACGTGGGTAGGATTCTTAATGAATACTTTGCATCCGTTTTCACAAAAGAGAGGGGCGATGCAGACTGCAATGAGGGAGGAGGAGTGTGAAATATTTGACAAGATAAACTTAGTGAGAGAGAGGAAGTATTAGCAGAGGCTCTGACCATCATTTTCCAATCCTCTCTGGCTACAGGTGCAGTGCCAGAGGACTGGAGGACTGCTAATGTTGTACCTTTGTTTAAAAATTTAGAAAGGGATAGACCAAGGAGTTACAGGCCAGTCAGCCTAACCACAGTGTTGGGAAAATTATTGGAAAAAGTCCTGAGGGACAGGATAATTCTTCATTTGGAAAGACATGGATTAATCAACGACAGTCAGCATGGATTTGTCATAGGAAGGTCGTGTCTGACTAACTTGATTGAATTTTTCGAGGAGCTAACTAGGAGGGTTGATGAGGGCAGTGCATATGATGTAGTGTATATGGATTTTAACAAAGCTTCTGATAAGGTCCCACATGGCAGACTTGTCATGAAAGTAATAGCCCATGGGTTCCAGGGCAAAGTGGCAAGTTAGATCCAAAATTGGCTCGGAGACAGGAAGCAAAGGATAATGGTTGATGGATGTTTTTGTGACTGGAAGGCTGTATCCAGTAAGGTTCTGCAGGGCTCAGTGCTGGGTCCCTTGCTTTTTGTGGTATATATCAATGACATGGACTTAAATGTTGGGGGTATGATTAAGAAGTTTGCAGATGACACTAAAATAGGCTGTGTGGTTGATAATGAAGAAGAAAGCTGCGAACTGTAGGAAAATATTGAGCCTGAAATTCTGACATCCCCAGGCCTGTACAAAGTTTCTACGGACCCCCCAAGAACATTTGTACGTGTAAATTTGCGCAAAATTTACGCATATAAATGTCCTCAAACATCTTGTGCCTGAAAAATCAGGCGCATAGCCTATAGGCGCAAGTGTTTTAAAACACACAACAACATATAAAAATAAAGTTATGAAAACATATTTTATTGTTAAAAACCATCTCCATAATGGTAAGTTTATTTTAAGGCATAATTAAAAAAACTTTTTTAAAAATCGGGAAAATATTTTTTTATAAGACATTAATAACTTTAATTTAAATGAATCTTAAATATGTAGTGTATATTTTCTATTTTTTATTAGTGTTTTGGCTGTTTGGGGGGGCTTCTCATTCATAGTAATAGGAGTTTCGGACTTACAAAACTCCTATTACTATGAATGAGAATATACTATACCTGATTGGCTGCCCAGAGCCATGTGACTCCAGCTCCAGGCCTGCGCACGTCCCGACGTACATGCACTGCGATGCGCAGCAAGAGGAGGTGTGTGCATCGGAAAGTCGAACGGGCGCAGCACCTTCAGGTAGGTTTGTATTTTTTTCTCTAAATTCTAGTCGAACGCCCGCGGGAAGGAGAAAGCTGAATTTCTGGGCCATTAATGTACTGGTCAGGTGGGCAGAACAGTGGCAAATGGAATTCAATCTCGATAAGTGTGAGATAATACATTTGGGGGAGGTCTAACAAGGCAAGGGAATACACATTAAATGGTACGACACTGAAAAGTGTAGAGGAAAAAAGGGACCTTGGAGTGCAGGTCCACGGATCCCTGAAGGTAGCAGGCCAAGTAGATAAGGTGGTTAAGAAGGCATAAGCAATACTTGCCTTTATAAGTCGAGGCATGGAATACAAGAGCAAGGAGGTTATGCTTGGTGGGATTGGTGACCCATCCACCTCCACGGAGGTGTGTGGGGGACCTGACCCATCCACCTCCATGGCACGAACCTGGTATTGCAGTACTTCCAGGAACGGTGCAGTGGCTCTAGGCCTTTTGGCTAAGAGCATTGGCGCAGAGTGATCCTTGACTGGTGCAGGGTGACCTCTGGCGTTTGACAAAGAATTGTAACGATTGGATAACGATTGGACATGAATTTTAAAAAAAAAAAAAAAAAAAGGAGGTTATGCTTGAGGTGGGTGGGGTGGCTTGACCCATCCACCTCCACGGAGGTGTGTGGGGTGCCTGACCCATCCACCTCCATGGCACGAACCTGGTATTGCAGTACTTCCAGGAACGGTGCAGTGGCTCTCGGCCTTTTGGCTAAGAGCATTGGCGCAGAGTGATCCTTGATGTGTGCAAGGTGACCTCTGGCGTTTGTGATTTGACAAAGAATTGGAAAGATTGGCAACGAAAAAAAAAAAAGGAGGTTATGCTTGAGATCATGCGTAACTGACCTGACAGGGGAGTAACCATGACCCCAACGTGGTTCTCCCTGGATCAGGAAGGTGGTTCTCCTATGCTTTTTGGAAATAGGAGGTGGGTGGGGTGGATTGACCCATCCACCTCCACGGAGGTGTGTGGGGGTGCTTACCCATCCACCTCCATGGCACGAACCTGGTATTGCAGTACTTCCAGGAACGGTGCTTGGGCTCTAGGCCTTTTGGCTAAGAGCATTAGCGCAGGGTGATCCTTGATGTGTGCAAGGTGACCTCTGGCGTTTGTGATCTGACAAAGAATTGGAAAAATTGGCTATGAAAAATTAAAAAAAAAAAAAAATTTTTTAAAGGAGGTTATGCTTGAACTGTATAAAACACTGGTTAGGCTGCAGCTGGAGTACTGTTTGCAGTTCTGGTCACCACATTACAGGATAGATATGATTGCACTGGAAAATGTGCAGAGGAGATTTACAAGAATGTTGCCTGGACTAGAGAATTTTGGCTATGAGGAAAGATTGGAGATGCTGGGACTGTTTTCTTTTGAACAGAAGAAGCTAGGGGGAGACCTGAGTGAGGTGTATAACATTATGAGGGCCTGGATAGAGTGGATAGGAAGGACCTGTTTCCCTTGGCAGAGGGGTCAACAACCAGAAGACATAGATTTAAAGTAATTGGGGGGAGGTTTAGAGGAGATATGAGGGGAAATTTCTTCACCCAGAGGGTGGTGGGGGTCTGGAACTCATTGCCTGAAACTGTGGTAGAGACAGAAACCCTCACCAGATTTAAAAGATAACTTCAATCAAGTTATTCAGACACGACCTTCCCTTGACAAATCCATGCTGACTGTCCTTGAATAATCCATCTCTTTCCAAATGAAGAATTATCCTGTCCCTCGGGACTTTTCCCAATAATTTTCCCACCACTGAAGTTAGGCTGACTGGCCTGTAATTACTCGGTCTATCTCTTGCTCCCTTTTTAAACAAAGGTATGACATTAGGAGTCCTCCAGTGCACTTAAATTGCAGTAACTTACTTGGCTACGGATCAAGAGCTGGAAAGTGGGATTAGACTGGATAGCTCTTGGTCGGCCGGCGCAGGCACGATGCGCTGAAATGGCCTCCTTTCATGCTGTAAATTTTTATGATTGTACAATGGCAGGTGTGAACCACAGAACCTATGGTTGAGGAAACCAAGCCCAATGTTTAAGTAAAAATTGCTTTTCAAATAAAAAGCTATGTATTGTGTTCCGAACACAGATGAGGCTGTACACAGGAAGGTTAAAATAACAGTGACCTCAGTCTTTATTAAGACACTCCAGAATGAGGAACAGGCCTCAGGGGCCGGCTTATATACAGTGCTCCCAAGGGATGCTGGGATCCCTTGGGACTTCGGGGGATGCGTTCCCTGGTGGCGGAACATGGGAGTGCATGCTTTACAGATACACAACATCACTCCCCCCGAAAGTCAAAGTGAAAACTATTTACAAGGTGAGGCGGTCGGGAGCCTTTCTTTCCCTGGTGGACCGCCTTGGTACAAATGTCTGTTCTGTATGTTGGCTGTGCCCTCGCTGGGCTGGCATGTTGTTGTCCCTGCAGGGCTGCTGGGTGAGCCTGGCCTTGCTGGGCTGTTGGGCGTGATGGGTTCGATTTCCTGGTCCGGGATGGTGTCGTTGATCCTTTGGGTGTGTGTTGTGGGCTTGAAAAAGGTGGTGTCTGCTGTGGGTTGTTCAGGGCAGTCTGTGAATAGCAGCCTTGTTTGGTTCAGGTGCTTTCTGCAAATTTCTCCATTGTCTAGTTTGACTACAAACACCCTACTCCCTGCTTTAGCTATCACCGTGCCCGCGATCCACTTGGGACCATGTCCATAATTTAGCACATACACAGGGTCATTCAGATCAATTTCCCGTGACACAGTGGCGCGACCATCGTTTACATTTTGTTGCTGCCGCCCGCTCTCTACCTGATCATGCAGGTTGGGGTGAACCAGCGAGAGTCTGATTTTAAATGTCCTTTTCATGAGTAGCTCAGCCGGGAGCACCCCTGTGAGCGAGTGCGGTCTCGTGCGGTAGCTGAGCAGTACTCGGGACAGGCGGGTTTGGAGTGAGCCTTCTGTGACTTGTTTAAGGCTCTGTTTGATTGTTTGTACTGCCCGCTCTGCCTGCCCATTGGAGGCTGGTTTAAACGGGGCCGAGATAACATGTTTGATCCCATTGCGGGTCATGAATTCTTTAAATTCGGCACTGGTGAAACATGGCCTGTTGCCCATGACCAGTATGTCAGGCAGGCCGTGGGTGGCAAACATGGCCTTCAGGCTTTCAATGATGGCGGTGGCGGTGTTTCCCGACATTATTTCACATCAATCCATTTTGAAAAAGCATCCACCACCACCAGGAACATTTTACCGAGAAATGGGCCCGCATAGTCGACATGGATCGTTGACCATGGTCTGGAGGGCCAGGACCACAAACTTAGTGGTGCCTCTCTGGGCACGTTGCTCAACTGAGCACACACGCTGCATTATCGTACACAGGACTCTAAGTCAGAGTCGATACCGGGCCACCACAAGTGGGATCTGGCTATCGCTTTCATCATTACTATACCCGGGTGTGTGCTGTGGAGATCCGAGATGAACATCTCCCTGCCCTTTTTGGGTAGCACTACGCAGTTACCCCACAGCAGGCAGTCTGCCTGAATGGACAGCTCGTCCTTGCTGGCCCACTCGCTGAATTCCACTGGGGAGATGATGACCTCGCATTGCAGCCTGTCCAGCTCGATTTCCACTCTCTCTCCCTCATCATGTGAGGTACCGCTCGCGCCTTGTAGTGAATGGGTCATGCCTCTGGGACCAAGTGGATCCCCACCTTCGCCCCAGAAAAGTTTCCAATGCCTGGTTCAAAAAGGGAAGGAAATTTGTTAAGAACCTGAGTACATGAGGCCTCATCGACATGTGATAGTGCTCGGATGTCATCCCAGTTCCAGCGGATTTTGCCCAGCCAGCTCCTTCTAAGCAGTGTGGGGTCATCGCCTAGGACAATCTAGAGTGGCAGTTCATGCACCGTGCCCTCGTAGGTGACCTTGACCATGGATGGCGCTGCCCAGGACACTGGTGAGCTCTTTGGTGTACGTTCTCAGTTTCATGTGGATGGAGCTCAGGGCTGGTCTGAGTGCCTTGTTGCACCACAGTTTTCTCAAACATCTTTTTACTCATGATGGATTGGCTAGCGCCAGTATCCAGTTCCATGGCTATGGATAAGCAATTCAATTTTACATTTAGCATTATAGGTAGGCATTTCGTTGAAAATGTGTGTACCCCGTGTACTTCAGCATCTGCCTCCTCTCGCTGAGGCTCGAAATTGCTTTGATCGACCATGGACCGATCTTCCTCTGCCACGTGGTGGTTAGCAGGTTTTGCAGAGCTTGCAGCTTGTCTGGAAGCTCGTTGGAGGTGCCCCATTGTTCCACAGCTCTTGCAAACATACCCTTTGAAGCAGCATGAATATGCTGAATGGAAGCCTCCACAACACCAACAAGGTGTGAATTGCCTTGCATTCATCCTTTGTTGCGGACTCTGAATCACCTGGGTCACCTGAGGCCTGCTGGCAGTTGCAGACTCGTGGTTTCTGCCCTGTACATTTCTGCTCGCAAACACAGTTCCAGTTAATTTATGAACATTGCTCGCACTTGTGTGCTGAGAGATTTGTTTGGTGTTATCACTGGTGGACATAAATGCCTGTGCTATCGCAATGGCCTTACTGAGGGTTGGTGTCTCTACAGTCAAAAGTTTTCGTAGGATGGTCTCGTGGCCAATGCCCAGTACAAAAAAAGTCTCTGAGCATCCGCCCCAGGTAGCCATCAAACTCACATTGTCCTGCAAGTTGCCTTAGCTCGGCGACATAGCTCGCCACTTCCTGACCTTCAGATCGCTGGCACGTGTAGAATCGATACCTCGCCATCAGCACGCTCTCCCTCGGATTAAGATGCTCCCAAACCAGTGTACAGAGCTCCTCATACGACTTATCTGTGGGATTCACCGGAGCCAGAAGATTCTTCATGAGGCTGTAGGTTGGTGCCCTGCAGACCGTGAGGAGGCCTGCTCTCCTCCTTTTTGCAGCGCTTCCTTCTCCGTCCAGCTCGTTGGCTACAAAGTACTGGTCTAGCTGTTCGACATAGGCTTCCCAGTCCTCACCCTCCAAGAACTTCTCCAGGATTCCCACAGTTTGCTGCATCTTTGCGTTGGATTTGTATACTCGTCGCCAGTTATTATGTTCCTAACACAGATGAGACTGCACACAGGGAGGTTAAAGTAACAGTGATCTCAGTCTTTATTAAGACACTCCAGAGTGAGGAACAGGCCTTAGGGGCCGGCTTACATACAGTGCTCCCAAGGGTAGCTGGGATCCCTTGGGACTTCAGGGGATGCGCTCCCTGGTGGTGGAACATGGGAGTGCATGCTTTACAGGTACACAACACTATGTACCTTTAAGAGCTCTTTTCTCAATGTTCCAGAACATAGCTTCCCTTTAGTACTCCCTTTAAATGTTGATTGGTATCCAAAAAACTGAAAATGGAAGGTTACTTTTACCTTCATTTAACATGTATAATGAGATCTTCATTTTCAGTGTGCGAGCTGCTAACAAAAGTGCAAGCCTGAGTTGGAAAATTCTACAGCACGCAATTTTCTAGTCCTCATTGCCAAGATTTACATTAGTGGATCTGTTCCCTCATGTTTGGAATTACAGTGGCTAAAATTGTAATAATTCACATCGTTACAACACGTATCAGGCATGTGCACAATGGTTATTAAAATGTGTGGAGAGATATTGCAATCTGCTCTGACCAGTTTCGTTTATAGTTTACGTAGAACCCTTTCAATGACAAACATCCTG
Source organism: Pristiophorus japonicus (assembly GCF_044704955.1). Lineage (NCBI taxonomy): Eukaryota > Metazoa > Chordata > Chondrichthyes > Pristiophoridae > Pristiophorus > Pristiophorus japonicus. The sequence goes on from NC_091977.1 coordinate 350,195,303, forward strand.
GCCTCCTGTACGTTTTTGTGCAGCTATCACAAAGTCGTGGCTCTGCCAAGTTTGTAACTCAATAATTAAATGAGGCAACCTAAACAAAAATAGGAGCAGAAACATATTTAAGCAGATGCCCTTCAGTACATCAGTCAATGACTGTGGTTTTGATATTGAATCACTGAAAGAACACGCATAGGATCTTTCCCTTATTTCTGCAGTTACAGTTTAAAGATGTCCTCAGTTTCTGAATTTAAGACACTTGGTGGTGGTCTACCCTTCACTGCCCTGAACTGTGACATAATGGAAGACAATTCAGCAAAGAGCGAGTGTTTTACTGCTTGTTGGGAGGATCTGATAATGGTAACAAAGACAGCAAGCAGGTATAGAATGCTTTCCTTACAGATTCATTCAGTACATTTTACCTTCTGAAGTGTTGGCAACTTATATTCGATGCTGGATAACTGCAAATCCCCATTGTAATCTCAATATAGTATGTGCCAGAGAGGACATTTGGTGCTGGGGCAAGTAGCAAGAAATGTGAAAATGGACATCCATATCCATTTTTAAACAGTATTTACTCTAGATAGCATCTGTTAGAAATGTGACTCTTTTGCAAGTTAGAGATAGAACTTTCCTGAATCGTTTTGTGCTTATTGTATATCACATTAGATTGAAAAACACTTGAAGAAATTCAATAAGGATCTTGAGGAATCTTGAACATTATTAACATTTTCATTTAATTTTGTTCCAAGAACATGAGTTGCACTGATTCTTTTGTGGTTGACTTTAAGGGCTGGATTTTCAGATTGTTTGTGCCTCTGTTAGTGCCCCGGAGGGCCGGTAGAGGGTGTTTTATGGGGTTATGACGGGCTTTCAGCTTTTATCGCCCAGCCGGCAAATTCGGCTCATGGTTTGCGGTGGCGCAAAAACATACCGGCCCGTTCTCTAATTTCACTGAGATCATGACGTCAATCGTCGTGCAATGCTCCGCTAGCGTCCGGATGCAAAATTCGGGTCTAATGCCTCATTTAACGCCCGCCCCTGGAAACATCTGAAAAACCAGGCATTCCCAGGCCGCAGCAGGCAATATTGGTGGTGTATTTAAATGGATGGATGTGGATCCTACATCGCAAGTCACATTGACTGCAACAGTTGCACACATCACGACATGTGAAGCTCCAACTTGAAAGCACCAGTGTTATCTGCCATTACAATGTCCGTGAGAGCATTTAATGGGAGCAGTACTAGTTCACCAGCGTATCATGCTGCATGCTATTGCCAGGCGGCATCAAGCTAGAAGAAGGGCTCTTGGACATATCGGCCCACGGATGAGGAAAGGCCATAGATATCTGGGGAGGAGGGCTTACCCCTGTGGGTTTACAGGCACCAACATTCATACTTACAGCTCTCTGAGGAGTAGTGTGTGAGAAGGCTGCATTCCAAAAGGAAGTGCTGACAGAGATATGCCATTTCCTTATGGCAGACCAATGCCTGAACTGCTCTGGAAGCAGCCCTCAATACTTCCCTCAACAGGTATCCAAATTCATTGTGGTGTGCTGCATGTTGGAGAACTTAGCTATCATCAGAGGCCAGGCATTGCCAGTGGGGATTGCAGGCCCACCTCAGGAGGAGGAGGACAACGAAGAGGAGCCTAGCGAGGACCCCATTGGATAGCCGCACCATCCATTAGGGAGGCAGCGTGGAGATGCTGCCGGACCAAGAGTCGTACGTCGCCAGCTCATAATAGACCAGTTTTCCTAAATGGAGGAAACTGAGAGATGGAGCTAATACTGGACACGCTATGTGCCCCTATAAAGGCACATCTCCGGTGAATGTTGGAATGATACACAAGACACCAATGGCAAAGGATGAATCATAAATTGTATTGCAAAAAAGTAACAAAAGCTCCCCCCACCAAAATAAAACCACACAATATACAACGTTATGTTGCAGGGCACTCAACAATAATGAAGTCCTTTAAATCAATAAAACTTTTTTTAACACCGCGATTTTCGGCTGGGGCACAAAAACTTCCTTGTGTAACACCTGATTTTGCGTCCCTGATCATGGAATCTCATTTTTTGTCGAATTTTGCAGACAAAGGCTCAAACTTTTTCCAGGCGGTATCAGAACCGCCCCGTCGCCATTACCGCCCCGAAATCTCAAAAGCCGAAAATCCAGCCCTAACTGTTTTTGATTGTACCAGTGAAGTGATTCGAAAAAAGAAATTAGGGTAGAAAATGAGCAGAACTGGCAGCAGAGGGATAAGTGTGGCAGGACGTGGACAGGATTGGTTGAATATTTGGGATGGGCACTCATGTCTATAGTGGTGCAGGAATACACCCCAACTGCACTGTGATAGCACGTTGTGCCAGAAGGGTCAAGGATCCCTTTGTGGGATCAACTGGTTCCAGTCGTTCACAAGCCTACTCAGAACTAACCCACCAGTGTAACAGCCGCAGCAGCAAATTACTCTGGAAATCAGTAACTTTATTTCAGTATCTGTTATAGTTTCCTGACACATCTATAAATGAAAGCAGTTCCACTAATAGGTGTTCCTTGCTTGTGGATTTACTTCAAGTCCAAGACTGCTAAAATATATTCAACTGTTTGTTCCAGTTAAAGGTTTTGATTAAAGATTTTTGTGAAAGAGAACCTGATGATTGTAAATTAAATACTCCAAGTGTAGCAATTTATTTTCTCTAAAAACCAATGAAATATTAAAGTACAATATGAATTCAGATAGATTATAATGCTATCAGTTGGCTGATTTATTTTAGTTGGTAGATGTTTTGTCACACTTGCATGGTTCTGTTAATACTCTGCACTTGATTTAACAGAACTGCTCTGACTGAAGACAATAGCACTAGGAAAGAGCACTATGACCAGAATCAACGGGCTACATTTGTTGTGCAGAGATCTCCTGATCAGAGGATGAGGATGGGCAGGCTTGGAGAGAAGGCATTAGAGTATCAGCTCCCGTACAAGAATGTCTTGCCGGTGCCAGTCTTTGTGCCAAGTAAAATACCATTGGTTGCCAAAGAAGACCTCATGACTGAGCATTCTCCGACTCCAGAAGAATTGAGAGTCATCGAGAAATTTGAGAGGGCACTAAATTCCAGGCGGTCATATCCTGACAAGCAGAAAGGTTCAAAGATGAAGAAGGGGCTGCCTGGAATTGTACAGCCAACAAGTGTGAACTTCAGGGCCTCAGCCCTTCTGTCTCCTCCCAACATGTACTCACAGCCTGAAAGTGTGCACAGAAGCTGAGTGTGGAGTAAGCTGGCACACGTTCATTCGAAACACCAGTTAGTTTTATGGCCTTATGATAAAATAGACTAAGAGAAGGTTTTGCTAGTTGGGGTAAAAGGACATTTTCAGTTTTAATCTCATGAAAATCATTTCATGGTTTGTCTGGTTGCCTTACTTCAGCTACAGGCACTGAGTACCTTTTACCTTTCTCATAATCACACAAACTACTCTTACAGTTTAAATCTCCACCTCTATCATTTGTTATCCCTCTCAATATTTAAAAAAATAGAAACAAAGTTCAGGATCCTGTCACAATAAATTGGGTTCTCTGCCATATGCCAGGTTCCACTGAGCTGGTGAAGCCGGGATCTGCAAACATCAATGGCATGATTGTAATCTTTGAATCTTGTGCCATTAAACAGGTCACAAAGCTAGAACTGTACACTACCAGGTGACAAGTCAGTAAAATATAATTTTCTTATTGGTTGCCACTCACCGCCATGCTCCTCCATTCTATCCTTATAATACTCATTCATTATATCCCCAGATAATACAACCACTCCATCCTCAAATACAACCACTCCATCCTCAGATAATACAACCACTCCATCCTCAGATACAACCACTCTATCCCCAGATACAACCACTCCATCCCCAGATAATACAACCACTCCATCCCCAGATAATACAACCACTCCATCCCCAGATAATACAACCACTCCATCCCCAGATACAACCACTCCATCCTCAGATAATACAACCACTCCATCCCCAGATACAACCAATCCATCCTCAGATAATACAACCACTCCATCCTCAAATACAACCACTCCATCCTCAGATAATACAACCACTCCATCCTCATATAATACAACCACTCCATCCTCAAATACAACCACTCCATCCCCAGATAATACAACCACTCCATCCCCAGATAATACAACCACTCCATCCCCAGATAATACAACCACTCCATCCCCAGATAATACAACCACTCCATCCTCAAATACAACCACTCCATCCTCAGATACAACCACTCCATCCTCAAATACAACCACTCCATCCCCAGATAATACAACCACTCCATCCTCAAATACAACCACTCCATCCTCAGATACAACCACTCCATCCTCAAATACAACCACTCTATCCCCAGATAATACAACCACTCCATCCTCAAATACAACCACTCCATCCTCAGATACAACCACTCCATCCTCAGATACAACCAATCCATCCTCAGATAATACAACCAATCCATCCCCAGATAATACAACCACTCCATCCCCAGATAATACCACCACTCCATCCTCAGATAATACAACCACTCTATCCCCAGAATAGTTCACTATTATATCATCAGAATAATCCACCATTCTATAACCTGAAAATACTCCTCCCTTCTATAACCTCAGAATAATCCACCACTCTATCCTCAGAATAATCCTCCATTATATCAATAGAATAATCTACAACTTTATATCCTCAGAATAATCCACCATTCTATAATAATATTATAGCCATTATAGCCTTGTAATACTCCATCATTATATTTACACAATATTCCTCCATTATATCTTTGCAATATACCGTTGTTTCCTCTGAGCACTTCCTTCTCTCCTGCACCATACATAACTACTTGCCAGTCCCTATGCCTGCTAGACTTTTCTTCTGCTCCTAGAATATACTGCCCCCTCTCTTATCACAGCCTTCTCCAAACTCTCTTCCTCTGACCTTCCACCCGCACTCACCTTGGCACCTCTTCCGATCTGTTCAACAACTACCTTGCTTCTGCAATCAATGCTCTTACCTCACTAAATCCAGGGTGATTCCCTCCCCAGGACAAACAGCCAAAGGTTAAAGTGCACAAGGTGTACGACAAGTCTGACTGTCCATCAACAGCAATTTATTCAAACCTGAAACTTTGCACTTAAAATGAGATGTACAGGTGAGGTTAATGTAGCCCAGCCTGCATAGTAAGTATTCTGAATTGACTGCTTACCCAGCTCCAGCAACACGAGCTACACTACCCCTGGTGCGGCTACCACATATGTTATTTTTTAAATGCTGAATTGCTACCATACAATTTCTGTCCAGTTTTGATAATTGCTTCTGTTTGTAGCATGTGGTTTGGTTTATAGTGCATTAAATAAAGGCTCTATAAAACAAGCAGTAGGGTTGGGGGTTTACTTGCAGTTGATAAATGACAGATGCTATTGTTCTATAAAGTGTACTCAGCTAATTATTTTTGCATTAACTGTTAATAAATCATTTGACATTTATTGTGAAAAAGGAGATACATCAAAATATTTTTTTAAATAATATCTGTTCCAAGCTGTTTCTACTGGCAAAGGGTCGATAACCAGAGGGCAAGGATTTAAGATAATTGGGAAAAGAACCGGAGAGAAGATAAGGAGAATTTTTATACAGCAAGTTTTTATGATCTGGAAGGGTGGAGGAAGAAGATTCAATAGTAATTTTCAAAAGGAAATTGGATATATACTTGAAAAGAAAAAGATTACAGGGCTATGGGGAATGAGCAGGGTAGTGGGTTTAATTAGATACCTCTTTCAAAGAGCTGGCATAGACATGATGGGACAAATGGCCTCATTCTGTGCCGTATGATTCTATGTTGCAGTAGTAGCATTGTCCAAACAACAAACCAGTTATTAAAGTCAAATTAAATAGATGATTAAATGCTGCTGATACGTTTTTGATCCAAGCCTCATAAATGGGGATTGTAAATAAATAGATGATATTATATTAGATTCAAATCATTCTGTGGCCTCCCTATATCTATAACCTCCTGCTGCCTTACAACCTTTTTGAGAACTCCAACTCTGGCCTCTCACGCATCCCCTACTCCCTTCGCCTCACCAATGGCATCCATGCCTTCATCCGTCGAAGTCCTAGTCCTGAAATATCCTCCCTAAACCTCTCCACCGCTCCTGCTTTAAAACCTACCTCTTTGACTAAGCTTTTAGTTACCATTCCCAATTTCATTCTGTGACTTGGAGTCAATGTTTGTCTTATTACACTCCTGTGAAGCATCCAGGGATGTTTTTCTATGTTAAAGGTGCTATGTAAATGAAAATTGTGATATGGTGAAAACCAGGGTTGTACCATGCGGAAGTTCTTCTCAGCCTTGCAAAAGCAGGAAGTATAGAGGTGGTGGTCGTCGTGGGAATGGGGGGAGGTGGGGTGGTGGCGACGGGGGTGCACTTCCTCACCCCCACATAAGTTTGCTTGAATTTCCCTCGGTAGGTCTTAAACAAATGTTTTCCATTAATTTCCATGAACACATTTTAGGATGGGAGCAAGACTCAATTGTGGCACAGCCAGGTTCAATTTGTTGCTACTTTATAAAAATTGATGTTGCTTCTGTTATCTCCATTACTTTGTCATCCAAACTAACACTCCGAGTAAAATATGACCCCGCATTACCACTTAGTAATTTTCATATGCAGTCATAGGTTTACAACGTGCTGAACAGAAACAAATAAACTCAAGCTCCACTGCCCTCATTATGGAAGTACTCAGTGGCAGTACCTTAAAAGGTAGTGGAAGAGTTTGCAAAATATATCCTGGGTGCTGACTGGATGGTGACAAGTCGATGCTTCAGTATAAGTAGCATGTGATATTTGTTCAAAAGGAAAATACTGCGGATGCTGGAAATCTGAAATAAAAACAGAAAATGCTGGAAATACTCAGCGGGTCAGGCAGCATCTGTGGAGAGGCAAACAGAGTTAATGTTTCAGGTCGATGACCCTTCGTCAGTGTTCTCTCTCCATAGATGCTGCCTGACCTGCTGAGTAGTTCCAGAATTTCCTGTGTTTATACATGATATTTGTTTATGGGTTCATTTACACCACAACTGTAGTGTTAATGTGAACATAGGAACAGGAGTAGGCCATTCACCCCCTTGAGCCTGCTCATTGCTGATCTGGACCTCGACTCCATTGACCCACCTTAGCTCCAAATCCCTTGATATCCTTGAAGTGGTTTAGCTTTGTACTGACACTGCAGCTAAGGAGTAAATGCAGCCTGAATTCAGGGTCGGAGTCTGACCTAACACTAATGAATCCGAGCTGAAGAGGGAATTTCACTTCACTTTGTTTCAGAGTTGTTTCGGGCCTTAAGATTGGTGCAGAGCTGAAACCACTTCATACTTACATTAAGCTTGTAGTGTAAATGCTGGCTGATACTGTGAGGCTGATGCTATGGAGCAAGTCAGATACCATGGGCTAGAACCTCCACTTTTGAGCTTATCGCCCAAAAATGGGCATTATTTCTGGCGTGGGCATTAAAAAAGGGTTTTCAGATGGCCAGCTTCTCGCCCATTCTCAAAACACCTAGCTTACATTTTTGAAAATTGGCGTTACCGTGAGCGATATTGATAAAGAATTCAAACAGGCTGCATTTAGACAGGTTGAGAAAACACAGACTCCAATGACTACGTGCAGTTCAGCATGTTGCATTAAGTCATCAATCAACTTGACATTTTAGGACTTTGGGTAGCGAGCCAATTAAAAGGTTAAAAGTCTATTAATTGAGCCAATAAGGTCAAAGAAGGCGAGTTCTTTTCTGTAAATTGATCCAGGTATAAGTGCAGCCATTTTGACCATGTGGTCTCAGAAGGACAAAGACCTGGCTTCAAGCCAATAACTTGTTACTGCTGTCTGCCAGAAATAAAGAAATTAAAACGACAATCGGAGTTCGTATTTCATTGGAAATTAAGGGATCTAATAATTTTGGCGTCACGAACACGATCGCTGAGGAAAGAAACTGAATTTTGGACATCGGACCTACACACTGAGGTAAGGACTCCTCTTTATAAAAAAGTTCTCGGTCAAAAGTCTAAATTCGCCTCTCCTTCTACACGATTCCGAAAGCCTCCGGTTTGCGAACCCTCCGGTTGGTAGTCGGCTCAAGGTCCCATAGACGTCTAACTTCGGCGGTGTGTAATCACCGACCTATTGATCGGGTAGAAAGCCTACGACTCGAGACCCCAGTAAAGAAATCAGTATTATGGCAGCAGGAGATAAGAGCAAAGAATTGCCTACAACTGTTAAAGGTGGGTAGGCACCACCTGAGGTTTCGCTCGATTTAATCCTCGAACAGTTGAAAGAATACATAGAGCAACAATTCAACTTATCTAAAACCTGTATTAAGATCGAACAAAAGTACGGAAACTCCAAAGGACAATGGTCCTTGGACGAGATTAAAAAGGTCTGGGGAAAAATGACCCGTATGAAAAATAAAGAGCGAACTAGATGGTCCATAGCGGTTATGGGAAAGATCCGAAACCGGAATGAAATTATAATGCGTTCCCAACATGATCGAGAACTGACCAGTACAAAGGATCAATTGCAAGCTGTTTGTGCACACCTGCGAGAGAAAAAACTTGAACTTGAAAAGCTGGAAGCGGAAGTTAAAGATCTTAAAGGTGAAATTAAAGAATGGAAAAAATCATTAGGTCAAGAGACAGTAATAGGAAAAGGAAAATGTATCGGTCAATTCCCAGGGTACCCATGTTTGGATAAATTAAAAGTGCAAACCCGAAGACACGACCGAGGAATAGATACGGATTCTGAATCCTCCGACAATACAGTGTCGGAGGATGATGAAGAATTAGGGGTGCGCTTTGCCCCATTTAAAAAAAGACGAGTTGTAGTCAAATCAGAAAAGACTGCGGATGAGGGTGGAACCAAAAAAATGAAGAAAAGGGTGTATGCAGAATACTTATTTCATGATCCGGCAGACCCAGAGAAAATTGATAAATGGTCCAAGGAATTGCCCAATCCAAAGAAAGGGGGAGTAAAAACGTGGGACCAATTGGACCGCTTAAGAAATATATATCAACTTCATCCCTGGGACGGAGTGCAAATTTTGACCATAATGGTGCCAAAAACACAGGGAAGAAAATTGCACGACAAGGTATAAGAAGCTTTGGGGCAGGATGAGCAAGAATTAAACGCAGGATGGGAGGTGATTAAACACTGGCTGCAAGCCTTCAGTCCAGCTAAGACAGACTGGGGAAAAATTGCAGCCTGCCAACAGAAAGGAACAGAGGAGGTCCTGGAGTATGACGAGCGGTTTAGATGCACATGGCTAGAACATTCGGGTATGAATAATACGGCTGAGGAAATGGATGAACAAGTGTTTGGACCCCTGAAAGCAGCTTTCATGGCAGGTCTAAAGCCAGAACTGTCCAAAATGCTTAAGGTAGTGTTACCGGACTGGGAAGGTAGAGGAACTACCTTTGCAGCATTGGTGGATCGATGTAACCAATTAGATCGGGATATGGGAGCTAAAGTCCGAGCTGTACAGGCTATGGGATGGAAATCCCAGGATTCCGATAAACAGTCATTTGGAAAATTACCCGGAAAATGTCATTATTGTGGGAAAGAAGGTCACTGGGCCAAGACGTGCAGGGCAAAACAGCAAGGTCGTGGCTGGGGAAGAGGACGCAGCCAGGGATACAATTCAGCCAACAAGCCAGGCTTGTCACAAGATAACGACCTCATAGAAGCATTTAAGCGACTGACAATACAACAACAGAAGGAGTTACTTGGGATAGCAAAAAACGATTAGAGTCCACCCTGGCCCCCCTCCTCGCACGAATACAACAAAGGGGAGATGGGCTATATATAACTGTGAGGGTGGGCGATAAGGATGTGGACTGTCTTTTAGACACAAGGGCAGAATTAACATGCTTACCCCTACAATATGGAGACTTTTTGCCGTTGGATGGTAGGGCACATACAGCCTATGGAGTTGGGGTCCATAAAATGGAAATTAAAAGGACAACACCGATACTTATAGGGCTGGGTCCACATGAACTAACCACGCCGGTCTGGATAGGCCCAGTAGATCAACCCCTTTTGGGAATGGACATTCTAATCCAAGTAGATTCATTGTTGCATTTCGAGGATGGTCGGGTGACATGGTCAATTAGAACTTTGAAGAAAGAAGAATTGAAGGAACACCCGATATGGGCTAAAGATAAGAACGATTGTGGCCTACTCCAGATGGAGCCTGCGTCATTTACCGGGACCAAGCCTCCATGCACTAAATAGTATCCCATCAGTCCAACTGCCATCACGGGAATCTTACCGGTTATTCAGCAATTGGAGAAACAAGGGGTGCTTATTAAAACGCATAGCTCCTCCAATAGCCCCGTGCGGCCGATACAGAAATATAATGAGTCTTGGTGTTTGACTGTCGATTACAGGAAAGCTAACCAGTGTATTGATCAAAAAGCTCCTTTGGTCGCAGATCCCTCCACCATTTTTAATGCCCTCAAACCAGAACATAAATATTTCTCAGTTATAGATATGGCCAACGGATTCTGGTCAGTGCCTCTGGTACCGGAGGTTCGACAGTGCTTTGCTTTCACTGTCCAAGGACAACAATATACTTGGACCCAGTTACCGCAGGGTTTCCACAACATCCCTACGGTATTCCACATGGCTTTACAAAGCCATTTGCGAGAATTACCTCCCCTGTCATCCATAGTCATCCAATATGTAGACGATATCCTGCTAGCTTCAAACACGGAAGAACAGCATGAACAAGATTTACGAGCTTTGCTGGACCACCTTCGGCTGAAAGGACATAAAGCCAGCATCGACAAAGCACAAATATCCCAAGAAGAGGTTGTATACCTGGGACAAAAGATTTCACAAGGAAAGAGAGAACTTACCCAGGTTAGAACTGCAGCCATTCGGGCTGCTAAAAAACCCACCACTATTCAGGAACTAAGGTTTTTTTTGGGATTGTGTAACTTTAACAGAAATTGGATTGACTCCTTCACACAGCTTGCTCAGCCATTGAATGATATTTTAAAGGGGAAACATGCCTCTAAAGAAGCCATCACCCTCACTATGGAACAGCAAGACGCCTTCCTGAGTTTGAAAAAGGCTTTGTGTTCGGCACCGGCTCTGGGAATCCCCGACAGTGGTAAGCCATTTATCCTGTTTGTCCATGAGAAAGAAGAATATATGACAGCTATACTGATACAAGAACATGGGGATCAGCAAAGACCTATTGGCTATTATTCGGCAAAACAGGATGCGGTAGCCCTCGGATGGGGAAGTTGCCTAAGGGCCATGGAAGCTACATGTCGAGCGGTAATGATCACTGCGGGTCTAGTCCTCGACCAAAAGCTGATTGTCAAGTGTCCCCACACCGTATACGCTTTGCTGTCTATGAATAGAATATCTCAGGTGATGGCAGCTAGATGGATCCGCTGGACAGCAGTTTTTAAAGCTCCTAATCTCCATATCGTCCGGGCCAGCCCGGTTAATCCCGCAACTATGCTCCCGATGTCAGAATCGAGGGAGCAAGAGGGGGGAGAATGTGAAGAGCATGTCTGCGTGGAGATTTTAAAAAAAACAGAAGAAGCAGCCTTAGCAGCAGAGGAGCCTCTGCACAACCCAGACCACATCCTGTTTATAGATGGTTCCTCCTTTGTTGACAATGGTACCAGAAAAGCAGGATGGGCAGTTACAACCTTATATGAGGTAGTGGCAAAAGAATGTTTACCCTCAGGAACGTCAGCACAACAGGCCGAGTTACGGGCACTGTCAGAAGCATGTCGAATAGCAGAAGGACAGACAGCTAATGTCTACACAGATTCGCGTTATGCTTTTGGAGTCGCTCACGACTTTGGTCTGTTATGGCGTAAAAGAGGATTCCTCACTGCTGCTGGTATACCTATCCGAAATGGAAAAGAAGTCCGAGACTTACTAGAGGCCATACAATTACCTCAGGAAGTGTCCATCCTGAAGTGTAAGGCCCATACCAAAGAAAATACCACAGAAACACAGGGAAATGCCCTAGCCGACCAGGCGCTAAAGATGCCGCCTCACAGTGCGTTCCTCCAGAAGAACCAACACAGATGTGCAGATTGAAAGCACTCAGGACTCTGACACGAGACCTTCAAACAATGCAAGGCGTGTGCTCCCGAGATGAAAAATGGACATGGATTGAGGCAGGAATTAAGCTATGTGAAGATGGTGTCTGGAGACAAAGAGTTACCGACAAGCCAGTCGCGCCACAAGCGCTTATGCCTTTTTTAGCCCAACAGATCCACTCGTGGGGACACTTGGCCTCACAACAGATGACGGCACGGCTCCAGAAAAGCTGGTGGGGTCGGGGATTTAAAAACATGCCCAGCTGGTAACAGACCGCTGTGTGGTCTGCCAGAAAAATAATTCTGGACCCATCACGGTAATGCCCCAACTGAGGCCCCCTGCCCCTGTCGGACCATTCCAGCATCTGCAGGTTGATTATATATCTCTTCCCTCATGCCATGGATACACTAACGTTCTTGTCATGGTCGACAGATTCTCTAGATGGGTAGAAGCTGTCCCAACTAAAAGAGCCACAGCCAATCACATTGCAACGGTCTTGTGTAAGGATTACATTCCCCGATGGGGAGTCCCGAGTAGCATTGACTCAGATCAGGGAACACACTTTACAGGTGCTGTCTGCCAAGAAGTCTGTAGGTTACTGAACATTACGTGGGATTTACACTGTCCTTATCATCCACAATCATCAGGACAATAGAACGAATGAATCAAACTCTGAAACAACGGCTTGCCAAATATTACCAAGAAGGAACACCATGGCCCCAGGCACTACCAATAGTGCTATGTAGCATTAGGGCAACCCTGAACAGAACTACAGGTCTAAGCCCATTTGAAATTATAACAGGAAGACCCATGTCGCTGCCAGGAACTATTGATTTAAGGAAAGCTGATGTTCACTTAATGAGTGACACTTTGTTATCATACTGTCAGAACCTAACCAATGCTATTAGTTCTGTTTTCCGACAGGTATCGGCAGCTTGGGGTAATCCACCCGAAGGAGGACATGACATCATCCCGGGAGTCTGGGTGTATGTGAAAAAGTTGCATAAAGAACCTTTGGGTGCCAAGTGGGAGGGACCTTACCAAGTGTTATTGACCACCCGGGCAGCTTTTAAAGTCCAAGGAAAGAAAGCCTGGATCCATGCTTCATACGTTAAACGAGCACCCATAACTGAAGCTGAAATCTAATAAGGACAATTACTTTTTGCCAAAATGTATAAATTTACTGTATTATTGATTGTAGGTATTGTCGGCATAGGCTTACTTCTTACTAGCCGACCCTCTGCACCAAAGGGAAATAGTAGAGTACCAAGGGAATTACATGTAAATACCTTTTTATATATGTCATACATTTATGCCAAACAAGGTAACATTTCTAGTTGTTGGGTGTGTGCCCATATTCCTATTCACTCAAAGGGAGGGATTCCCTTAAGGCCAGTTCCCTTCAATATCTCGGAAATGACTGAGTGGATAATTAATCAAAACAAAACTGGCAATGCGTTTCAGGATACGGAAAACTGGGCACGTAAATGGAAGTCAGCAGGTTACAATCTGACTACCTTTGAAGGGGGATACCAACCGTGCTACAATAATTCCAAACGGCCCCCATTTTTTGTTGTCACTAATACAACAGGAATAGGAAGACTGGGGGAATCGGTCTTTCTGATTAGAAACATCAAAGGAGGCCAAAATATGGGTATAGTAACTGCTCCCGGAATTATAATATAATCAAGCCATGGAACCGTCCAAACTGGGCCGATGTGGGAATTTTTAACGTAACGGGATTCTGAATAAAACAGATGGAAAAGCCTGGACAGGCCCTGGAGTGTTGCTGACAAAGAAACAGCTAACATTCATTGCCTATAATGGCACCTATTGGGTGTGTGGCCACAAGGCCTCCCCTTGGCTGCCCCAGAATTGGACGGGATCCTGCTATATAGCCTACATTGTGCCTTATTTGTATCATATAAAGTCACTGTCGGAACATTTACACCGTCCTAAGAGAGCTATCACAGAAACAGAGAGGTTTTTTGCCTTTCTGATCCCCAGGTATGGGACCGCCAGACTGGCAAGGGAATCCATTAACATGGCAACCGTTGTGGAACGGGTAGCCAATGATACCTCAGAGGCCCTAGTTAAAATCAATGCAGAAATGGTAGCAATCCACACAGTAGCTCTACAGAATAGACTGGCCCTTAATTACATCCTGGCTGAAAAGGGAGGTACTTGCACCCTACTCAGAACTGAGTGTTGCACGTATATCCCAGATAGCTCCGAAGAAATTACCCACTTCACGGAGCATATCCAAAAGGAGGTAGAAAAACTTAAGCAGCCCCCATCATTCACTTTGTGGAGCGGAGCCACTGAATGGCTAGGTTCAATAGGAACTTCATTGGTGGAAGGTTTAATTCTATTTGTTGTAATTGTTTTACTTTTATATTGTTTGTTTATGTTGATTAAATGTTGTTGCGACCAGGCGGCTGTAGCTGCTGTCCCGCATGTGAGACACTTTGCAGGTCCCAGCAGACCGTCTGTACGTGGCACAGGGGTATGTTGTGCTTAAGGGAAGGTTGTTTACTGGTTGAACTAAGATATTGATTTGGATTAAATTGAAATAAGGTTAATTAACCTACTAAAAACCAGACTTCCATTGTGGCCACGATGGAACTCGGGTTGGTGTAAATTTGTGTGGAAGCTACTAGTCCGGACATGTGGCGAAACTCATCAACAAATTTTAGAAGGAAACTCTATTAACATGTATGAAATTATTTTGTAGAATGTTTAACCAGTGATACCTGATGTTTTATGATTCAGTTTGTGAAAGAATCAAAGGGGGGATTGATAGAGAATTCAAACAGGCTGCATTTAGACAGGTTGAGAAAACACAGACTCCAATGACTACATGCAGTTCAGCATGTTGCATTAAGTCATCAATCAACTTGACATTTTAGGACTTTGGGTAGCGAGCCAATTAAAAGGTTAAAAGACTATTAATTGAGCCAATAAGGTCAAAGAAGGCGAGTTCTTTTCTGTAAATTGATCCAGGTATAAGTACAGCCATTTTGACCATGTGGTCTCAGAAGGACAAAGACCTGGCTTAAAGCCAATAACTTGTTACTGCTGTCTGCCAGAAATAAAGAAATTAAAATTACAATCGGAGTTTGTATTTCATTGGAAATTAAGAGATCTAACAGATATCAAATGGGCAGTAGCGTTAAATCTCACTGACCTTCTGCCGCAAAGTGTGGCCATCTCTAGCAATGGCATGGCAATACTCGATTCCCACGATTCTGGAGGTCAAGGGTCATCATGACATGAGACAGAGAGAGAGGGAGCTCAGAGACACCGAAAGCGTGTGTGGCTGTGGTGTGTGCTTATTTGGCTGCTTTGTGGGAAGAACGCTGGAGACGCAGCAAAAAGTCCACAAAGCACCAAGAACATAGTTGGCACTGAGTTTGTGTCCAACAAATAACATATAAAATGGAAGGGATGGAGGCGGCCCTGGAGCTGGTAGCCAGGAACACTGGTGGCAGAGGATTCCCAGTTATCCCAGAGCGCCGCACTGCACCCCAAGGTGACGCACCCCCATTGTCAACCACACGAGAGCCAGCAGCAACATCTTGCTTATGGCTCAGAGCACGTTCCCATCTTGGGACTGTCCTCTCCTGTATCCGTCTAAGCAGCACTTTGGCCGTCACCCCCACCCCTCCCCCCTCCCCCAATGAAGCATCGCCTGAGGACCTCCTCGGCCAGGTGGCTTGGAGTCAGGAGGGGAAGGGGAAGGGGTAGAGATGGGGAAGAGAAGGGGGGTGGCGGCGGAAGGGTTGGTTTGTACAGAAATACTGACGATTTCAGACTAATGTTCAGTTTTGTTGTGGAGTATTACAAAGATACTCAACACAAGTCTGTTTTGGAGAAAAGAATTGTTTTTTATAAAGTACTTGATTGAGGGAGAAACAGCTTCTACATGAGTTCAATAACTCAGTGACCCAAACCAGTCGTTCTCTCCGAGCAATCTTGGGTTATTGGTTTTTATACAGTCAAAATACATACAAAATCATGAAGTTCCGTGCGGAGGCTTTCCATTTGTTGTTTCCCTGCCACGTCACAAACATTTCACCTAACAACTATAATTAATTGGTTAATCAAATTTCGTTACCTCCCTTGTGCACTGTTTATCTGATAAGTTACGTGATCACATCATTCTGCAGTTCCTTGAACTGTTGTCCTCTTATCCTAACTGCTTGAAACATTTGATATATTTTTCAATTGTATTTTGGTTCCCGTAATCTCTTACTACCATGTGGCCAAGCCTTAGAGTATATTTTATAATCTCTTCTTTGTTCTTAGCTCTGATAACAGCAAAACACATTCTGTTCCTAGATTATAGAGAAGGCTATAACCGTTAGTTACTGAACTACATCGCTCAGCTATTCCACCATGAACACATGTATATCTTGTCTTTCAGCCTTTCTTGCTTACAATTTTAACTTTCATGAATTAATTTACCCCCTAATAAATTTTTTCGCTACTACAATCCCCCATTTGATCAGGTGGTTACCTCAAATACCCACCATGAACAACAATTTTCCTTTCCCTTATCTTGATTCATGTGTCTTCCACCCCGGTTTCGTTGATCAGGTGATAGGATTGGGACACTCACGACTCATATCAGGTACTGTGCCGTCTTGGTGTTTGATTATCCCTTTTTGGATCTAGAAAAGGCTATCTGTTTTCTTTGTTAAGGACCTAGCCAAGGTTTTTATTCTACGTCTCTTGTATCTGCCTACACATTCTGCCAGGAGTTTGACCTGATCCCTAGCTTGTAGCTTTGCTCAGGTATACCTCTTCCGTCTTTTGCAATTGTTACATAACATCACCAACCAACTCAAGACTGTTACTATCTGTACTGCCACTAGGATATGTAAAGGGATCCTTATCCACAGATGTATTTCAACGTTCATTCCCCCATTCCATAATCTCAAGTACCAAGGCGTGTTTTTCAGGTTATCTTTTATTTCACTGTCCAGTTCTTTGCCTTTAACCTTTAGCTCATAATATCTTTCAATGTTATTTCTTAATGGTCCTTTGAGCTCAGTTAAGTCTTCAAGTAACAGGGAATTGGTGGTGCTTGCTCTTCCATGTAATCATCAATATTTTGCTTAATCTCATTGCTTATATTTAATGTCATTGTCTTCCTGGTGTTATATATACGTCATGAGTGCTCTTCCCACTGCCATCGACTAGGAGTAAAACAAAAGTTAGGCATTGTAATGTTACGTCAAGCCTCCGTAATCATAAGTTCCCAGGCTAGTTGCCACACAATATTCTCCTCGTCCTTGATAGGCGTAATGTGTAGGTTCAGTTCGGGCAGGACTTATTCCAATGACACATCCTTCCGTAGTATTGTCAAACCCGCAGCTATCCTTGCTCCCGTCTCCCACTGGGTGAGGGCATATAGTTAGGCTTCCTTTTCTCCGGCACCCGGATAAAGATATTCCCCTTATCTTTCCATTCTTTTTGATCGCATACTGGTCCATCGGGTAATGGCGGATGTACTCTTCCCTCATCTTATCCCTATGTTTTCAACTTCATATTGAAGATAGCCTTGGTTTGTTACAGGGATCACTAGTATTATCCCTACCATAGGGATTTGTTTCCCCTTACATCCTCCTGTAACCGCATACGCCCTAGTCATTCCTTTCAGGGTGCAGGCGCCTAATGGCCCAGTGTGCTGTGCCATTTCTTTCAACTGGGTGCTATTTATCCAATCTGGAACTCACCCGGTTTGTATCTGATCCATATTGTGTCTCACCTGACCGATCATCCATCTCCCATAGGCATGACATGTGTCTCTTTTCCTGTCCTTGACATCATCCTCTTGTTCCTGCTTATTTAGCTCGTTAATTGTTTGTGCATGGCCTTCCAATACGGATATACCCTCTAGCAGTATTTTGGATGTTTTAGATCCTAACTCCTAAGATTCTATCCCTATCCCGGCCTGTTTCCTCATTAGTACCTCCATCGTTCCCCTCAAACTATCTACTCCTGCTTGGATATCTAGTGGATCGACTAGAGAGGCCCCTGTACTTACTCCAGTTAATACGTCACTCCCTATAGATCTCCTCTGTCTTCCTCCTTTATGTCTCAGCTGCTTGTGATACTCCCTTGCTCCTGATGCGTCACTAGCTTTTCTCAGGATTGTGTCTAGCAATCGTGTGTACAACACTTTAGTCTTGGGACTACACTTTTCTGGCAGGTATAGGTCTGTTAAATTTATGTTCACAGGTAACATTTCATGCTGCGCATTGTCAAATAATAGCATTCCCTCTGATCTCGTCACCACCGGGCGGATCTTCAGTAAGGAGGGGGGCAAGTAATTGGTGGTAGTGTTGTTGGTCCTGGGGTCGTGACTATAGGTTTTTGCCAATTAATCACCACTGCTGGACCTGAACACTTTCTCTCTTCCTGACATATGACTCATTCTATCGCTTTTAACGAGGACGGCTCTAAGACCGTGTCCCTCTCTGGGTCCAGACAATGTACTATTACTTCTGTTCCAGGTTTAGCTACCACGCACTTTCCCGAGGTTAATTCCCCTGGTTTACAATATTCAGGTAACGTTTTGTTACCCACTTATCTTGCGGCTCCAAGATAAATGCTCCTGACACTCGGATGCCGCCCCCTAGGGGCTGCTTTATGTAGTTGTTGTACCCTCCAGTGTGGGTATATGCTTCTGGGCCCCCTAGGGGCAGCCTTGTAGCTTGTCTTTGTAGAATCGTAAAGGCGGTGGTGATCACGTTTATATACATTCTGTTGATAAAACACATCCTGGATATTCCAGGTTTTTAGTTAGATTCTTACCATTTCTACTTCTACCAGATTGTTTGCACTGTTTCTCCGGACATGTACCCTTTCCCAGATCCATTTTATTATGCACATGTGTCACCACTGATTACCACCTCATATGGTCTGCTCCACCTAGGTGCGAATCCTAGTTTATCTGCCACTTCCTTAACCATTACCTTAGACCCCATCTTGGGGATTATAGCTGAGGTATTTGTCCCATCGTCTTGGTCCTTCTCTTTCTGTCTTTCTTGGACCGCCTGTCACATACCTTTCAACTGCTCACTCAATTCCATCACATACTTCCTGATTCTATCTCGTACTGGTCCTAATTCTGCCCTTCCTGTAACTATCCCCTCGGGTAACTTCATTGCGCGTCCGATCATTAATTCATACGGGGTTAATCCCATGGCTCTGTTTGGTGTGGCACGCAGCCTCATTAATATTGTCGGCAGGAGTTCAGTCCATGCCTGCCCTGTTTCCTGTATTGCCTTGCTCAAGGCTATTTTAAGGGTCCGATTCATTCTTTCTACCATCCCTGAACTTTGGGGGTGATATGGGATGTGAAACTTTTGCTTAATACCGAATATTCTACAAGTTTCTTTCATTACTTGATCCGTGAAATGAGTTACTTGATCCGAATCAATTTGGGTGGTATTCCCCAGCGGGGATTTACCTCCGTGCTAGGATCCGTACTACAGTGGGGGCTGTGCAATTCCGAGTTGGGAAGGTTTCCGCCCACCGAGCAAACAAATCTATAATTACAAACCGTACTTTCGTCCTCGAGAATTTGGCGGTGGCCCTCTGAAATCTATCTGTATGTTTTCCCATGGCCAAACAGTACTTTCGTCCTTGAGAATTTGGCAGACGTAGCCATCTCTCAGGCAGCATTGTCAGCTGCTTTATTTCTCCGCTGAACCTCGATTACCACTCGCTGGTGGGTCTTTACCTTGATTACGGCCGCTTTAGTGTGTTAACTTGCAGCATCCAATAGTCGTTTTATCCGGCCATCATGTTTGATGGCCTCGCCTCCTGAGGTGACAAATCCTTGTCTTCCCCAAATGGCATTTCTAGATTGTTTCCAAACCTTTTAGTTTTATTTCTTTTTTTTTTAAAAAGAGATCAGATGTAACATTTTATTTTAAACGTATCTCAGTATTTGTTGCGCCTTTTCTTAACCAGTGGTACTTGAAACCTTCACAACAAAATTAACTCTTTACTGTTCCCCTCCTAATTTCTGCTCCCCTTTTGTAATATTTGTATTTATTTTTGAATTAAAAATGTCAAATATGGTAATACTGTTTTTTTTAAATATTGGAATACTCATTTATGCTTATAGTTTCTAAGTGAATCACAGATCACAGAATGCAAAGTACTTGTTTTATAATTATGTGCCTAACTTCTGTTTTAGAAGCTGAACATTAAAAACTCCAATTCAAGTAGGAATAGCATAAGTAGAAAATCTTTTGCTCTGTAACTTCAAGGTATATTATGTGATACAGTACCTCATAAATTACATCTTTTTAAGCTTCAGCTTCTAATGTAGTAGTTGAGGCAAAGTTGTAAATCTATGGAATTTGCTGCCTCAGAGAGCTGTGGATGCTGGGGCATTGAATAAATTTAAGAAAGAAATAGACAGTTTCTTAAAGGATAAGGGGATAAGGGGTTATGGGGAGCGGGCGGGGAAGTGGAGCTGAGTCCGTGATCAGATCAACCATGATCTTATTGAATGGCGGAGCAGGCTTGAGGGGGCCGTATGGCCTACTCCTGTTCCTATTTCTTATGTTCTTATGTGTACTTTTATTAAAAAGGTTTCCAAGCTCAAGATTTTCCAATAAAACCAAAATGTTTACAAAGGAGAATCACCCGAAATATCCCAAAATCCCAATTCAAATATTGTACTGCCAATCTTTTATTTAAAACTCTTTACTGAGCTAGAAGCTTTCACATCATTTAGCATAAGATTTTACACAAAGGAAAATGGGGTCATATCTTCCCCAAGCCCGTAGCCTTGAGAGATTCACGCAGGTTTTTTTTCCTTTTTTTTAATCTCATTCTTAAGACTAAATTTATTGTCTTTCAGCCCAATGTAATCAATGATTACGTGTTTTCTTTTGAGCGTGTCGGAAATTTTTTTTAAAATGGGACCACGCATTTTTTTTTGAAGTTTCATCTTTTGTTAAACAAACCTATCCTTTGTGCATTTCCTAGCTCCATAACTTAAAATCAAAATAAATCCGAACCTGCGTTTCTAACTTAAAATGTAATTCAATTCTAGGTTCACACTTTCTTAAAACTTCCCACATCTAGGACAATACTGTAAAGGGTTAAAAACTTTCAATTCTGTCTGAAAAAGTGGGTGGAGCTAAAACAAACAGACAACTACACTATTTTTTAAAAACAGGCTTTCAGACAAAAGAAAAAAAAATCATTAATTCCCACATCAAATATTCTGCAGTCAAGAATCACACAAGCACTTTTCATTTAAAGACAGACATTCACACCAGTTTTTCATTCAAAAAGCTTATTAATTCTTTTGTTCGGCCGGCTCTACTTTAAGACCCTACCTGTCACTTAACATAGTCACAATCAGTTTCTTATGGTCGTCTGAAAAATATCTACTAAGGGAGCTGCCCCGCCCCAGTCCAGCATATCTTTACACGCCATACTCAGTTTTGGTACGTCTACCCCTATATCGGTTTCACTTAAACCCAGCATCTACAGTCTTACCGATTTTTTTTTAATCGATTTAAACTGTATTTTTAGATACTGATTGTCCCTCTAATCGGTTTCACTTAACCCTGGAGCCTGCAATCCCATCGATACCCCTATCGATTTATCTGTATTTTAAGATACTGATTGTCCCTTTACTCGGTTTCACTTGAACCTAGAGTCTACAATCCCAGTGATACCTTACTTTGACTTATATAGTGACGGATATACAACACATTTAAATTACCCCCAAGTCTTTTGCACTATAACAGACTTTTCACAGATTCAGGTACCCCGGGCAACAGACACATTTCGTAACAGCTCACATCGGATTGAGTGGTAGTTTAAATATACTCATTCATGATGCTCCTGTAAACTCCCGTCTGTCGGTTACCCATTGTTCCCAGCTCGCAGCGCAAATGTCGTGGAGTATTACAAAGATGCTCAACACAAGTCTGTTTTGGAGAAAAGGGTTGTTTATTATAAAGTACTCATTCGAGGGAGAAACAGCTTCTACATGAGTTCAATAACTCAGTAATCCAAACCAGCCGTTCTTTCCGAATAATCTTGGGTTATTGGTTTTTATACAATCAAAATACATACAAAATCATGAAGTTCCGTGAGGAGGCTTTCCATTTGTTTTATCCCTGCCGCGTCACAAACTTTTCGCCTAACAACTATAATTAATTGGTTAATCAAATTTCGTTACCTCCCCTGTGCGCCGTTTATCTGATAAGTTATGTGGTCACATCATTCTGCAGTTCCTTGAACTGTTGTCCTCTTATCCTAACTACTTGAAACATTTGCTATGTTTTTCAATCGTATTTTTTTCCCGTAATCTCTTACCACCCCATGTGACTTAGCCTTGGAGTGTATTTTATAACCTCTTCTTTGTTCTTAGCTCTGATAACAGCAAAACACATTCTGTTCCTAGATTATAGAGAAATCTATAACCGTTAGTTACTGAACTGCATTGCTCAGCTATTCCGCCATGAACACACATATATCTTTTCTTTCAGCCTTTCTTGCTTACGATTTTAACTTTAGTAAATTAATTTACCCCCTGACTAATTTTTTTGCTACTACAGGTTTAAATGTTTTTTATTTAACAAAACCTTGCAGCACATTGGCTCAGACAGCTGCACCATTGCACGTTGGTGATTCCTTAACATCAAAGGGTATAATCATACTTAACTTCAATTATCTTAAACTTTAACTGTCACCAAGGTGATGCCCACCATTGACGTATGACCTGCACACACAGCAGTGTGTGAGCCTTATAAATACCACCAACTTTCTTTCAGGCAAAACGATCATTGATGAGCTCCTGACGTAAGGTTCCTGCAGCTATCATGCCACCATGGACCCTTTCATGCGGTCTACAGGGGAGCGGGGGCATGGCTTCAGCGTCAGCCTGATTGTCTGGCCCGATGTCAGCGTCCACCTCCTCGTCCTCCTCTTCCTCTCTCTGGTGAGGTGGACTGTCAGGCTCATCAGGCAATTCTTGTCCCCTCCTGATAGCCGAGTTGTGTAGCGTGGAGCAGACCACCACGAATTGAGCTACCTGCTCAGGGTGGTATTGGAGCTCATCTCCTGAGTGGTCCAGGCATCTGAAGCGCTGCTTCAGCACTCCAATGGTTTTCTCCATGATATTGCGAGTTGCTCTGTGGCTCTCATTGTATCGCCTTTCGGCCTCGGTGTTGGTGTTATGTAGGGTAGCGAGGTCATATCCTTTGTCCCTAAGCATTGACCTTGTGGCTCATTGTTAAACAAGTCAGATACAATGCTCTCACGCAGGATGTGTGCATCATGGATGCTGCCCGGAAATTGAGCATTCGCTACCAGTATACTTTGCTGGTGGTCATCAACCAGCTGAACATTCAGGGAGTGGAATCCCTTGCGGTTCCTGAAAACCTCAGCATCCTGAAAAGGTGCCCGCATCACGATGTGCGTACAGTCCATTGCTCCCTGCACCTTGGGGAAGTTTTCAATTCTGGAGAATCCTAGAGCCCTATCACTCTGTGCCTCCCTGGTCATAGGGAAGATGATCAAGTCCCTCCTGCGTGCGTACAGGGCTTCAGTGACCTGTCTAATGCAGCAATGTGTGGCATGCTGAGAAAGTCCACAAATGTCGCCAGCTGTGGCCTGAAAAGAACCCGAGGCATAGAACGACAGGTCCGCGGTGACTTTGACCTCGACGGACAGTGCAGTTCTGATGGTGCTGGCAGGCTGCAGATCTGCCCTTATCACTGACATACCTCAGTGATGACCTCTTTGTGGAAGCGTAGTCTCTGAAGGCAGGTGGTGTCGGGCAAGTCGGGGTAAGAATGCTTCTCCTTGTACTTGCGGGGTGTGTAACGTCTGGTCCTCCTCATCTGTCTGTCACTTCGTACATTGGGCACATAATGCAGTGCAGCATTCCTTCGACAATGTTGAGTCTGCTGCATGTATTTGATCACCAAGAGAGGGTGAGAAAGGACAGGCCCCATTGTAGTAGCTCTCTGTTTTCCACCGATTGCACACAAACAAGGAATGTCCCGACGAACACATCTCTTCAATTCCAATCGGTCACAGTATGGTCAAGATGTTTTTAGAGATGTTCGCATCAACTCCAACGACCTGCAGAGTACATCCGAATTTCGCCAAGGTTGAAGCACAGCAGCCTTTTAAAGGACATGACATGTGATCTACAACATGGCGTCCATAACGCTGTGATTCGTCCCGGTTAGTTCTACATTTTGTGGGCGTTTTTTGAGTGAGCGATATTGTGGGCGAAATATGTGCAAGGTGATGAAATTGACGATGGGTGATCTCCATGGCCGCTAGTTTGGGTAAATATCCTCTTTACGACAAAAAAAGTCACCGGGCGTTAATATTGAATCTCGCCGTTAATTCTGTGCAGAAAGTAACGCTGGGCGATATTATGGGCGTTGAATTCGCTCATCCTGCTGATTGCGCCCCCAGAAAGTGGGCGGGCGGTAATATTTTTTCTCGCCGTTAACCACATGGGGAAAGTAACACTCGGCGATAAGTTTCCGAAAAATGCCCGCCAGTTTCCATTTTGTGCCAAAATGGGCGATATATGGGCGTTATACATCATTTCAGCGGTAAAATGGGCATTAAGTGGGTGTTAAGCAGGCAAAAAAAGTTGGAGGTTCTAGCCCATAGATACATAATTTCCAGACGTTTCTCGCCATTGTTCTGCAAAACAATGGTCTGTACTAAGATGTTAAATCTGGTTTGGGAACAGAAAATAATTAACAAATTGACACTTTGCTGTTGTTGCTCTGAACTTATGTAATCCAACTCTTCCAGACTCACACACTGAGTACTTGTCTGAGGACGGAGTTCAGTCACTTCTCAGAACAGCAGCTCAGTGCAGAGTTAAAGAGATCTGTAACACTTTAGTCTCTCATCTGTTGTTAGCAATAAGCAAACAAAATGTTACAGTCTGGTTATGACTGGCCTCTCTGCTTACCAAAGAAATGACTCTTCCCAGTTACAAAATACACCCCAAAAACAAAACAAACAAGACATTTGCTCAGATCATACAATCTTTATGAGACATATATGCAATATAACACTAATGGATCACTAAATTTCCGATTATCCCAAAGGCACTCCAGTACATTTCTCCAAACTTTTGTGTTCCCAGCAATCACCAAGATCAAAATTGAGAACGCTTGGTCCTCGTTATACTAGCACCACTTTATAGAAAAATAAATGTACTTTTTACTTCATAACAATGATCAACAAAAAGAAGCCAATGAAGAACTTTTTCAATGTTGTGCTAATAAGGTGGGTTAGTGCTGGACCCACATTTGAAAGTGCTAGGATCACGCTCTCCCAGATCAGATGCAACACAGGGGAGCTGGAGGGTAAAGCTCCCTGTGAGCAGTGCACGTGACCCTCATTCCATTTCTTCCCTGGCTGTGCAACCGATAACAGCAAATTGGCAGGTGGAGAATTGCGAGCGGGAATCAATGTCACTGCTCCCTGCCGGTTGCAAACACCCAAAGTACCTGATTTAGTTCACAGGAGCTCTTTTACCGCAAAATACATTTTCTGGGCTACTCTCCTGCATTCAAATTTTGTGGGATAAAATAACACATACACTTCTCTTCCAAAAATATGCACAACAATGAAATACTCAAATAAGCACAGCATTTTGTTTCGAACAACCATTCAGAAATAATGATGCAACAAAAATCAGTTGATTATAATCTCTTATATATAATCCAAAATCAGATGACTTCAGGCCCTTATTTTCTAATTCAAAATCACCTGATTTCAAACCAAAATCCCACAAATCTGCACATATCCTTTCACCATAATTCTCCATTTCTTTATTTGAACCAACATACTACAGTCATGTGTGTGTCACGATTTAAAAAAATACACACTCACGAATCCACCTACTGAACCTCTGAATTATGTTAACTTCGGATTACTCAGTCAAATCCACTCTGGGGGAATTTTAACTTTAACCCAAAAATACAGACAGGTTGGGGGTCGGGAAGGAAATGTTAAAAATCTGAATCCCGACCAGAACCTGGACAATTGACTTGCATGGCTGAGAAAGAGATGGTCCAGAGAACTCAGCAAGAAGTAAACATTACTGAGCAAGATGACAAAGACAATCTCAACCAGAAAGTTGAGATCTTTATAAAGAACATAAGAACATAAGAATTAGGAACAGGAGTAGGCCATCTAGCCCCTCGAGCCTGCTCCGCCATTCAACAAGATCATGGCTGATCTGGCCGTGGACTCAGCTCCACTTACCCGCCCGCTCCCCATAACCCTTAATTCCCTTATTGGTTAAAAATCTATCTATCTGTGACTTGAATACATTCAATGAGCTAGCCTCAACTGCTTCCTTGGGCAGAGAATTCCACAGATTCATAACCCTCTGGGAGAAGAAATTCCTTCTCAACTCGGTTTTAAATTGGTTCCCCCGTATTTTGAGGCTGTGCCCCCTAGTTCTAGTCTCCCCGACCAGTGGAAACAACCTCTCTGCCTCTATCTTGTCTATCCCTTTCATTATTTTAAATGTTTCTATAAGAAATTAATTTTGTGGATTTTCTATTTCATTTTAAATTGAAACTTTTTTTTTTGGTGGCCCCCCCAATTCCCACTGATCTCCCAACCCAAAATCCCAAACACATTGGATGAATAATCGAGAGTGCAGATAACTGGGATGGCAGACACAAAATATAAAGGCCGCGAGATCAGCAGTCGGGAGGTGCGTCGCTGAGGTGTGAGTCCGGGGTCGGCGAGAGGACTATAGAGGCCGCGAGATCAGCAGTCGGGAGGTGCGTCGCTGAGGCGTGAGTCTGGGGTCGGCGAGAGGACTATAGAGGCCGCGAGATCAGCAGTCGGGAGGTGCGTCGCTGAGGTGTGAGTCCGGGGTCGGCGAGAGGACTATAGAGGCCGCGAGATCAGCAGTCGGGAGGTGCGTTGCTGAGGCGTGAGTCTGGGGTCGGCGAGAGGACTATAGAGGCCCAGCCTGTGCAGCTACAGGGAGAAGGCAAAAAAGAAGTAGAAAGAAACAGAAAGGTGACATCACAGCCAAGGGGGTAAGTAATTGGCTGGTGATTGAAAGGATATTTGTGAAGTATCTGCCAACTCCTATTATCCAGGGAGGTTCCTTCATTATGACAGATAATTGAAGCTCCAATGGATTTTACTTTAATCATCTGAATGTTTGCTTTGGTAGTAGTACAACAGTCTCCAGTTAGGTCTACAGCGAGACACAATGACTACCTCTAAAAAAAATCACCAACGTTCTAGTTGCCTTTCTCCCCCAATTCCATTTTCTTGAATTTCTTCAATTTCTGAAATTTGATTTGAGTCTCCCAATTTTTGAGGAACACCCACATTAACTTACCATTTTTCCTTTTGTCAATGTTATTCCAATTTGCACAGTGTTCTTCTTCTTTAAAGATATATTTCAAGTCAGCTTCGATGCTCAACTCTTTAGCAATTGGGTTTGTAACAGCTTGGCTAAGCATCTTCCTCTCTAATTCCAGTCTTGCATGATGTGGCTTAAATCTACTACAGTACAGTTCTTGCCTGTCACACAGGGATGTTTCAAATTCATTCATTAGTGCTTTGGCTTGGCTTTGCCACTCTGCTTTCTCGCTATTTATTTGTCCTTGCTTGAATTGCTTGCGAGCTTCAACTAGTTGTTGATTCTGTCCCGAAAGAATGCTGTGGCAACTTTGTACTTCAGTTTTGAGCTTTTCAATGACGCCTTGGTGTTTCAATTTCAGTTCTTTCTTTGTAGTTTCTATCTCATACTTACATACTGCTGTTACATGCTCAATCTCTTTGTGTGAGTTTCTGGACCAGATCCAGCCTTGAAAAACAAAATGAAGACAGTTTTCATTCCAATGTGTTTTATTTAACTACAAGAGGAACATTTTCAACTTTTGACCAGATTCATCTCTTTTTTAGATAGAAAATATCAATAAATAACTCTCAAGCTGTGTACTTTGCATCATATAACAATTACATTAGGGTCATAAATTGGAGGGAAAGAAGGAGCGGGCAAGAGGCAAAGGGAAAGGAGAGGGAACGAGGTGAGGGAATGTGGGAGAGGGAAAGGGAAACAAACATGGAACCAAACAGCAACTTTTGTGTTCTCTCAACTAAACGAGTTCATTTGTTGTAAACAAAAAAATGCAAGTTTGGATCCCAAAATATTAACCATTAGTACTTGAAATGTATCAACTTTTATCAGCACCTGTACCACACATAGCAGTTCGCTAACACTCCTTATTTTCATAAACTAGAATTTTCAGCAGAGAGAGGGAAGGGGGCGGTCATCCAACCTGCTCCCAGGAGGCGGATCACCCATTTAAATATTATAATCAGGAACATTGTGCTGTTGCCAGCCCTTCAATTGGAACTGTCTATTCTAACCCCATTTACCTGTATCCTTTCATATTCCTCCTTTTTAAATACTTAACCAATAATATCATATTCTTTCCCTCAATAGCCCCTTGTGGTAAAGCATTCCATGTTCCAATAACCCTCTGTGTGAAAACAATTCTAACTTCCCCTTGAATCTTCTACTGATAATTCTCAGTCTCTGCCACTTTGTTATTGATTCACCAACCGGTAGAAACAATCTTTCACAAGTTATTCTCCCAAAACTTTTCATAATTTTGAACAGCATTATTAGTTCCCCATAACCTTCATTTCATAACTACTATTCCTTCTAGAAAGAGGGTCTATGCACCAATAACCAGAGCAGAACTACCGCAAACCCAACTTTGGGCATTTACCAGCCTCAAATTTTTTCATCAAAAAAAAGCAACCAAAAAACAAAATTGTCTGTTTTGGCCATGCATAATAATACAAGAATAGTGTTGTATTGAAATGATCATCTTGTGAGACAGGCCTGAAATGTGTTCAATGTTGTGCTGATCCAACACCGTCTCCAGTGCGCCAGTGTAGCCTTTGGTTGCCTGAGGAAAAGAGTGTTTGAAGATCAGGCCCTCAAAACTGCCACCAAGCCCATGGTCTACAGGGCTGTAGTAATACCCGCCCTCCTGTATGGTTCAGAAACATGGGCCATGTACAGTAGACACCTCAAAGTCACTGGAGAAATACCACCAACGATGTCACCACAAGATCCTACAAATCCCCTGGGAGAACAGACGCACCAACGTTAGCGTTCTTGACCAGGCCAACATCCCCAGCATTGAAGCACTGACCACACTTGATCAGCTCTGCTGGGCAGGCCACACAGTTTGCATGCCAGGCATGAGACTCCCAAAGCAAGCGCTCTACTCGGAACTCCTTCACGGCAAACGAGCCAAAGGTGGGCAGCAGAAACGTTACAAGGTCACCCTTAAAGCCTCCCTGATTAAGTGCAACATCCCCACTGACACCTGAGAGTCCCTGGCCAAAGACCGCCCTAAGTGGAGGAAGCGCATCCGGGAGGGTACTGAGCACCTCGAGTCTCGTCGCCGAGAACATGCAGAAATCAAGTGCAGGCAGCGGAAAGAGCGTGTGGAAAACCTGTCCCATCCACTACTTCCCTCAACGACTATCTGTCCCACCTGTGACAGAGACTGTAGTTCTCATATTGGACTGTTCAGCCACCTAAGAACTCATATTAAGAGCTGAAGCAAGTCTTCCTCGATTCCAAGGGACTGCCTATGATGATTCCTAGTCAATGGATCTGCCCCCTGGTGGTTATTGTCCTATAAGCTATTGGTCCCAATTAACTATCTAGTGACTGGCCCATACTATGCCTCTTTTCATTATTCTTGTTGTTGTGTCTCAGGTACTTGATGAAACAAATGTGAAAACTGATGTAGTATTGCTCTTAGCAAGTGTTACGGTGGACTTTCACCTTATGCTACCTTAGGTATCATCCATGGCTCAGTGGTAGCTAGCCCTCCTACCTCTGCATCAGATGGTTGTGGGTTTGAATGCCACTCCAGAGACTTGAGCACATAATTTAGGCTGACACTATACTAGTACTGAGGGAACGCTGCACTATCGGAGATGCCATCTTTTGGATAGGACATTAAAACCAATCTTCCTTTCAGGTTGATGTAAAAGATCCCACGTCACTATTTTGAAGAAGTGCAGGTTCTCCCGATGTCCTAGCCAATATTTATCCCTCAACCAACATTACTAAAAAATAGATTATCTATTTGTGGGAGCTTGCTGTGCACAATATTGTCTGCCGCATTTCTTACATTACAACACTAAGTATGCTGCAAAAGTAATTAATTGGCTGTAAATTGCTTTGAGATGTCCTGAGGTTGTGACAAGTGTAAATCTGTAGATTGTTGTTAGATAAGGCTATCAAGGAGCTAAGGTGGTTAAATGGGATACAGATCAGCCATGATCTAATTGAATAGCAGAGCAGGCTTGAGGGATTGGACCGGTTAGGGTTAGGGTTAGGATACACTACATCTGTATTGTTTTACAATGTTAAGAGAAAAAACGGTACAGTCAGAACCCAGTAATGTAAATGTAAATGTAAATTCACAACACTTACGGCAGGCAGCCAGTGCCAACATAGGCACCAGTAGTGCATAATAACATTTGTTTCCATCGCCTCTACCCTCCCTTTCATTGGGTGAGATATTTTGCATTGGCACGTTGAGGTTATTCATAGTGTCGCAGTCTGGTATCGACTGCAATGAGTTCTGGATACAGGCAAAAAGCACAAGGCAAATTATTCTCCAGAAACAATCCGGGCTTTAACAATGAATAGAAGTGCAGTGCATTTTATTAAAATATCTTGACAAGCAGCACTGTGGGATGATATTTAAAAAAATTTAAAACTTTTGAGACAACAATTTTTGTGACTCCTTGATCACATGTATTCTTCAAAGCACAATAGTACGGTTATGTCAAATCCAGAATTGTAGCTCCCCAATTGTAATAGTGATCAAGGAGAAGACAACTCAATCAACATTTAACCTCATCAATAGGTTCCATTTTGAAGAAATTGATGGACTAATGGTATTTTGTAGTATTGTCTGCTCCTCCTGTCAAACCGAGCACCACATGTAAAAAAAATTACATAACCCCCCCACATAACAAAATCTAAGACCACAATTTAGTGCCATCTCCTATGTTACACATATGTTCAATTTCAAAATCGTTGATTGGAGTTGGAATATTTTTGCTTACATTTGATCATTTTCAGTGATATGGGTGTTTCCAAATACTAAGCACTTTCCAAATACAAGTGTTCCAAATTTTGAATCCAGATCTATGTTCACACCACTTGCCAAAATATTACCACAGCCCTCAAAAACTTCAAGCTGGTTAATGAAGGTAACAGAGGGAATAGAATGGCAGTCCTACCGCAGAAAATTACTTACTATTCTCCAGCCTCCACACACTTTCCTTTTACTCAGTACACTCGAGTGCACAAGATCTCCTGCACGGTAGGTATAAAAACTGCTTTCAGAAGACAGGAATCAAACACAAATTAAATGCTGCTCAACAAGAGAAAATGGGCAGTCTGTGCATAATATATTTCAAATGTCGTAAACATTTGACTTGCATTGCTGATTGCTGCTCTGCTCTGATTGGACATTATCTCAGAGATGGCTGGAAACCAGTATAACCTGTCTCTCAAGTCACTGAAAGGGGAACAGCTCAAGTAATATGCTCTTACACAAGACTCTATTTCATAAGAGCTAATCAGAGGATAGAAGAGAAGGAGCTTTACCCTGTATTTAACTGTACATGACCTGGGAGTTCTTGATGTCACAGTAATAAAGGGAGCTTTACCGTGCATTTCACCTGTGCTGTTGGACTCTGCCCCTATGCCCAAAGCCATTAAAAGGCCAATAACACTTTTATTATTTTCTCTTGCAATGGTGTATTTAAACCCATGGATGTCTCTGTTCATCCACACCTTTCAGGGTCTTTCCATTAAGTGTCTATTCCATTTCTCCCAAAATGTATTGCATCACACTTATCTACACTAAACTGCATCTGCTATCTGCCTGTCTATTTTGCTGATCTATGTCTTTCTCAAGTCTTTTATAGTCCTCATCACTGTTTATCAAACCTACTTTTGTGTCGCCAGCTAGTGTCTTTCCTACACCCAAATCCAAATTAGCAATATATACTTAGAGCAAAAATGGACCCAGCATTGACTAATGCACACTGAGAATTGTACCATTTCCCTTCCTATTTGTTAACTCTATCCATTTGGATTCTGTCTTAACCCTCAGATCATCCTTGCTGTGCTTTATACTGTGATATGATCCTTTACTAACACTGTCCCCCACATCTTTTTCTTCCTCTCTATCTCTTCAGAAAATATTCTAACCAGGAAAATTAAGTTCCCAGTCCAGTTCTGTCAGAACTTAATCCATATTTCTGTTATAGTCTGTCATGTCTCTCCATAGCTATTAATGCTTCTAATTCTCCAATTTAGTTTTGAATGCTTTGCGCACTCACACACATCCCACTTAATCCTGATTCAATTTTTTGGAATGTTGACCACTATTTTTCATTTGACGTGAACCTTGCAGTTGTATCTGTGATACACTGTTGGTGAAAGTGGGGGAGATGACATGTTTCCTTTCTTTATTTACATTGCATTACAACAGTGACTACACTTAATTGGCTGAAAAACACTTTGGGACGTCCGGACGTTGTGAAAGGCGCTCTATAAATGCAAAGTTCTTTATTTTATTCTCTTGCAGACTGACTGGGATTAGGCATAACCTAGTAGGACAGGGCATAATGATAAAAACGTAAATAAACTTGGCTCATTTGGGTATTTTAACATCAGATCGGTATCAAAATAGACTATATCAGTACATTATGTTCTGGCCAACTGAAATAAATGCTATTATGCTTGAAAAACATTTGATGCATGAGTTTTAGCATCAAAATAACCTGTATTAAGGATGTTCATTTTATATTGGGTGTAAGAACATAAGAACATAAGAATTAGGAACAGGAGTAGGCCATCTAGCCCCTCGAGCCTGCTCCGCCATTCAATAAGATCATGGCTGATCTGGCCGTGGACTCAGCTCCACTTACCTGCCCGCTCCCCGTAACCCTTAATTCCCTTATTGGTTAAATCCCTTATGTGGATTTGCATGAATCTAAAAATAGATGGCTAACATAGTATAGTAGTTGCGTAATTTGAACTTCAATCTAAAATATGTAAATTTTACATGTTGCAAGATTTTGAACAGAATAGAACTGGTTATTGTGTACCTTTTTAAAAAAGCAGATCTGAACAATTCAAGGCAAATCATGCTGCTCCCTTATATCATTCTTTCCCCCTTCATCAAGTGACGTTCACGCAGGACTGCAATAACACATTTGATTTAGTAAAAATTATATTGTACACATTGTGTGAAGCAGTGCTTGAAGTTAGCACAATTTTTTTTTCTGTTTTCTTGACAGCACAATGAGCTTCATTCTTTTCTGAGTTCCAGTGTACAAAATGGGATCTCCATATCGTACCTCAGTGTAAACATGGGGAAACTGACTTGCTTTGATCTAGTTGTAGAAACATAGGAACAGTGGACCATTCAGCACCTTGAGCCTGTTCTGTCATTCAATAAGATCATGGCTGATTTGTATCTTAACTCTACCCGCCTTGGTTCCATATGCCTTAATACCCTTGCCTAACAAAAATCTATCAATCTTCGTTTTAAATTTTGAATTGACCTAGGCCCAACATCTTTTTTTGGGAGAGAGTTCCAGATTTCCACTACACTTTGTGTGAAGAAGTGCTTCCTGACATCATACCTGAACAGCCTAGCTCTAATTTTAACGTTATGCCGCTTGTTCTGGAATCCCTGACCAGGGAAAACAGTTTCTCTATCTATCCTATCAAATCCTTTAATCATCTTAAACATCTTAATTAATTCACCTATTAATATTCTCCATTCAAGGGAATGTAAGCCTATTCTGTGCAATGTGGCCTCATAATTTAATCCTTATAGCCCCAGTATCATTCTGGTCAATCTGCACTGCACTCTCCAAGGCCAATATATTCTTCCTGAGGTGCAGGGCCTAGAACAGAATGCAGTGCCTGTACTCCAGATGTGAATCCGAGCGAGATTCTCTGGAAGACGGAATCTCACTCCACTTTGTTTTGGAGTTGGTTCGGGCCTTAACAGCCAAGCTTAGAATTGCTGCAGAGCTGAAACCACTTCATACTGACTTTAAGCATGTAGTGTAAATACTGGCTGATACTGTGAGGCTGATGCTACAAAGCAAGTCAGATATCATGATACATGGGCCAGAATTCTCTTTACCTGGGCAGGTCCAATGCGGGTGGTTGCCCTGGTGGGTCATGAGTCCATTATTGGCTCCATCCCGCTCCACAGAACGACTTTACGTTAACGGGGCCTATGAAGCCTGCTCTGCGTGTTACCCGGCCCAATTAAAAGGTGCGGGTCTGGTGACATCATCGATGACGTGTTTTCAGCTGGGATATTTAAAGGAGCCATAGCCACATTGCATTGAAGGTTCATCTAAGAGTGTGCAGGCAGTGCACTTCACTATTCTAATGCTGCACACCACCAGAGATGAATGCACAGAGGCAGACGGCTGCACCTAGGATCTCCGATTACTCCCTCCATATGCTTGTGGAGGCAGTCGGAGCTCACAGGGAGGTCCTCTTCCCTGCTGGTGGCTGGAAGAGACCTCCCCAGTAGAGCAAAGGAGCATGGCTCCAAATAGCAGAGGAGGTGAATAGCAGGGATGTCGTCGGGAGGACTTGGATGCAGTGCCACAAATGTTTCAACAATCTTGTTAGATCAGGAAAGATGAGTACAAAGCCACACTCACCTTCATTCTGCTGTGCCTCTCATCACATCCCCAACACTCTGCCTTCCCAATCCTACTCCTGCACATATAGATGCAGCGTCCAAAATCCGGAGTTCCGGAATCCGAAATGTTACGGAATCCGTAAAATGTTCCGGAATCCGGACCGGACGATCCTGCCAACCTCGGGGGCCTCGCCGCTGCCCGACCTCGGGCCTCGCTTCGCTACCGCTTGCCTCACCAACTTTACCTTGGGGCCTCTTCACCGGCCCACCCGAAAACCTCCTCGGCGGGGCCGGCCAGCCCGACAACCTTCTTGGCAGGGCCCCGCCCGACAATGACATCCTTGGTGGGGCCCGCCCGACAACAACCTTGGCGGGGCCCGCCTGCCTGCCCGACGATGACATCCTCGGCGGGGCCCACCTGACAACCCCCTTGACGGTGCTGGACGGCCCGAACAGTTCTTCGGCAGGAATCCCCCCCCCCGCTTTCTGACGTTCCAAAATCTGGAAATACCCAAACCTGGGCTCGGGTGTTTCCGGATTTGTGACGTCAGAAAACAAATCAAAAATCCAGAAAAACCGGAATCCAGAACAGCCTCGGTCCCGAGGGTTCCGGATTTTCGGCGCTGCACCTGTACTTACTTAGACCAACATACCTTGCACCTCCACCCATCCCTCTCTCTCTATCTATATTATCACATCCCATCTTTCTAGCCACCCCTCACACTTACCCTTATCTGAGTGCAATCATGCCAACTAACAACACAGAAGGAGTCCACTTGGTATTGCCATCCTAATCCATCATAGTCACATTCTACAGATGTAACCCATTCATTTCTTACACTTATTCCATCATTCTCACTCAACTTTCTCTTCTTTCCCACCTTGCAGGAACAAGAGAGCCCATAATAACAGGGAGAGGGAGAGAACTGGTGGTGGAACGGCATCAATGGCCACCCTGACCACAGCAGAGAAGGATGCCCTAGAGTTGGCTGGAGTCGCCAAGCACCTGGAGGTGAGAGATGGAGAGAGGGGGACATCTCAATAACCTAGTGACAGAATTACATATCATACAGCTACATGGTATACATCAGTGTTGTGTATGCAATAACTGTTAGACTGAGTACTGTTTAACTCCAAGAGGTATGACCTTGGCTCTGCTTTATTAAGGCCCAAAGCGACTAATCTACAAAATGGCTGGCCTTTTATACTTGGGCTGCACACACGTGCATGCAGCCCAATGGCCTCCAACAGTGACGCCATCTAGTGGCTAGTGATTCCAAAAGTACACACATGACAATACCCCTATCTGAGATATTAACAGAGTCTTTTACAAATTGAGACGGTCCGGTGTTTTACGCTCCTGGATTGACTGTCACAGTTCAACTCCAGCCTTAGGTGAGTGTTCAGAGTCTGTTGTGACTGGTGGCTGGGTGGCTGACCTGGTGGGAGTGACAATGGCCATGTCAAGGATTGAAAGTCCATTTTCATTGAACATGTCAGTGATTGAAAGTCCCGATTCACTGATGACCACTGAGTCCTCTGATGACCAGGGGCTAGGATGGTTGGTTGTCGATTGTCTCTTCCTCCGACTGTTCCGGTTCGTCTATGTGCCGCAGCTTTGTCTGATCCATATGTTTCCTGCATGTTTGCCCATTTTTGAGCATGACAATAAATACTCTGTTGCCCTCCTTGGCCATGACAGTACCAGCGATCCACTTGGGACCCTGACCATAATTCAGAACATATAGAGGATCATTTACAGAAATATCGCGTGACACAGCTGCGTGATCGTGATACCCTTGCTGACTTTGTCTTCTATATTCAACATTGTTGTTCAAGTCAGGGTGTACAAGAGATAGCTTGGTCTTAAGACCTCCCTTCGTTATTAGTTCAACAGGCGAGACCCCGGTAAGCGTGTATGGTCTTGTCCTGTAACTAAGCAGTATGCATGACAGGTGGGTCTGCAGTGACCCTTGGGTTACTCGCTTCATACTCTGCTTTATGCTTTGGACAGCACATTCTGCTTGTCCATTGGCTGTAGGTTTGAATGGTGCTGGACTTACATAGAAACATAGAAAATAGATGCAGGAGTAGGCCATTTGGCCCTTCGAGACTGCACCACCATTCAATAAGATCATTCAACTCAGTATCCCTTTCCTGCTTTCTCTCCATACCCCTTGATCCCTTTAGCCGTAAGGGCCATCTCTAATTCCCTCTTGAATATATCTAACGAATTGGCATCAACAACTCTCTGCGGTAGAGAATTCCACAGGTTCACAACACTCTGAGTGAAGAAGTCTCTCCTCATCTCGGTCCTAAATGGCTTACCCCTTATCCTTAGACTGTGTCCCCTGGTTCTGGACTTCCCCAACATCGGGAACATTCTTCCTACATCTCCTGTCCAGTCCCGTCAGAATTTTATATGTTTCTATGAGATCCCCTCTCATTCTTCTAAACTCCAGTGAATACAGGCCCAGTAGATCCAGTCTCTCCTCATATGTCAGTCCTGCCATCCTGGGAATCAGTCTGGTGAACCTTCGTTGCACTCCCTCAATAGCAAGAACATCCTTCCTCAGATTAGGAGACCAAAACTGAACACAGTATTCCAGGTGAGGCCTCATCAAGGAGGTACAACTGCATTAAGACCTCCCTGCTCCTACACTCAAATCCCCTAGCTATGAAGGCCAACATGCCATTTGCCTTCTTCACCGCCTGCTGTACCTGCATGCTAACTTTCAATGACTGATGTACCATGACACCCAGGTCTCGTTGCACCTCTCCTTTTCCTAATCTGCCGCCATTCAGATAATATTCTGCCTTCATGTTTTTGCCACCAAAGTGGATAACCTCACATTTATCCACATTATACTGCATCTGCCATGCATTTGCCCACTCATCTAACCTGTCCAAGTCACCCTGCAGCCTCTTAGCATGCTCTTCACAGCTCACACTGCCAACCAGCTTAGTGTCATCTTGGAGATATTACACTCAATTCCTTCATCTAAAATCATTGATGTATATTGTAAATAGCTGGGGTCCCAGCACTGAGACCTGTGGCACCCCACTAGTCACTGCCTGCCATTCTGAAAAGGACCCGTTTATCCTGACTCTCTGCTTCCTGTCTGCCAACCAGTTCTTTATCCACGTCAATACATTACCCCCAATACCATGTGCTTTAATTTTGCACACCAATCTCTTCTGTGGGACCTTGTCAAAAGCCTTTTGAAAGTCCAAATATACCACATCCACTGGTTCTCCCTTGTCCACTTTACTAGTTACATCCTCAAAAAATTCTAGAAGATTTGTCAAGCATGATTTCCCTGTCATAAATCCATGCTGACTTGGACCAATCCTGTCACTGTTTTCCAAATGCGCTATTTCATTTTTAATAATTGATTCCAACATTTTCCCCACTACCGATGTCAGGCGAACCAGTTATAATTCCCTGTTTTCTCTCTCCCTCCTTTTTTTAAAAAGTGGTGTTACATTAGCTACCCTCCAGTCCATAGGAACTGATCCAGAGTCAATAGACTGTTGGAAAATGATCACCAATACATCCACTATTTCTTGGGCCACTTCCTTAAGTACTTTGGGATGCAGACTATCAGGCCCTGGGGGATTTATCGGCCTTCAATCCCATCAATTCCAGAACACAATTTCCTGACTAACAAGGATTTCCTTCAGTTCCTCTTTCTCGCTAGATCCTTGGTTCCCTAATATTTCCGGAAGGTTATTTGTGTCTTCCTTCGTGAAGACAGAACCAAAGTATTTGTTCAATCGATCGGCCATTTCTTTGTTCCCCATTATAAATTCACCTGAATCTGACTGCAAGGGACCTACGTTTGTCTTCACTAAACTTTTTCTCTTCACATATCTATAGAAGTTTTTATATTCAGTTTTTATGTTCCCAACAAGCTTCCTTTCATACTCTATTTCCCCCTCCTAATTAAACCCTTTGTCCTCCTCTGCTGAATTCTAAATTTCACCCAGTCCTCAGGTTTGCTGCTTTTTCTGGCCAATTTATATGCCTCTTCCTTGGATTTAACACTATCCTTAATTTCCCTTATTAGGCACGGTTGAGCCACCTTCCCCGTTTTATTTTTACTCCAGACAGGGATGTACAATTGTTGAAGTTCATCCATGTGATCTTTAAATGTTTGCTATTGCCTATCCACCGTCAACCCTTTAAGTATCATTTACCAGTCTATTCTAGCCAATTGACGTCTCATACAATCGAAGTCACCTTTCCTTAAGTTCAGGACTCTAGTCTCGATATTAACTGTGTCACTCTCCACCTTAATAAAGAATTCTACCATATTATGGTCACTCTTCCCCAAGGGGCCTCGCACAACAAGATTGCTAATTAGTCCTTTCTTATTGTACATCTTCCAGTCTAGGATGACCAGCCCTCTAGTTGGTTCCTCGACATATTGGTCTAGAAAACTATCCCTAATACACTCCAGGAAATCCTCCTCCACCGTAT
This sequence comes from Pristiophorus japonicus, assembly GCF_044704955.1. Taxonomy (NCBI): domain Eukaryota; kingdom Metazoa; phylum Chordata; class Chondrichthyes; family Pristiophoridae; genus Pristiophorus; species Pristiophorus japonicus. Next base: position 350,234,746 of record NC_091977.1, read on the forward strand.
TGCTACCAGTTTGGTTATCCCAATCTATATGTAGATTAAAGTCGCCCATGATAACTGCTGTACCTTTATTGCACGCATCCCTAATTTCTTGTTTGATGCTGTCCCCAACCTCACTACCACTGTTTGGTGGTCTGTACACAACTCCCACTAGCGTTTTCTGCCGTTTGATATTCCGCAACTCCACCCATACAGATTCCATATCATCCAAGCTAATGTCCTTCCTTACTATTGCGTTAATTTCCTCTTTAACCAGCAACACTACCCCACCTCCTTTTTGTTTCTGTCTATCCTTCCTGAATGTTGAATGCCCCTGGATGTTGAGTTCCCAGCCCTGGTCACCCTGGAGCCATGTCTCCATGATGCCAATTATATCATATTCATTAATTGCTGCCTGCGCAGTTAATTCATCCACCTTATTACGAATACTCCTCGCATTGAGGCATAGAGCATTCCGGCTTGTCTTTTTAACACACTTTGCCCCTTTAGAATTTGGCTGTAATGTGGCCCCTTTTGATTTTTGCCTTGGGTTTCTCTGCCCTCCACTTTTACTTTTCTTCTTTCTAACTTTTGCTTCTGCCCCCATTCTACTTCCCTCTGTCTCCCTGCATAGGTTCCCATCCCCCTGCCATATTAGTTTAACCCCTCCCCAACAGCACTAGCAAACACTCCCCTAGGACACTGGCTCTGGTCCTGCCCAGGCGCAGACCGTCCGGTTTGTACTGGTTCCACCTCCCCCAGAACAGTTCCAATGTCCCAGGAATTTGAATCCCTCCCTTCTGCACCACTCCTCAAAGCTACGTATTCATCTGAGCTATCCTGCAATTCCTACTCTGACTAGCATGTGGCACTGGTAGCAATCTTGAGATTACTACCTTTGAGGTCTTACTTTTTAATTGAACTCCTAGCTCCCTAAATTTAGCTTGTAGGACCTCATCCTGTTTTTTACCTTTATTGTTGGTACTTTTATGCACCATGACAACTGGCTGCTCACCCTACCCCTCCAAAATGTCCTGCAGCCACTCCAAGACATCCTTGACCCTTGTATCATGGAGGCAACATACCATCCTGGAGTCTCGATTGCAGCCGCAGAAACATCTATCTATTCCTCTTACAATAGAATCCTCTGCCACTAGAGCTCTCCCAGTCTTTTTCCTGCCCACCTGTGCAGCAGAGCCACCTATGGTGCCATGAACTTGGCTGCTGCTGCCCTCCCCTGATGAGTCATCCCCCTCAACAGTACCCAAAACGGTGTATCTGTTTTGGAGGGGGATGACCGCAGGAGCCCCTGCACTACCTTCCTTCCACTGCTCTTCTTGCTGGTCACCCATTCCCTCTCTGTCTGGGTAACCTTTACCAGTGGTATGACTAACTCACTAAACGTGCTATGGTCCTGTTCAAGTCCAATGTTTCCACCGCCAGTAGTTTACGCAGGATCACCTCGTGGATGATGCCGATTACAAAGAAGTCCCACAGCATGTCTGCCAACACAGCCCCGAACTTACACGGTCCCGCTATATGTCTCAGATCGGCAACGTATTCTGCCGCATTCTGGCCCTCTGTGCGGCCGTGTGTGTAAAATCTGTATCTCGCGATGATGATGCCTTCGTCTGGTTTAAGGTGGTCCTGTCCCAGTGTACACAATTCTTCATACGTTTTCTCTGTTGAACTCACAGACAGGAATAGATTCTTTATCAGACTATAAATTTTTGGACCGCAAACCGTGAGGAACACCGCCCGGCGCCGATCTGCGTCGCCGACCTCCTCCATTTTGTTGGCCACGAAAAATTGGCTCAAATGGCTCACAAAATCTGCCCAATCTTCTCCTTCCACAAATCGCTCCAACAATCCAATTGTGCTCATTTTTGCATGCAAAGGTTCTTGCTGCCTCGTCGCCACATGTTGTGTATGCAATAACTGTTAGACTGAGTACTGTTTAACTCCAAGAGGTATGACCTTGGCTCTGCTTTATTAAGGCCCAAAGTAACTAATATACAAAATGGCTGGCCTTTTATACTTGGGCTGCACACACATGCGTGCAGCCCAATGGCCTCCAACAGTGATGCCATCTAGTGGTCAGTGATTCCAAAAATACATACATAACAATCAGTCACTCATATCAGCCCTCACATCTGCAACTAAGCTCATGGTCTACAGGGCTATAGTAATGCCTGCCCTCCTGTATGGCTCAGAGACATGGACCATGTACTGTAGGTACCTCAAGTCGCTGGAGAAATACCATCAACGATATCTCCGCAAGATCCTGCAAATCCCCTGGGAGGACAGACGCATCAATGTTAGTGTCCTCAACCAGGCCAATATCCCCAGCATTGAAGCACTGACCACACTTGATCAGCCCCACTGGGCAGGCCACATTGTTTGCATGCCAGACACGAGACTCCCAAAGCAAACGTTCTACTCGGAACTCCTTCACGGCAAACGAGCCAAGGTGGGCAGAGGAAACGTTACAAGGACACCCTCAAAGCCTCCCTGATAAAATGCAACATCCCCACTGACACCTAGGAGTCCCTGGCCAAAGACCGCCCTAAGTGGAGGAAGTGCATCCGGGAGGGGGTTGAGCACCTCGAGACTCATCGCCGAGAGCATGCAGAAATCAAGCACAGGCAGTGGAAAGAGCGTGCGGCAAACCAGTCCCACCCACCCTTTCCCTCAACGATTATCTATCCCACCTGTGACAGGGACTATGGTTCTCGTATTGGATTGTTCAGCCACCTAAGGACTTATTTTTAGAGTGGAAGCAAGTCTTCCTCGATTCCGAGGGACTGCCTATGATGATGATGATATGGGGGCCGATGTCAGCAGCTATTCTATGGCATATCTACCTAATCTACATATAATATATCTAACTCATTTCTTTACTCTCCCACAGGCCCATTAAGAACCTCCACCATTGTTCAGGTGCAAGAGGAAGGCGACTCCTCAGAGGAGCCTCCAGCCTCTGAGGGCGCACCATCATCAGACCTAAGGGTACCCAGCGTCAGTGCAGATATGCACACCTCGGTGGGTCCCTTGCGTGATAGAATAGTGTTATAACCTGGTGTGTCACAAATTACAATCAAGCAAGAGCAGATGGTGGAGACAGGAACAGCAGTGGAGGCTCCTCGCCGGAGCACGCAGGACTTTCCCAGTTCTGCGCAGCTGCATGCAGACACTGAGCTTCAGGGGCCATCCAGAATGATGGCAATCCTGGAGCTGCAGAAACAAATGCAGGAGGCTCTGACAGGTTTTGCAAATACAATGACTGCCAATAATCAGAGAATGGAGGAGTCCATCTCCTATATGAGCACCACCATGTCACAGGTGATGGCGACTGTAGGCTCTTCCATGGATAGGAGGATGGCCATCTGCATGGAGCAGCTAATGTGCCACTCAGAGGAGCACATGCCATCTATGCAGAATAGATGGCTATCTATGGACAATAGATGAGTATCTATCGAGACTAGATGGCAGAGGCTCATACATTCTCTAGGAGGAATGTTAGTATAGACGTGGGTCCTCATGACCCCACTGATGTGCAACATGGTGCTCTCCAGCTCCTTGCTAGCAGGGATGTGAGGGTGGCCCATTAGAGCGATGATGGTGAGAGGGGACATGGAAGTGGGGGCTCCTCTAAAGTGCTCACACTTCTCCCCCATTGCAACCCCCTCAGTCAGAGCCCCAGATGCCTCTCCAGATAGCGATGGCTGAGTGTACCCCTGCACAGTCGCAGGAGGAGCAGATTTTGGCAGGGCCATCACAGAATCCAAAACCCAGAGGACAACCACAAAAAGTGTCTAAGCAGTCGCAGCAGGGAGGTGAGGAGGCTGCCTGCCTCTACCTCTGCTGAAGCCACAGGGGTACTACCACATAGAAGGATAAGATAAAGATGTCTCACAAGTAGATTCACAAGGGTAGCCACTTGGTTGTTTTATTCAATGTTGACGTGAAGTTTCAGTTTACTTAATGTGAACCATGAATTTCTTTCTTTTCAAAACTTCCTGGTCTTAGACAAATTTATGTGCACCATTGGGAGTGGCTTAGTTAGTTGGAGTGAAGGGTCAGGCATAACGTTACCTCCAGCAATGGTGGTGAATGTAAAAGGATTGGTCATTATAGGGATGCTTAAGGGTGTAGCTGTGGGGTGCTGCCAACCTGATGAAGCATGAGGCAGCCATATGGGTGTCCTACGTAAAGTTAAGTAAATCTGGCTATGATGAGGCCATCCCCAGCCGCCCGAGCAGCAATGTGCTCGAGTGCTGGTGCCATCTGTACCGCAGTTTTCTCCTGCTCCTTCTCATCTTCCAGTTGATGCTCCTCCTCCTCCTTTGAAGAGGCTATGCGCTCGGTGCCTTGCTCCTCATGCAGCACTAATCCTCTCTGCTGCACTATGTTGTGCAGAGAGCAGTGGACAACTACAATTCTGGAAACCCTGGCTGGTGTGTACTGAAGGGCTCCTCCAGATCTGTCAAGTTATCTGAATCGCATTTTCAGGATGCCCATTGTCGAGCTGCATGACACATCAGATAGAGATGTGGCCTTCATTATATCTTTCCTTGGCTTCAGTACTTGGCTTCCTCAATGAGCCACGTCTGCAGTGGATAGCCCTCGTTTCCATGCAGCCAGCCTGAAAGTCTGCTTGGCGGAGCGAAGAGCTGAGGGAGGGTGGACTGGCGCTGGATGAAAGAGTCATGCAGCTTCCAGGGAACTTAGCGCACACATGCATGATGATCTTTCTATGATTGCAGACCAGCTATACATTGAGGGAGTGTAAGCCTGTACGATTGACAAAGTCTCCTGGGTGATGATGGGGTGCCCTGGCCACATGTGTGCAGTCGATGATGCCCTGCACCTGTGGGAAGTCAGCCAGAGTGGTAAAGTCGAGCGCTCACTCAGTCACGCTGGCTTCATCAGTGGCAAAGTTTCCATAAGTGGCTGACTAGTCAAGCAGGGCATCGGTGATCTGTGTGATGCATTTGTGGGCAACCGACAGCGAGATGCCATAAATGTCTGCTGCAGATCTGTGGAAGGGGCCTAAGGCAAAGAAGTTGAGGGTGCTAGTGAGTTTGTCAGCATGTCCACCCGCTCCTTTGGGCTGGAGGTCTTCCTCCAGCAATGTGTCAATGCCTGCAATGATAGCCTAAGCCTCCTTTGGCACTGCTGCTCAGTCATGTTGAAGAAGCTCATCCTCTGCCTGTGTTGGGGGTATCGCCTCTGACGCGGTGCAGCCCTGCAATGATGTTCTCTGTCCTGTGGAGCATCTGGGTGTTGAGGAGAAAGTTGATGGTGTTGCTGGTGTTGGGGCTCATTGTGGTCAGATTCTGATGGGCAAGGTGAGACAATATAAACGGCACTATGCTAATGGAAGAAATGGCAGCTGAAGTAGAGTTGACAGAAGCAATCTGTCAATGGTGAGAGAAGTTCTTCCAATGAGGTGAGACTGGATGCAGACTTTGCTGGAAAGGCTTGCAGCCTACAGAAAGCTCAATCTGTGCTGGGAATGCAGTGATCAACAGCGCCTGCCTGAGGAAAGTGATCAGCTGTAAGGTGGGAGCTTTTAAAATCATTTGATACTGTCAACTAATCAGCTGGAGCGATGATCATTCAACTCCTGCCTCAGGTACCCGAGCTGCGTGAATCCCGTGGCTATGGAGGGATTTTAAAATGTGGGGGGGACGGGGAGGAAGGCTCTTAAGTGTCTGTAAACAAGCTGATAATGATTTCAATTAGGTCGCCCACCTCTGCCGGCCGGGTTGCTGCAACACCGGCAAACGCGCTAGTGGGAAAGGCACGCTGGGACAGGTTGACGGTGGGTTCCCGACCTGCTCCCAGTTTTTTCCAATTTCCCCACCTGACCCACCTCCATTCCCGCCCACAAGGACCCCAGAAAATTCTGGCCGTGATTTCTAGACATTTCTTGCCATTGTTCTGCAAAACAATGGTCTGTATCAAGATGTTAAATCTGGTTTGGGAACAGAAAATTAACAAACTGACACTTTGTTTGCGAAGGTGTCCGGATGTTACCTTGTGCTCCAACTCTTCCAGACTAGGAAACTGGGCACTTGTTCAGTCAATTCTTTGTGACTCTGGCTTGCTATTTTGCAAGCGACAAACTCGTACTAATACTGTGTCTGTGCAATCTGAGGACAGAGCTCAGTGCAGAGGTTAAGAGGTCTGCAACACTTTAGCCTCTCATCTGTCATCAATAAACAACAAGCAAAAGTGCTACAGTCAGATCATGACTGAGCTCTCTGCTTACCAATGAAATTACTCTTCCCAATAACAAAAGATGAACTTTCATTTCACAATCTCAGGACGTCTAAAAGAGCTTTACAGCCAATGAAGTACTTTTGAAGTGTAATCACTGTTGTAATGCAGCAGTCAATTTGCACACAGCAACGTCCCACAAACAGCAATATGATAAAGAGCGGATAATCTGTTTTAGTGATGTTGGTTGAAAGATAAATATTTTTTCAGGCACCATAGAGAATCCCCCTGCTCTTCTTTGAAAACTGCCAAAGGATCTTTTACATCCATTTGAGAGGGCAGACATCTCGTCCAAAATATACCCCAATAACAAATCACAGGCAGACATTTGCTCAGATCGTAAAATCTTTATTAGACAAATATTCAATTTAACACCAATGGATTGTGTGCCGTTTTCCTTTAAATCCGTAGATATACCACATGCACTGCAATAACTACATGACTAATTAAATAAAAGCTTGAATCCATGGACCTCTCATTCACTTTCACAGTAAAGTGCATCTCTAACACCTTCACCTGGAGAAACAAATTTGAAATGAATCCAAAAGCTAACACTTTTCAAATACACCCTCGCATCAGGACTGCTGAGGTTAGTCTTTGAGCAAATCTCTATCTCATTGGCACCCCAGTGTCAGTTCTCCAAACCTTTGTGTTCCCAGCAATCACCAGGATTAATATTGAGTTCTGCCCTCATTATACTTGCACCACTTTATAGAAAAATAAGTTTACTTTTTACATCATAACAATGCTCAGCAGTAAGAACCTTGTATATTCTGCAACACAATGGTTTGTATCAAGATGTTAAATCTGGTTTGGGAACAGAAAATTAACAAACTGACACTTTGTGAAGATGTCCGGATGTTACCTTGTGCTCCAACTCTTCCAGACTAGGAAACTGGGCACTTGTTATTCTGGCTTGCTATTTTGCAAGTGACAAACTCGCACTAATACTGTGTCTGTGCAATCTGAGGACAGAGAACCATTGTTTTGCAGAACCTTGTATGTTGCTGATAGCAAAAAAGTCAATTAAAAACTTTTCCTGAATGTTGTGCTGATTAGGGTAAGACGTGACTATTCCAATGCTCTCCTGGCTGGCCTCTCATCTTCCACCCTGCATAAACTTGAGCTCATACAAAACTATCCTAACTCACACCAAGTCCCATTCACCCATCACCCCTCTGTTCGCTGACCTACATCAGCTCCCAGTTCGGCAACACCTCATTTAAAAAATTCTCATCCTTGTTTTCAAATCTCTCCATGGCATCGCCCCTCCCTATCTCTGTAACCTCCTCCAACCCAACAATCCTCCGAGATCTCTGCACTCCTCCAATTCTGGCTTCTTGCACGACCCTGATTTTAAATCACCATGTGGCCGTGCTTTCAGCTGCCTAGGCCCTCCATAAACCTCTCTGCATCGTTCTCCTCCTTTAAGACGCTCCTTAAAACCTACCACCTTGGCCAAGCTTTTGGACATCTGTACTAATATATCCTTATGTGGCTTGGCATCAAATTTTGTTTGAAAAGGTTCCTGTGAAATGGCTTGGAAGGTTTTACTATGCTAAAGGCGCTATACAAATGCAAGTTGTTGGTGTTGTTGTAGTACTGAACCCACATTGGTACCAGGTACCAGCATCACCCTCTCTTAGATCAGGTGCAGCACAGGGGAGCTGGAGGGTAAAGTTCCATGTGAACACAAAGCACGTGATCCTCACTTCATTTCTTCCTTGACTACATAACCGATAACAGCAAATTAGCAGGTGGAAAATTGCGAACCGGAATCCATTTCACTGCTCCCTAGGGGTTGGGATCGCCTAAAGCATCTGACTTGGTTTGCAGGAACTCTTTTGGAGCTAATTCCATCTTCCTGGTCTTAACTCCCTTGTGTTTGGACCAGAGGCACAAGAAACTATTCATTCTCAGAAAGTGGACACCACTGGCAAAGCCCACCCCCCAGTTGCCCTTGAGAAGGTAATGGTGGGCCTTCTTCTTGAACCCCTGCAGTTCTTGTGGCGAAGGTACTCCTATAATTGTGCACACCATCATACCGCACCCTGGGTTCTTCTTGCCTAGTGCTGCACAAAAGGAGATGATTATTAAGCTGTTGGGCCAAATTCTCCCCACCCCCCTCTCCCTCCAGAAGAGCCATACCTCTATATATCAGGTTTGATTAATTTACATTGTGGGACACTATTCCTTTGGTCCCTCCTAGTAATATAGTTCCTGTTGGTCCATTCTTTGCAAAACTGATCACAAAAAGTAGATATCCAATATAGAATTGGTTAAGGAAAATCAAAATGGTTTATAGTATAGGTATCCAAACAAGCTGCCCTCGAAAGCACCGGCAGTCCCAATGTATCAGCAAGGCAACCCAAACAGCCCACTCACCCCAGTCCTATTTGTGTTTATGTTTCTTACTCTCTGGTTTGCCCTGTTTAAATTTTGGGGGCCTGGAGGTTTTAAAAGGGCTGTTTTTAGCTCTATTACCTCATTAGTACATAAATGCTAAATCAGAATGCAAGATTTGTTAGTATTGGCAACTTGAAATACAAATTCATTAATGAGAATATGGATTTAAACTTCATAGGTGAACTCCAAGGCTCCATGGTATGAACTTATGTGGGCCATGAAGATAAAAGTTTGGTATCCCTTACCTATGGACACATTCTTACACTATGGTGATTTACATATCTCAAACCATTCCTACTCATTTGTAGTTTACCATCTTTGCCACTGATTAATAATGGATCTGCATGAACTGGAGCATTGGAATTCAGGGAAGTAATTTTAACCTAATCTGCCCAGCAAGCGTGATGGGATCAGAACAGCACCCATTTTACATCCTGTCCAAGTTTACTCTTGGTCATAGTCAATGCAGATTAATATTGGGCGGAGTGTAAACTACAACAATTTTTAATTATATAGCACCGTTAATGTAGTAAAACATCCTAAGGCACATCAGTCGAGTGGAATCAGACAAAAACTGCACCCAAGCCAAAGGCAGTGCAATTAAGACAGATGACCAAAAGCTTGGTCGAAGAGGTAGGTTTTAAGGAGTGTCCTAAAGGAGAGAGGCTGAGAGGTTTCGGGAGAAAATTCCAGAGCTTAGGGCCGATACGGTTGAAGGCACTGCTGCAAATTGCGGAATGAAGGAATTGGACGATGCATACGAGATGGCAGCCAATCCAATCTCCTCAGTTTCCCACTGGACTGGTTAACTTGAAATTACTCTTGCTAAGTTAATAATCAGTCTTCCTGCTTCCTGATCTGCAGCATGTGGAATTTATTATTTTGGCAACAGTTCTGCAACATATTTGATGTGACTGTTAAACAAGGCTGACATCTTTGTTAAAAAAAGACTCAATAGCATATATTAAACATTTTACTCAACATCACACAAAAAGAACCACTGCTTCTCCCATCAGATGGGTCATAAAGTGTTGTGAATATTTCTGGATTCAGCTCTGATAACATTATTGCTCAACCTGGGGCCAGTATTGGGGGCGTCAGTGTGGGGCATCAGTGAGCATCCCCCATACCCTGCATAGTCATTCTTCCCCTGATACTTTCTCAAATGATTGCTTGCAATGGTCTCTGCCGCACACTCCCACTGCACTCTCAATTCTCTTTGCTACCAAACTTTGTTCTTTTGATTCCGCCGGCCACCCCCACCTTCTCTCTAACCAGCACCTCCATCCCATGCAAACTACCCTGGGGCTATCTACACAAGTACATTGGCCTAATGGATGAAGGCATGGTCCAATGTAGCATTAAGCCACACAGAATAGATGGCCCCCGAGTTCGATTCTCAGTCTGTGATTTCAACTAGTGCAGCAGTAGCTTTTAAAGAGTTGGCAGAGACATGATGGGCTGAATGGCTTCCTTCTGTGCTGCAAGATCCTATGACTATAATTGGCTTCAGTCACCCTGGCCTAGGGAACAGAGAGGGTGAAAAAAATGGTTCAAGCTCCTAATGGTTATCTACTGGCTTTGACTATATCTGGACATGTTGGGTAAGAGGCTCAGGTTTGGCTACAATACTCTCCATGGTAAAATAGATTGTTGACACTCATTATTAAGGCTCACACATGAATAATAACCACTTGGTTGATTTGGAGGAGTCTGGCAGAATGAATGAATCAGGAGAGATAGGAACGTCATTCTAAATGAAAAAAGACCAAGGTTCATCTGGTTCGTCTTCTACCAAGTAGTCGCTTGATACAACATTAATAGGGTTGTTGACTAATAATAACAATCAGTCTCTATCAATTAGTCTACAATAGACCCAGACATTACATGAGGAAAACCCCAGTGCTGGAGAGCTTTGGGAACCATAGATTCAAAGTTGTCTGTTCCTCCAAAACAAGCTACACTTACCACATTATGTCTCAAATTACTCATCTACTATATCCCAAAATGTTACTTTCTGAAAGAAATCTATCTAATTTGCATTTGAGTGAATCAATACTAACTGCTTCCACCGTCTCCCTCTGGAATTCGTTCCATAGATTGACCACTCACTCATGGAATGTTTTACAGATTAGTTTTGAATTTACCCCTCTTCAAGCACAGGCCATGTCCTCTGGTTCTGGACGAGGTGAAACAGCTTGTCATAGAATCCTAAAACCAGTAATCGGATCTCAAACTTTCCTTTTCCAGTACGTACATAATAGGAAGAAAATTCAGGACAGAAACCACAAGTGGAATACAATTTAAAACAAATAATTTGTTTACACAACAGATATAGCCAAGAGAGCACAATGAAGACATTTATTTTACAGGATGTTTTTCATCAATTCCAAACTGTACACCTGACTCAGGTATAAATTGTTGCTCTCCTGCCTACAAACCTCATGGGAAAAAAATTACATACACTCCTCCAAAAATATGCACAGCATTTTTTTGCCAAAAAACTATTCAAAAATAATACGCAACAAAATCAGCTGACTCCAAACCCTTTATACTTGATCCAAAATTAGATGGTTTCAACCCCTTATACATATTCCATCAAATGATTTCAACACCTTACACACAATCCAAAATCAGATGTTTTCAAGTCTCTTACACATGATCCAAAATTCCACAATCTGCACATATCCCGACATCATAATTCACCATTTCTTTATTTAGACCAGCACACCAGTCCTGTGTGCAGCAACTTGTTTTTAAAAACACACACTCATGGAGCCACCTACTGAACCCCTGAAATGTGCCAAACTTGGTTACTCAGTTAAATCCACTCTTTGTGTGCACCTCACACTCCCTCTGTCCCTGATGTGAAGCAGTGAGTAATCGGGAGTAAATTGAGCAATAAATCGACTATGGAAGTTTTTAAATATATTAACATTGTGTTGATCTAAATTGGTTGATTACAGACTTATTGGTCACATCTTGATTTGGTTACCCATACTGTTGCAATAGTGAATTACACTGTTGATCTGTATGTCTGCTCTTCCCTTTATTGCTGTATCTGGGCAATCAATTTGCATTGCTGAGGAAGAGATGGTCCAAAGAATTCAGCATGAAGTAAACATTACTGAGCAAGATGACAAATATAATCTCAACCAGAAAGTTGAGATCTTTATACTGTGTCTGCTATCTCAGTTATCTGCACTCTCGATTATTCCTCCAATGTATTTGTGGGCTTTGGGTTGGGAGACCAGTGGGAATTGGGGAACCACCAAAAAAAATCTTTCAATTTAAAATGAAATAGAAAATCGAGAGAGTTAATTTCAAACACCAAAGGATATTTGTGGATTATCTGCCAATTCCTATTATCCACGGGGGTTCCTTCATTACGACTTATAATTGGAGCTCCAGTGGATTTTACTTTAATCTCCTGCATGTTTGCTTTGGTAGTGGATGGTGAAACAGTCTCCAGCTAGGTCTACAGCGGGACACATTGGCCGAGAAATTGCTGCAATGGCACATCCCGCAATGAACGTAGTGAATTGGACTTTTTCCTCACCCTTCATATCACATTATATTTGCATCGCAAATTGCTGGAAATGAGAATTGATAAAGGCCCAGCAATGTTAACATCGCATCAGGGATCTCGTGAACTTTGGGTCCAATATTCCTTAACCAATGAAAGAAAAAGATAGAGAAATAAACAGAGCAAACAACAAAGAAGGTAATAGGGTGAATTTGAGTCAAATTAGGTACACAATGAGAAATAAAAAGAGGGAGAGTGGTTTAAGAGAGAGAGAGAGAGAAAAGAGACAGAAAAGGAAAAGTAAGAAAAAAAAAGGAATAAGCAGAAGACATTGCAACCCAGTTGTGTTTGGGAATTGTTGTATTGGTCCTTGAGAAGTTAAGAAATGAATGAATGGCAGAGTAGATGTGCAAAAAGTACAAACATTCTTGACTCATGAAGTATAGAACCAACGGCCCCATCCATCATGATTAGGAACAGTGGAACATCTTTCAAAGGAACATAAGAATTGCTTGACTAAGCAAAGCCAAGGTGTATCTAGTTCGCCTTCTACCATTCTGGTAGTTGCATGATGCAATGATAAGAAATCAATCTTGATCAATTAGCCTGCAACAGACCCATACATGACATGAGGAAACCCCCAGTGGTGGAGAGCTCTGGGAACCATAGGTCCAATGTCATTGTTTTCTTCTGAAGTACACTAAACTTACCAAGTCATATCTTAAATTACCCACATGCCGTATCCCAAAATGATTTTCTGAAATAAATCTATCTAATTTGCATATCTTACTGTCAAGCCTGATTTTAAGTTTTTAAAAATCTCTAGGAACAATTTACTACCTGCTGGAGTGAGAGACCACAGCTTCATCTGTTCCATTCAGGGCCTCCAGGGTTGAGATTCACGTCAGGACCATAAATCACGTCATTAACAGGATCCTTATGGCATGAATTACCAGCTCTAAATGGCAGCGGTAAGATTAATTAGTATTTACGACACAAATCCAGCAATTTCATGACATGCAATTAATTTCAATGCAGAGGCTCAACGAGGTTGCAATTTTTTCAAATCATCCAGCAAATTGTGAAGAATTCGTGGCATATCTCTTCTTCACCACAAGTTGTAGGTTATTTTGTGAACTAATAATGGTGAGTGCTGCTAATTCACCATTATTTTCCAGCAATTTCTGTGCCAATGCCTATCTCTTTTTTTAAATCACCAATGTCCTAGTTGGCTTGTTTCCCCAATAAGGCTGCTTCTACTTTCTTGAATTTCAGGAGTTTGGCTTGAAGCTCCCAGTATGCAAGATACACCCACATTAACCTGCCATTTTGTCCTTTGTCAGTGTTTTGCACATTTGCACAGTGTGTTTCATGTTTAAAGATATATTTCAAGCCAGCTTCGATGCCCAACTCTTTGGCAACTGGGTTTGTAACCGCTTGGCTCAGCAGATTCCTCTCTAATTCCAGTCTTTCTTTTCGTGGTATAAAATAACTGCAGAACAGGTTTTGCCTGTTGACCAGGGACTTTTCAAATTCTTTTATTAGTGCTTTGGCTTGGCTTTGCCACACTCCTTCTCTCTCCACCATATCCTGATACAAAGCTCCTACCACCCCAGAATACTGCAGGGAATGTTTTTTCTCCTCTATAGTTATACGTTCTTGCTCCAGCTGCCTGCGTTCTTCAACTAGCTGCCGACTCTGTGCCAAAAGGGCTTCACGGTAGGTTTGCACTTTACTTTTGAGCTTTTCCTGCTCGAGCTCACATTTTGCAAGCGAGCGTCGATTTTGAACAATTATATCTTCGTATTTCAATTTCAGATCTTTTTCTGTAGTGTCTATCGTGTTTTTGCATGCTGCTCTTACTTGTTCAATCTCTTTCTGTGATTCTCTCGACCAGATCCAGCCTTGAAAAACAAAAAGACAGATTTCTTTCCAATTTTGGGTTTTTTAACTGCAGGAGAAAAACTTTCAACTATAGACCAGATTCATCTCTTTTAGATAACAAATATCAATAAGTAACATTCAAGTTGTGTACTTTACATCATACAACACTAACATTATTGGGATCATGAATTGAGCGGGGGGGAAGGAGGGAGGGAGATTATCTTGTTTCTTTTTTTTTAAAAAAAACAGTGGCTCGATGGGTTGAATGTCTCCTGTTCCTATGCAACCAAGTCTTTCTTTTACTCCAGAATTACACTATATCTGATAAGACAAAAAGCCAGACAGTAATGTAAATTCACAAGACTTACGGAAGGCAGCTAGTCCCAACATAGGCACCAGTAAAGCATAATTCCATTTGCTTCCATCACCTTCACCCTCCCTGCGATTGGGGTAGATATTCCAATTCTGCATCGGCTCATTGAGGTTATTCATGGACTTGCTGTTTGGTATCGACAGTAATGATATCTGGATTCCAGTTGGCAGGAAGCACAAAGGAAATGAGATAGAATTACATAAAATATACAGCACAGAAACAGACTATTCAGTCCTTGCCAGTGTTTAAGCTCCATTTGAGCCTCCACCCATCCTTCCTCATCTAACTCTATCAGCATAACCCTCTATTCCCTTCTCCCCTATATGCTTATCAGCTTCCCCTTAAATGTATCTATACTATTCACCTCAACCACTCCCTGTGGTAGCGAGTTCCATACTCTCACTACTCTTTGGATAAAAAAGTTTCTTCTGAATTCCTTATTTGATTTCTTGGTGACTATCTTAAATTGATGGCCTCTAGTTTTGCTCCCCACCCTCAAGTGGAAACACTCTGTATCTACTCTATCAAAACCTTTTATAATTTTAAAGACCTCGATTTTATCACCCAGCCTGTTCATCCATTCCTGATAGATATAACCTCACAGTTCTGGTATCATTTTTGTAAATTTTTTTTGCACTAAATTATTGGCCCAGATTTTGCAGTCAGCAGCGAAGGGATGGCGCTCGCTGCTGACCTCGAAGAAAGCTACCCACAAAGGTTTAGCAAGCTCTGTGGCGTCAATTTCATTCTCGTGCCAGCTATAAGGGATCTCAGTCATCCAGGAACAGTAAAGTCATCAAGCAGGCTGAGCAGCCAAATGAAGAATTCTCAGATAGCAAATCAGGAAGTAAAAAGCACAGATTAACATTCATTTTTTAATCATTTTACAGAGAGCAAAATAAAAATTGGGACATACACATAGGAGTAAGGTAGATGCTGAAATATCAAACTTTAAAAAATATATATTTATTATTTTAAAAATCTATAGAATGTTTTAATCATGAATGGAAAGAATGACACTTCAGAATTATTACATTAGTTTTTCAGGGGCCAAGAGGTTGTTCTGCAGTAATTATGACTTAGTATGTCATTAAAAACTCAGTTACACCTCATTCAACAAGGCTTAATTTTGTCAATGGTTTTTAAGTCAGAATAGGGCAAAAACAGTTGAAGTGCATATCAAATCATTAATTCTGCGCTGATTGCATCTGTGAAGACTGAAACATTGAACTCAGGAGCAGGGCATCAACTTCTGTATTTCCGTGTTTAACCACACATGTGGAAGCCAGAAGTTACTCTCAGTTTTGCACAGTAATGATGGCGAGCGCCAACAGTTTCATCGTCATTACAGCCGCAAATTTCGGGCGATAATTCTCCAGAAACAATTCAGGATATTAACAGAAGTGCAGTGGCTTTTACTAAAATATCTTTACAAGCAGCACTGTGGGATGATATTTAAAATGTTTTAAAAACTTGAGACAACAACAATCTTCATGACTCCCTGAACATGCTTCAAAGCAAAATAGCAGGGTTATGTCAATTCCAGAATTGTAGCTCCCCAATTCTAATAGTGATCAAGGAACACCCGAAATGACTTCATAAAAAGGACATGTCTTACCAATCTCAATGTATTTTTTGAAGTTACAAAATTGGTGGATGATGGTAGTCTAGTAGACATTCCAAAAAGCTTTTGACACAAAAGGCTTCTCTATAAGATTGAAGCCTGTGGTATTAGTGGTACTATATTAAGCTAGATTGAGAACTGACTGGTAGGACATAGGCAAAAAGTAGTTATAGATGGATTGGAAACCAGTCACCAGTGGTGTCCCACAGGGATCAGTATTGCGACCATTGCTCTTTACTATTTTTTTAATGATCTGGATGTAGGTTTTGGGGGCACAATCTGCAAATTTGCAGTTGACGCCAATATCTGTGCAAGTATGAGGACAATAGATAACCCTTGTGATAGAGAATTCAAACAGGCTGCATTTAGACAGGTTGAGAAAACATAGACTCCCATGTATACGTGCGACTGAGCACATTGCATTAAGTCATAAATCAATTTGACATTTTAGGACTTTTGGGTAGCGAGCCAATTAAAGGTTAAAAGACTATCAAATGCAGCCAATAAGGTCAAAGAAGGCGAGTTCTTTTCTGTAAATTGCACCAGGTATAAGTACAGCCATTTTGACCATGTGGTCTCAGATGGACAAAGGCCTGGCTTAAAGACAAGAGCTTGTTGCTGCTGCCAAAATAAAGTTACATTAAAACTACAATCGGAGTTCGTACTTCATTGGAAATTAAGAGATCTAACAATTTTGGCGTCACGAACACGATCGCTGAGGGAAGAAACTTAATTTTGGACATCGGACCAACATACTGAGGTAAGGACTCCTCTTTATAAAAGTCCTCGGTCAAAAGTCTAAATTCGCCTCTCCTTCTACGCGATTCCAAAAGCCTCCGGTTTGCGAACCCTCCGGTTGGTAGTCGGTTCGAGGTCCCATAGACGTCTAACTTCGGCGGTGTGTAATCACCGACCCACTGATCAGCTGGAAAGCCTACGACTCGAGACCACAGTAAAGAAATCAGTATGATGGCAGCAGGAGATAAGAGCAAAGAATTGCCTACAACTGTTAAAGGCGGGCAGGCACCACCTGAGGTTTCAATAGATGAAGTCCTCGAACAGTTGAAAGAATACATAGAGCAACAATTCAACTTATCTAAAACCTGTATTAAGATCGAACAAAAGTACAAAACCTCCAAAGGACAATGGTCATTGGACGAGATTAAAAGGGTCTGGGGAAAAATGACCCGTATGAAAAATAAAGAGCGAACTAGATGGTCCCTAGCCGTTATGGGCCAGATCCGAAAGCGGAATGAAATTACAATGCGTTCCCAACATGATCGAGAACTGATCAGTACAAAGGACCAATTGCAAGCTGTTTGTGCACAGCTGCGACAGAAAATACTTGAACTTGAAAAGCTGGAAGCTGAAGTTAAAGATCTTAAAGGTGAAATTAAAGAATGGAAAAAATCATTTGGTCAAGAGACAGTAATAGGAAAAGGAAAATGTATCGGTCAATTCCCAGGGTACCCATGTTTGGATAAATTAAAAGCGCAAACCCGAAGACACGACCGAGGAATAGATACGGATTCTGAATCCTCTGATGATACAGGGTCGGAGGATGAAGAATTAGGGGTGCGCTTTGCCCCATTTAAAAAAAGACGAGTTGTAGTCAAATCAGAAGAGACTGCGGATGAGGGCGGAACCAAAAAAATGAGGAAAAGGGTGTATGCAGAATACTTATTTTATGATCCGGCAGACCCAGAGAAAATTGATAAATGGTCCAAGGAATTGCCCAATCCAAAAAAAGGGGGAGTGAAAACGTGGGACCAATTGGACCGCTTAAGAAATATATATCAACTTCATCCCTGGGACGGAGTGCAAATTTTGACCATAATGGTGCCAAAAACACAGGGAAGAAAATTGCACGACAAGGTAGAAGCAGCTTTGGAGCAGGATGAGCAAGAAGTAAACGCAGGATGGGAGGCGATTAAACACTGGCTGCAAGCCTTCAGTCTAGCTAAGACAGACTGGGGAAAAATTGCAGCCTGCCAACAGAAAGGAACAGAGGAGGTCCTGGAGTATGACGAGCGGTTTAGATGCACGTGGCTAGAACATTCGGGTATGAATAATACGGATGAGGAAATGGATGGACAAGTGTTTGGACCCCTGAAAGCAGCTTTCGTGGCAGGTCTAAAGCCAGAACTGTCCAAAATGCTTACAGTAGTGTTACTGGACTGGGAAGGTAGAGGAACTACCTTTGCAGCATTGGTGGATCGATGTAACCAATTAGATCGGGATATGGGAGCTAAAGTCCGAGCTGTACACGCTATGGGATGGAAATCCCAGGATTCCGATAAACAGTTATTCAGAAAATTACCCGGAAAATGCCATTATTGTGGGAAAGAAGGTCACTGGGTCAAGACGTGCAGGGCAAAACAGAAAGGTCGTGGCTGGGGAAGAGGATGCAGCCAGGGATACAATTCAGCCAACAAACCAGGCTTGTCACAAGATAACGATCTCATAGAAGCATTTAAGCGACTGACAATACAACAACAGAAGAAGTTACTTGGGATAGCAAAAAACGATTAGAGCCCACCCTGGCCCCCCTCCTCGCACTAATACAACAAAGGGGAGATGGGCTATATATAACTGTGAGGGTGAGCGATAAGGATAT
Source organism: Pristiophorus japonicus (assembly GCF_044704955.1). Taxonomy (NCBI): domain Eukaryota; kingdom Metazoa; phylum Chordata; class Chondrichthyes; family Pristiophoridae; genus Pristiophorus; species Pristiophorus japonicus. Next base: position 350,253,437 of record NC_091977.1, read on the forward strand.
TGACTGTCTTTTAGACACATGAGCGGAATTAACATGCTTACCCCTACAATATGGAGACTTTTTGCCATTGGATGGTAGGGCACGTACAGCCTATGGAGTTGGGGGCCATAAAATGGAAATTAAAAGGACAACACTGGTACTTATAGGGCTGGGTCCACATGAACTAACCACGCCGGTCTGGATAGGCCCAGTAGATCAACCCCTTTTGGGAATGGACGTTCTAATCCAAATAGATTCATCGTTGCATTTCGAGAATGGTCGGGTGACATGGTCAATTAGAACTTTGAAGAAAGAAGAATTGAAGGAACACCCGATATGGGCTAAAGATAAGAACGATTGTGGCCTACTCCAGATGGAGCCTGCGTCATTTACCGGGACCAAGCCTCCATGCACTAAATAGTATCCCATCAGTCCAACTGCCATCGCGGGAATCTTACCGGTTATTCAGCAATTGGAGAAACAAGGGGTGCTTATTAAAACGCATAGCTCCTCCAATAGCCCCGTGTGGCCAGTACAGAAATCTAATGAGATTTGGCGTTTGACTGTCGATTATAGGAAAGCTAACCAGTGTATTGATCAAAAAGCTCCTTTGGTCGCAGATCCCTCCACCATTTTTAATGCCCTCAAACCGGAACATAAATATTTCTCGGTTATAGATATGGCCAACGGATTTTGGTCAGTGCCTCGGTCACCGGAGGCTCGACAGTGGTTTGCTTTCACGCTGCAAGGACAACAGTATGCTTGGACCCGGTTACCGCAGAGTTTCCACAACAGCCCTACGGTATTCCACATGGCTTTACAAAGCCATTTGCGAGAATTACCTCCCCTGTCATTCAATATGTAGACGATATCCTGCTAGCTTCAAACACGGAAGAACAGCATGAACAAGATTTACGAGCTTTGCTGGACCACCTTTGGCTGAAAGGACATAAAGCCAGCATCAACAAAGCACAAATATCCCAAGAAGAGATTGTATACCTGGGATAAAAGATTTCACAAGGAAAGAGAGAACTTACCCAGGATAGAACTGCAGCCATTAGGGCTGCTAAAAAAACCACCACTATTCAGGAACTAAGGTCTTTTTTGGGATTGTGTAACTTTAACAGAAATTGGATTGACTTGTTCACACAGCTAGCTCAGCCACTGAATGATATTTTAAAGGGGAAACGTGCCTCTAAAGAAGCCATCACCCTCATTAAGGAACATCAAGAGGCCTTCCTGAGTTTGAAAAAGGCTTTGTGTTCAGCACCGGCTCTGGGAATCCCCGACAGTGGTAAGCCATTTACCCTGTTTGTCCATGAGAAAGAAGGATATATGACAGCTATACTGACACAAGAACATGGGGATCGGCAAAGACCTATTGGCTATTAGTCGGCAAAACTGGATGCGGTAGCCCTCGGATGAGGAAGTTGCCTAAGGGCCATGGAAGCTACATGTCGAGCAGTAATGATCACTGCGGGTCTAGTCCTCGACCAAAAGCTGATTGTCAAGTGTCCCCACACCGTGTACGCTTTGCTGTCTATGAATAGAATGTCTCAGGTGACGGCAGCTAGATGGACCCGCTGGACAGCAGTTTTGGAAGCTCCTAATCTCCATAACGTCCGGACCAACCCGGTTAATCCCGCAACGATGCTCCCGATGTCAGAATCGAGGGAGCAAGAGGGGGGAGAATGTGAAGAGCATGACTGCGTGGAGATTTTAAAAGAAACAGAAGAAGCAGTTTTAGCAGCAGAGGAGCCTCTGCACAACCCAGACCCCATCCTGTTTACAGATGGTTCCTCCTTTGTTGACAATGGTACCAGAAAAGCAGGATGGGCAGTTACAACCTTATATGAGGTAGTGGCAAAAGGATGTTTACCCTCAGGAACATCAGCACAACAGGCCGAGTTATGGGTCCTGTCAGAAGCATGTCGAATAGCAGAATGACAGACAGCTAATGTCTACACAGATTCGCGTTATGCTTTTGGAGTCACTCACGACTTTGGTTTGTTATGGCGGAAAAGGGGATTCCTCACTGCTGCTGCTACACCTATCCGAAATGGAAAAGAAGTCCGAGACTTACTAGAGGCCATACAATTACCTCAGGAAGTGTCCATCCTGAAGTGTAAGGCCCATACCAAGGAAAATACCACAGAAGCACAGGGAAATGCCCAGGCCGACCAGGCAGGTAAAGATGCCGTCTCACAGGGCGCTCCCCCAGAAGAACCAACACAGATGTGCAGATTGAAAGCACTCAGGACTCTGACACGAGACCTTCAAACAATGCAAGGCGAGTGCTCCCCAGAGGAAAAATGGACATGGATTGAGGCAGGAATTAAGCTATGTGAAGATGGTGTCTGGAGACAAAGAGTTACCGACAAGCCAGTCGCGCCACAAGCGCTTATGCCTTTTTTAGCTCAAAAGATCCACTCGTGGGGACACTTGGCCTCACAACAGATGACGGCATGGTTCCAGAAAAGCTGGTGGGGTCGGGGATTTAAAAAACATGCCCAGCTGGTAGCAGACCGCTGTGTGGTCTGCCAGAAAAATAATTCTGGACCCATCACGGTAATGCTCCAACTGAGGCCCCCTGCCCCTGTCGGACCATTCCAGCATCTGCAGGTTGATTATATATCTCTTCCTTCATGCCAAGGATACACTAACATTCTTGTCATGGTCGACAGATCTCTAGATGGGTAGAAGCTGTCCCAACTAAAAGAGCCACAGCCAATCACACTGCAAAGGGCTTGTGTAAGGATTACATTCCCCGATGGGGAGTCCCGAGTAGCACTGACTCAGATCAGGGAACACACTTCACAGGTGCTGTTTGCCAAGAAGTCTGTAGGTTACTGAACATTACGTGGGATTTACACTGTCCTTATCATCCACAATCATCAGGACAAGTAGAGCGAATGAATCGAATTCTGAAACAACGGCTTGCCAAATATTATCAAGAAGGAACACCATGGCCCCAGGCACTACCAATAGTGCTATGTAGCATTAGGGCAACCCTGAACAGAACTACAGGTCTAAGCCCATTTGAAATTATAACAGGAAAACCCATGTCGCTGCCAGGAACTATTGATTTAAGGAAAGCTGATGTTCACTTAATAAGTGACACTTTGTTATCATACTGTCAGAACCTAACCAATGCTATTAGTTCTGTTTCCCGACAGATATCGGCAGCTTGGGGTAATCCACCCGAAGGAGGACACGACATCATCCCGGGAGTCTGGGTGTATGTGAAAAAGTTGCATAAAGAACCTTTGGGTGCCAAGTGGGAGGGATCTTATCAAGTGTTATTGGCCACCCAGGCAGCTGTTGAAGTCTAAGGAAAGAAAGCCTGGATCCACGCTGCACACGTTAAACGAGCACCCGTAACTGAAGCTGAAATCTAATAAGGACAATTACTTTTTGCCAAAATGTATAAATTTACTGTATTACTGACTGTAGGTATTCTAGACATAGGCCTACTTCTTACTAGCCGACCCTCTGCACCAAAGGGAAATAGTAGAGTACCAAGGGAATTACATGTAAATACCTTTTTATATATGTCATACATTTATGCCAAACAAGGTAACATTTCTAGTTGTTGGGTGTGTGCGCATATTCCTATTCACTCAAAGGGAGGGATTCCCTTGAGGCCAGTTCCCTTCAATATCTCGGAAATGACTGAGTGGATAATTAATCAAAACAAAACTGGCAATGCGTTTCAGGATACGGAAAACTGGGCACGTAAATGGAAGTCAGCAGGTTACAATCTGACTACCTTTGAAGGGGGATACCAACCATGCTACAATAATTCCAAACGGCTCCCATTTTTTGTTGTCACTAATACAACGGGAATAGGAAGACCGGGGGAATCGGTCTGTCTGATTAGAAACATCAAAGGAAGCCAAAATATGGGGTATAGTAACTGCTCCCGGAATTATAATATAATCAAGCCATGGAACCGTCCAAACTGGGCCGATGTGGGAATTTTTAACGTAACGGGGATTCTGAATAAAACAGATGGAAAAGCCTGGACAGGCCCCGGAGTGTTGCTGACAAAGAAACAGCTAACCTTCATTGCCTATAATGGCACCTATTGGGTGTGTGGCCACAAGGCTTACCCTTGGCTGCCCCAGAATTGGACGGGATCCTGCTATTTAGCCTACATTGTGCCTTATATGTATCATATAACGTCACTGTCGGAACATTTACACCGTCCTAAGAGAGCTATCACAGAAACAGAGAGGTTCTTTGCCATTCTGATCCCCAGGTATGGGACCGCCAGACTGGCAAGGGAATCCATTAACATGGCATCCGTTGTGGAACGGGTAGCCAATGATACCTCAGAGGCCCTAGTTAAAATCAATGCAGAAATGGTAGCAATCCGCACAGTAGCCCTACAGAATAGACTGGCCCTTGATTACATCCTGGCTGAAAAGGGAGGTATTAGCGCCCTACTCGGAACTGAGTGTTGCACGTATATCCCAGATAGCTCCGAAGAAATTACCCACTTAGCGGAGCATATCCAAAAGGAGGTAGAAAAACTTAAGCAACCCCCATCATTCACTTTGTGGAGCGGAGCCACTGAATGGCTAGGTTCAATAGGAACTTCATTGGTGGAAGGTTTAATTCTAGTCGTTGTAATTATTTTACTTTTATATTGTTTGTTTATGTTGATTAAATGTTGTTGCAGCCAGGCGGCTGTAGCTGCTGTCCCGCATGTGAGACACCTTGCAGGTCCCAGCAGACCGTCTGTACGTGGCACAGGGGTATGTTATGCTTAAGGGAAGGTTGTTTACTGGCTGAATTAAGATATTGATTTGGATTAAATTGGAATAAGGTTAACCTACTAAAACCAGACTTCCATTGTGGCCACGATGGAACTCGGGTTGGTGTAAATTTGTGTGGAAGCTACTAGTCCGGACATGTGGCGAAACACATCAACAAATTTTAGAAGGAAACTCTATTAACATGTATGAAATTATTTTGTAGAATGTTTAACCAGTGATACCTGATGTTTTATGATTCAGTTTGTGAAAGAATCAAATGGGGTTTTGATAGAGAATTCAAACAGGCTGCATTTAGACAGGTTGAGAAAACACAGACTCCCATGTCTACGTGTGACTGAGCACATTGCATTAAGTCATCAATCAACTTGACATTTTAGGACCATTGGGTAGCGAGCCAATTAAAGGTTAAAAGACTATCAAATGAGCCAATAAGGTCAAAGAAGGCGAGTTCTTTTCTGTAAATTGCACCAGGTAGAAGTACAGCCATTTTGACCATGTGGTCTCAGAAGGACAAAGGCCTGGCTTAAAGCCAAGAGCTTGTTGCTGCTGCCAAAATAAAGTTACATTAAAACTACAATCGGAGTTCGTATTTCATTGGAAATTAAGAGATCTAACAGCTTGTCTGCTTCAGGCAGATCTTAATGTGTTGGGAGATTGGGCTCATGACTGGAAAATGATGTATAATTTAGATAAGTAGTGTTATGCATGTGGGCTGGGCAAATGCTCAACATTCATACATCCTTCAGGGAAAACCATTAAAGATGGAAATAGAAAAAGATTTGGGCATACATCTTCAAAGGCACATGAACAATGCCGTGAAGCAATAGCTAGAGCAAACAGGGTGTTGGGGTGTATGCATACGACAATTGAGTAAAAAGCGAGACGTACTATTTTGTCCTTGTAGAAGACCTCAATCAGGCCGCACTTGGAATACTGTTGTCTCCTCACATGGTGAATGATATTGAGGCTTTGGAAAGGGTGCAGAGGAGGGTCACTAGTTTAAAACATGTTAGTTATCAAGATAGACTAAAAGAGTTGGGACTTCACACTTTAGAGAAGCGTATACTTAGAGGTGATCCGATTGAGGTTTATAGGATAATGAAAGAATAGATTGTGTTCCAGTTGACAGTTTGCTTCAATTAAACAGGTTAGGGAGGACCAGGTGTTACAAATGTAAGTTGTATAAGGTTAGATCTAGGTTATATGTCAGGAGATGGTTCTTTTACCAGTGAATAGTGGACCTCTGGGACAGGCTGCTGTTTCGTGCGGAGAATACTGATTTGCTGACTTATTTCAAGCAAGAGCTGGACCTGTTCTGGCTGGGGCGGAAATCACCTCTTACAGTAGGTAGGCACTGCAGGGAATTCATGGCCAGAGTGATCGCCTCGACTAGTTTCAATCACTTAGATGGGTTGGAGAGGAAGTTCCCAGATTTTTCCCCCTAAATTGCCCGACTTTTTAAGCTGTTCTTTTTTTTGCCTCTCCTAGATCATCACATGGCTTCGGGCGGGGTGGAGTGTATATGTTGTGATACACAAGGTACCAGAATTGTGTGGGACAGGCTCGATGGACTAAAGTCTTTATCTGTCCATCATTGTTCGTACGTATACCTGACCTGGGAATGATTGATGTTGCAGCAATAAAGGTAGCTTTATTCTGCATCTCACTTGTGCTCTTGTACTCTATGCCTCTATTTCTAAAACCCAAAGCCATTAAAAGGTTAATAGCACTTTATCTACCTGTTCTTGCACTTTGGTAGTTTTCCAATTAAGTGTCTACTCCATTCTGTGTTTTTATCCCCTCTCAAAATGTATTGCCTCGCACTAAATCTACACTAAACTGCATCTGCCACCTGTCTGCCCATTCTGCTGACCTATGTCTTCCTGAAGTCATTGTATAGTCCTCCTCACTGTTTATCAATCCTACTTTTGTGTTGGCAGCAAGTTGTTTTTCCTATACCCAAGTCCAAATAATCTATACATACGAGAGAGAAAATGGACTTCAAAAGTACTTCAGTCACTGTAAAGTGCTTTGGGACATCCTAAGGTTGTAAAAGGCATTTTATCAATGCAAAGTTCTTTCTTTATTTCTTTTGCAAAGGATACATAAGGACAGTAATGTGAAAGGATTTTGGCTCAGAAAATCAGGAAGTAGAATCAGTATGGGTGCAGATAAGAAATAACAATGAGCAGAAAATAATAGTGGAAGTAGTTTATAAGCCCCCAAACAGTCGCTACATAGTTGGACAGAGTATTAACCAACAAATAATAGGAGCTTGTAACAAAGGTAATACAATAATCATGGGGTCTTTAATCTTCATATAGACTGGGCAAATCAAATTGGTAAAGGTAGTCTGGAAGATGAGTTCATGGGATGCATTCAAGACAGTTTCCTAGAACAACGCATCATGGAACCAACCAGGGAACAGGCTATTTAGATCTTGTATTGCGTAATGAGACAGGGTTAATTAGTAATCTCATAGTAAAGGATCCTCTGGGGAAGAGTGATTATAATATGATAGAATTTCACATTGTGTTTGAGAGAAAGTCCGAAATGAGAGTCTTAAACTTAAACATAGGTAGGAGGGGCGAGTTGGCTAAGGTAGATGAAAAATTAGATTAAAAAGGTATCATGATAGATAAGCAGTGGCAAACATTTAAAGAAATATTCCAAAATTTTCAACGAATACGTATTCCACTGAGAAATAAAAACTCCACGGGAAAAGTGATCCATCATTGGCTAACTAAAGAAGTTAAGGATCGTATTAGATTAAAAGAGGGTTATGTGTTGCTAAGAATAGTAGCAATCCTGAGGATTGGGAGAGCTTTAGATACCAGCAAAGGATGACCAAAAATTAATAAAAAGGGAGAAAGTAGAATGAGAGTAAACGAGCAAGAAACATAAAAACAGATTGCAGGAGCTTCTACAAATATGTAAAAAGAGAGTAACAAAAGCGTCCCTTAGAGGCTGAGCCAGGAGAAATTATAATGGAGAATGTGGAAATGGCAGAGACTTTAAACAAACATTTTCTATCTGTTTTCACAGTAGAACAAAAGGCATAACAAAAATAGGTGAGGAACCAAGGGGCTATTGAGAGTGATGAACTTAAAGTAATTAATAGCAGTAGAGAAAAAGTGCTTGAGAAACTAATGGGACTAAAAGCTGACAAAGGAACTGATGGCCTACATCTCAGGGTTCTAAAAGAGGTGGCTGCTGAGATAGTGGATGCATTGGTTGTGATCTTCCAAAATTCGCTAGGTGCTAGAATGGTCCCAGCGGATTAGTAGGTAGCAAATGTAACCGTGCTATTCAAGAAAAGTGGGAGAGAGAAAACAGGGAACTACAGGCCAGTTAGCCTGACATCAGTTGTCGGGAAAATGCTGGAATCCATTATTAAGGAAGTAGTAACAGGGCACTTAAAAAAATCATAATATGATTAGGCAGAGTCAACATGGTTTTATGAAAGGGAAATTGTGTTTAACAAATTTATCGAGGATGTACCGGCATGGACACATGGGCTGAATGGCCTCCTTCTGTGTCATAATATTTCTCCGATTCTATGTAACTAGCAAGGTAGATAAAGGGGAACCAGTGGATGTAGTTTATTTGGATTTCCAAAAGGCAATCGATAAGTTGCCACATAAAAGTTTGCTGCGCAAGATAAGGGCTCATGGGGTTGGGGGTAATATATTAGCATGGATAGAGGATTGGTTAACATACAGAAAACAGAGAGTAGGGATAAATGGGTCATTTTCTGGTTGGCAGGCTGTAACTAGTAGGGCGCCACAAGAATCAGTGCTTGGTCCTCAGCTATTTACAATCTATATTAATGATTTAAATGAAGGGACCGAGTACAGTGTATCCCAGTTTGCTGATGATACAAAGCTAGGTGGGAAAGTAAGCTGTGAGGAGGACACAAAGAGCGTGTAAAGGGATATAGATAAGTTAAGTGAGAGGGTAATAAGGTGGCAGATGGAATATAATGTGGGGAAATATGAGGTTATTCACTTTGGTAGGAAGAATAGAAAAACAAATGGTGAGAAACTATCAAATGTTGGTGTTCAGAGAGATTTAGGTGTCCTCATACAGGAATCACAAAGTTAGCATGCAGGTACAGCAAGCAATTAGGAAGGCAAAGGTCTTGTCGGCCTTTATTGCAAGGGGATTGGAGTACAAGAGTAAGGAAGTATTACTACAATTTTATGGGGCTTTGGTGAGACCACAACTGGAGTACTGTGCACAGTTTTGGTCTCCTTATTTGAGGAAGGAAATACTCGCCTCAGCGATGGTGCAATGAATGTTCACTAGATTGATCCCTTGGATGAGAGGGTTGTTCTATGAGGAAAGATTGAGTAGATTGGGCCTATACTCTTTGGAGTTTAGAAGAATGAGAGATGATCTCATTGAAACAGACAAGATTCTGAGGGGGATTGACAAGTAGATGCTGATAGGTTGTTTCCCCTGGCTGGAGAGTCTAGAACGAGGGGGCATAGTTTCAGGATAAAGGATCAGCCATTTAAGACAGATGAGGAGAAATTTTTTCACTGAGGGTTGTCAATCTTTGGAATTCTCTACCCCAAAGGTCTGTGGATGCTGAATCTTTGAGTATATTCAGGGCTGAGATAGATAGATTTTTGGACTCGAGGGGAATCAAGAATATGGGAATAGGGCAGGAAAGTGGAGTTGAGGTCAAAGATCAGCCATAATTTTACTGAATTAATGAGCAGGCTCGAGGAGCGGCCTACTCCTGCTCCTAATTCTTACGTTCTAAGCTGACTAGGCATAACTGAATACCACAGGCACAATGATGAAAATGTAACCAAACTCATTTGGGTGATTTCACATCAGATCACTATCAAAATGGATCATACCACTGCACTATTTTCTGCACAGCTGAAATACTATTACGCTCAAAAAGCATTTGATGCATGAATTTTAGCACATATGCCCAGATCTTGCTGGAAAAATAACAACGTGTTAACGACGCATGCAGTTTTTAATATTCAAATCGGCCAGCCAGTTTAGGGGATTAAGAAGTATGCCGTGAACTGCAAATCTCCAGGCCTGGCTAATTGATTTATACTTTGCACAAACTGAATCTCGCTCTTAGCCTCCCCGTTATGTTTAAAAATTTGCTGGATTTGCATATTAATTGCCCATTAAACCCACCACAGAAAATTAAGTCTGGTAATTAAGAGTTCAAGTACCTTTTTAACAACATGGTAATTGTTAATGAAATGCCAATCAGCCTCTCTGGCCCAGAATGAGAACAATTTAAAGTGCTCAATCTCATTCCTGCATGTAGTCAATTATTATTAGAGATTTATTTTAAATGTAATTTTTTAAAAAATCTTACTTTTCCTTTGTCCCTTTCTCTCTCCCTCCCTGAATCCAATCTTTCTTTCCTCCTTTTTCTGTACCTGAGTTGACCCTAATTCGCCTTCCTTCTCTATTGTTCTTGTTTCTTTCTCAATCATTAAGTCTCATTGGTTAAGGAGTTACACTGTTGGTCTCACCATTAACAAAGGTCCCAGATGCCCCCACTGCCCTCACCACACCACTATCGGCTCACACTTCCAGCAAGTTACTGCGCAAAAAAAATTTAGAGCTGAAGGGTACAGGAAAAAGGTTTAACGGCGCGCACTGCGAGATGCCCTGCTCCAGCAAGATCCAACCCCTATTAAGGATCTGTAGTAAGGATGTTCATTTCATATGGGGTATGGAGTTGCATAAATTTAAAAGTAGACAGCCAAAGTGGTCATCCTGTAATTTGAACTTCTATGTAAAATATGCAAATGCCACATACAGCAAGATTTTGAACAGAAAATGACCAGTTATTGTGTTCTTTTTTTTGGAAACACATCTGAACACTTCAAGGCAGAGCATGGAGCTCCCTCATCATCATTCTCTCCCACTCCGTAAAAAGCATCAGCAGGTTGTAGCAACTCCTCCGGTTAAGCAATGACAGGTTTGAATTTATAAATACGATATAGCGCACCAAGCAGCGCTTGAAGTTAGCACATTATTTCCATTTCCATGACAGTGCAGCGTGCATCATTCCTGTCTGAGCTCCAGTGTAAAAAAAGATCTCCAGACTGCACCTCAGTATAAACATGGAGAAACAGTGGCTTGTTTTAAAATAGATACAGACCAGTGTTGTCCAATAGAAATCACTGATTAGGCACAGGTATGGCTATGGCAACACCGTTTTAGCCACATACACACACACAATGCAGGTTAATGTACTTCACGTGTATATTTACTTAACAAACATCTACCACCATTCAGTGATCAAGGAAGTAAAGCACTCACAGCGATCAAAAAACACTCACACACTCTGCTTTTGCTCTTACCATTTTACCTACAAACGCCCCAAAAAAGTTAAAGCACGCATACCTATGCTGAGCGAATGAGTATTGAGATCACATGCCCAAGTCGATTACTATTTTTTAATTTACTAATCAGAAATGCAATTAGCCACATCTGGATTCCTAATTAGCCAAATGTGGCTAGTATGAAAAAGGGCCTTGAAAAATGTTTGGAGTGTCCCCCAGATCGGGGGGCACTTGATTTAATGTTTACTTTTTCTCCCCAAAAAGAGTTGTGGCTAGTATGTATTGGACAATTCAGCTGTTACAGAATAATTGTAATGACCTACAAAATCTAGATTACTGCATCATAGAGCCCCATAGTAACTGGAGAAGATTAAGTCCTAATGTGCTTCGCAAGCAGTTTTATTCTATATTAAGAAATACTTGTTACGCCAAAACAATTCAGAGCTCGTTATTAGGGCACACATACGTTACAAGAACAAATGACAAGACATTTGAACTGTGTCAAATCTTTCAGAAGCCATCAAGTGCCTTCATTGCTGAAAGTTAATGATACCTAGAAATTAATGTGGGTGTACAAGCTTCGAAACATAGTTGGCTGCCTCTAACTATGTCTCCAATCAAGCTGCCCCAATGTGCGTCCTGGCTCCATTTCAAGAACATTCTGATCTTTAGGCAAAGTAATTCATACTTTCAAAATTTTAAATATCTAAGAACGGGCATGCAGGCTGAGCAGTGCGAGGCTGCAACATTTACAGAGTTGGAAAACATACTTGATCTCTCATATATTGAGGAGCTAGTGGTCTGTTGTGCCAGGTGAAGAATCGGTCAGAACGGCTAAGCAAGTGGCATTTTATTCATAATTACGGCACATGGGTATAGAAAGACTTGCATTTATATAGCGCTTTTTCATAACCAGGATGTCCCAAAGTGCTTTACAGTCAATGAAGTACTTTTGAAGTGCAGTCACTATTGTAATGTAGGAAACATGGCAAGGACCCACAAACAGCAATGCGATAATCTGTTTTAGTGATGTTGGTTGAGGGATAAATATTGCCCAGGAGAACTCTCCTGTTCTTCAACATTTTTATGGGATTTTTATGTCCACCTGACAAGGTAGATTAGGTTTAACGTCTCATCTGAAAGACAGCATCTCTGACAGTACAGCATTCCCTCAGTACTACATTGAAGTGTTAGCCTAGGTTATGTGCCCAAGTTTCGGGAGTGGGTCTTGAACCCACAACCTTCTGACTCAGAGGCGAGAGCTACCCATTGAGCCATGGCTGACACTTCATGTGCAATCCACATAAGAGGAGTATCATACATTAAAAGTACTTCTCCATATATTTACCAACTTCTTCAAACATTTTTGTTAATTTTTCAACATGTAAAAATATAAGGCAACAGGAAGCTGCACTCGACAGGATAAGTTTCAAGAAGTGTACATACTGAAACACCCTATTGTTCTGTACATGTCTGTGCTCCCACATACTGCCCTTTCACCTCCTTTCCCACCATCCAGGGCCTCAAACACTCATTCCAGGTGAAACAGCGATTTACTTGTACTTCTTCCAACTTGTCCATATTTGCTGCTCACGATGGGGAGATCAATTGCAGAGTGGGTGATCACTTTGATGAACACCTCCGTTCAGTCCACAAGCGTGCCCTGAACTTCCGGTCGCTTGCCACTTCAATTTTCCATCCTACTCCCACTCTGAGCTCTGTCTCCTACACGGTTCCAATGAATATAAGAACATAAGAACTAGGAGCTGGAGTAGGCCATTTTGCCCCTCGAGCCTGCTCTGCCATTCAACATCTTCTATCTCAACTCCACTTTCCCGCACTATTCCTCCTATCCCTTAATTCCCCCAAATTTATCGACCTCTGACTTGAATATACTTAACGACTGAGTATCCATAGCTCTCTGTGGTAGAGAATTCCAAAGATTCACAACCCTTTTGAGTGAAGAGATTTTTCCTCATCACAGTCCTAAATGGCCAGGGGAAACATTTTCTCAGCACCTTCTCAAGCGCCTTAAGAATTTTATATATTTCAATTTGATCACCTCTCATTCTTCTAACCTTTAGGGGATACGGGCCTAGTCTACTCAATCTCTTCTCATAGGGCAATCCCGTCACCTCAGGAACCAGTCTAGTGAACCTTCGTTGCACTCCCTCTAAAGGCAAGTATGTCTTTCCTTAGGTAAGGAGACCAGCACTGTACACAGTACTCCAGGTGTGGCCCCATCAATGACCTGAATAATTGTAGTAAGACTTCTTTACTCTTGTATTCTAATTTCTTTGTAACAAAAGCTAACATGCCATTTGCTTTCCTAATTGCTTGCTGTACCTGCATGTTAACTTTTTGTGATCCATGCACAAGGACACCCAGATCCCTCTGAATGCAAACATTTTCCAGTCTCTCACCATTCAAAAAAAGTGTTCTGCTTTTGTTCTTCACACTTCCCCACATTGTATTCTATTTGCCATGTTCTTGACCACTCACTCAGTCAACCTAGGCTCAATTTTCCCCAGTGATTTGTGCCGTTTTTTTGGAGCAGGCTGCTCTTTTTGGTCTAAGTTGAAAAACCAGTTTTCCCAATCAATTTGCACCAGCGTAACTCAGTTTGTGACGATTTTTTTTGGTCAGTTTTTTTTTCAGCCAAAGGGGGCGTAACCAGCCACCTACGCCAATTCTGGTTATTTAGGGAAGTTTGACCAGCTGAGAATTACTCCAGTTGTGCTTAGGCCAGCGTATGTGGCCTCTGCAGAAAAACCTTGCGGAGAGTTAAGGAAATCGGCGCAGCAGATGTGCGGACACACTAAAAGAATTGAAAAACACATAGCAGCAACTTACCTCCAACCCCACCCAAAGGCTGTCCGGTCCCATTCTCAGTCCCCGGTTCGAGAGAGAGAGAGAGAGAGAGAGAGATTTTCAATTCTTTTAATGTGTTGGGAGCTGGCTGTATGCTTCATTTTGTAGCCTCAGCTCGCATTGTGTCCCTGGTTACCATGGCAACCCGATCTTTTTGGCGCAGATCAAGGCTCCATCCCCAAAACTAAAGGTCGGGTTACACCTGCCAAAATGAAGAAATCCAACTGGGAAACTTAGAATATTTTTATTTGGCGTACTTAGGCCCCTTCAACTCTTCAAGTACGCAAAAAAAATGCTTTGGGGAAAATTGAGCCCGATATCACTCTGCAGCCTCTTTACATCCTCCTCATAGCTTACTATCCCATCTAATTTGTACCATCAGCAAACTTGGATACGTTACACTCAGTCCCTTCATCCAAGTCATTGATATAGACAGTAAATAGCTAAGGCCCAAGCACTGATCCTTGCGGTACTCCGCTAGTAACAGCCTGTCAACCCAAAAAAGTCCTGTTTATTCCTGTTTTCTGTCTGTTAACCAATCCTCAATCCATGCTAATATATTACCACCAATCCCATGAGTCCTAATTTTGTGTAATAACCTCTTGTGTGGCATCTTATTGAATGCTTTTTGAAAATCCAAATACACTACATCCACTAGTTCCCTCTTATGCATTCTACTAATTGCAAATTCAAAAAACTCTAACAGATTTGTCAAACACGATTTCTCTTTCATAAAACCATGTTGACTCTGCCTTATCATATTACGAATTTTGAAGTGCCCTGTCACCATGTCCCCTAATAATAGATTCTAACATTTTGTCTATTACTGATGTCAGGCTAACTGACCTATAAGTTCCACGTTTTTTTCTCTTCCTCTTTTCTTAAATAGCGGGGTTATGTTTGGTACCTTCTAATTCTTGAGGACTGTTCTAGAATCTTGGGAATTCGGGAAGATTAATACCAGTGCATTCACTATGTCAGCAGCTACCTCTTTTAAAACCCTTGGATGCAGATCGTCAGGTCCAGGGGATTTGTCGCCACTTTATTCCATTAATTTCTCCAGTACTATGTTTTTATTTATGCTGATTTCTTCAAGTTCCTCATTCTCTCGAGACCATTGGGCCCCCTTTATTTCCGGAATGTTTTTTGTGTCTTTTACCGTGAAGACAGATACAAAGTATTTGTTTAATGTCTCTGCCATTTCTTTGTTGTCCATTATAATTTCTCCTATCTCTGCCTCTAATGGGCCCACATTTACTTTCACTAATCTAACAGTTAGGTATCCTGGAATATTTAGTTTCCAACCTTGGTCACTGCAACTGTAATTGCTATTAGATCAAATCTATTAATTTTTATCTGTGCGATTAATTCATCTATTTTGTTGCGCATTCAGATATAGTGCTTTTAGCTTTGACTTTTTTCTATTTTTCCCTGAACCAGACTGTTCGTAACCTTGGTGTCATATTTGAAAAGAGCTTTCGACTACATATCCGCAGCATAACTAAGACCGCCCATTTCCACCTCCATAACATCGCCCGTCTCCGCCCTTGCCTCAGCTCATCTGTTGCTGAAGCCCTCATCCATGCCTTTGTTACCTCTAGACTTGACTATTCCAATGCACTCCTGGTTGGCCTCCCACATTCTACCCTACGTAAACTAGAGGTGATCCAAAACTCAGTTGCCCGTGTCCTAATTCGCACCAAGTCCTGCTCACCCATCACCCGTGCTCGGTGACCTACATTGGCTTCCGATTAAGCAATGCCTCAATTTCAAAATTATCCTTATTTTCAAATCCCACCATGGCCTCGCCCCTCCATATCTCTGTAATCTCCTCCACCTCCAACCCCACCACCGCCCCCCCCCAACCCCCCCGAGATGTCTGCGCTCCTCTAATTTTGCCCTGTTGAGCATCCCTGATTATAATCACTCAACCACTGGTGGCCGTGCCTTCTGTTGCCTAGGCCTCAAGCTCTGGAACTCCCTGCCTAAACCTCTCCACCTCTCTTTCCTCCTTCAAGATGCTCCTTAAAACATACCTCTTTGACCAAGCTTTTGGTCACCTACGTTAAATTCTACCTATGCAGCTCGGTGTCAAATTTTTATCCCATGATACTCCTGTGAAGTGCCTTGGGACATTTTGCTACATTAAAGGCGCTATATAAATACAAGCTGTTGATGTCACCGTAGTCACTGATGCCCTATTACCTTTGTTACTCTCTTTGTCCCTTCCTGACCCACTCTGCTTATTTTTACCCAAAACTCTGCTCTGGAGCCTTGACATTTCCCTTGCTGCTTTTAAAATGTATTATTTCCTGAATCCTCTCACCATCTCCCCCCACTTTAGTTTAAAGCCCTGTCTACAGCCCTAGTTATTCAATTTGCCAAGCCACTGGTTCCAGCCTGGTTTAAGTGGAGCCGTCCCAACGGAACAGCTCCCTCTTTCCCCAGTACTGGTGCCCGTGGCCCATGAAGTGAAAGCCCTGCCTCCCACACCACTCTTTCAGCCATGCACTTAACCTTCTAGTCTGCTTGTCCCTATGCCAATTTGCACATGGCTCAGGTAACAATCCAGAGATTATTACCTTTGAGATACTGCTTTTTAATTTTGACCCCAACACCTCAAACTCTCTCAGCAGAACCTCATTCCTAGTTCTACCTATGTCGTTGGTTCCTTCATGGTCCACGACAACTGGATCCTCCCCTTCCCACTCCAAGTTCTTCTCCAGCCACGAGGCGATGTCTTTAATCCCGGTATCGGGCAGGCAACACAGCCTTCAGTACTCCCTATCGCGGCTGCAGAGAACAGTATCTATCCCCCTGACTATCACTACCCCTTTTTACTCCTTCCCACTTGAATGGCCTCCTGTACCACTGTGCCGTGGTCAGTTTGCCCATCCTCCCTGCAGTCCTTGTTCTCATCCATACAAGTAGCAAGTACCTCGTACCTGTTGGACAAGGTTAAGGCTGAGGCTCCTATATCCTGGGTTCCCATTCCTTCCTGACTCAGTCACACCCTCCTGTCCCTGACCATTGACTAACTTTACCTAAGGGGTGTGACTGCCTCCTAGAACAAAGTTTCCAGGTAACTCTCCCCCTCCCTGATGCATCGCAATGTCTGCAGCTCGGACTCCAGCTCAACAACTCAGAGCTGAAGTTTCTCGAGCTGCAGACATTCACTGCAGATGTGGTTGCTCGGGATCTCATTGGTCTCTCCCACATGCTGCAATTACGACACATCATCTACACTGCCATCTCCATCAAGCTTATTTTATCTACATAATTAGTTAGTTTTTATTCAAAAGATTATTTTTAGTTTGAATTTTTAGTTTAATTAGTTAATTTAGTTTAAGTTATTGATGTAATAAACTGATGGTAGTTAATACTCTCCCAATGCTGAATTTAATCCACTTACCTAACCTTGAGAGCAAAAGAGCTGTAATACTCACCAACCATCATCATCATAGGCAGTCCCTCGGAATCGAGGAAGACTTGCTTCCACTACTAAAGTGAGTTCTTTGGTGGCTGAACAGTCCAACACGAGAGCCACAGACCCTGTCACAGGTGGGACAGACATTCGTCAGGGGGAGGGGGGGTGGGACTGATTTGACACACGCTCCTTCCGCTGCCTGCGCCTGACCTCTTCATGCTCGCAGCGTTGAGATTCGAAGAGCTCAACGCCCTCCCTGATGCACTTTCTCCACCTCGGGCAGTCTTCGGCCAGGGACTCCCAGGTGTCAGTGGTGATGTCGCACCTCACCAAGGAGGCTTTGAGGGTGTCTTTGTAATATTTCCACTGCCCACCTTTGGCTCGTTTGCCATGAAGGAGCTCCGCGTAGAGCAATTGCTTAGGGAGTCTCGAATCTGGCATGCGAACTATGTGGCCTGCCCAGCGAAGCTGATCGTGTGTGGTCAGTGCTTCAATGCTGGGGATATTGGCCTGGGCGAGGACACTGATGTTGGTGCGCCTGTCCTCCCAGGGGATTTGCAGGATCTTGCGGAGACATCGTTAGTGATATATCTCCAGCGACTTGATGTGTCTTCTGTACATCGTCCATGCCTCTGCTCCATACATGAGGGCGGGTATTATTACAGCCCTGTAGACCATGAGCTTGGTGGTAGGTTTGAGGGCCTGGTCTTCGAACAGTCTTTTCCTCAGGCAGCCGAAGGCTGCACTGGAGGCGATGTTGAACCTCCGCATCAATGTCTGCCTTTGTTGAGAAGAGGCTCCCGAGGTATGGGAAATGGTCCATGTTTGAGGGCCGCGCTGTGAATCTTGATGACTGTGGGGCAGTGTTGTGCGGCAAGGACAGGCTGGTGGAGGACCTTTGTCTTATGGATGTTAAGCATAAGGCCTATGCTTTCATATGCCTCGGTGAATACATCGACTATATCCTGGAGTTCAGCCTCAGAATGTGCACAGACTCTGGCGTCGCCCGCGTACTGTAGCTCAACGACAGAGGTTTGGATGATCTTGGACCTGGCCTGGAGGCGGCATAGGTAAAACAACTTCCCACTGGTTCTGTAGTTTAGTTCCACTCCAGCGGGGAGCTTGTCGACAGTGAGGTGGAGCATGGCAGTGAGGAAGATTGAGAAGAGGGTTGGAGCGATGACGCAGCCCTGTTTGACCCCGGTCCGGATGTGAAATGGGTCTATAATAGATCTGCTGGTAAAGATCACGGCCTGCATGTCGTCGTGGAGCAGGCAAAGGACGCTGACAAACTTTCGGGGGCATTCAAAATGGAGGACGCTCCGTAAACCCTCATGGTCAACAGTGTCAAAGGCCTTTGTGAGATCGAAAAAGGACATGTATAAGGGCTGGTGCTGCTCCCTGAATTTTTCCTGCAGTTGTCGTGCTGCAAAGATCATGTCCGTTGTTCCCCATAGGGGACGAAATCCCCACTGCGACTCTGGGAGGAGCTCTTCGGCCACAGGGAGAAGACGGCTGAGAAGAACTCTAGCGACAACCTTCCCAGTGGTTGATAGCAGGGAGATTCTCCTGTAGTTGCCGGTCGGACTTGTTCCCCTTTTTAAAAATGGATATGATCACTGCATCTCTGAGATCTCCCAGCATGCTCTCCTCCCTCCAAATGAGAGAGATGAGGTCATGTATCCGCGCCAACAGCACCTCTACGCCATATTTTAGCACCTCAGCAGGAATTCCATCCGCACCCGTAGCCTTGTTATTCTTGAGCTGTTTTATGGCTTTGCATACCTCGTGCAGCGTTGGGGTTTCACGGAGGTGGTGGCGGGTTGCATGCAATGGGATGGAGTTTAGAAAACTCGAGTCAAAGGCAGAGTCTCGATTGAGAAGATCTTCAAAGTGCTCCTTCCAGCGGGCCCTGGCAGCCTCGGTGTCCTTGATGAGTGTTTCCCCGTTCTTGGCCAGGAGTGGGGTGGGGCCTAGTGAATCACCTTCCCGCTGTCTTGTGACGTCACTCCTTGTTTTTTGTTTTTAAATGGCTGCTCAGCTCCCTTTATGCCACTACTTTGCTCCCGCTCAAGCTCAAGAAACAGAATCTCATCTTTCTACTAGGCATTTTACAGTCTTTTGGCTTTAACACTGAGTTTAACTTTGGATCTTAACCACCACTTCCATTTTCTCTTGGACAGCAGGTGCTGGTAACGGAGGATGGCTGCACCAGAGAAACTGGGAGTGGAGGAGGTCTGGGCTGGTACTTGGGGTGAGGATCCCCTATCGGTACACAGCCGGTGGGGTGTCTGCACATCCCGGGGTCTACCTGTCTTTCTTCCACCACAGTCCTGAGCTATGGGCGCCTTCCCCTCAATTTTCCATGCTTCCCGTTACCCTCTGCTATTCTACTGTAACCATTTACACCTCCTCTGGACCCATCTTTTGTTTTCATACTTGTCTCTATCACCTCCTTTTGCCTTGCACCTTTATCATTTAATCACTGCTGCCCTCAACCCCACCACAGACCTCTGTCTCTTTTGTTCTTTTCCTGTCACCTTTTCCCAGACTCGCTGCTTTCTTAAAAGCTGCTCATCTCTAAAGTCTTCCAATTCTGATAAAGGTCATTGACCTGAAAGGTTAGCTCACTCCATTTCTCTCTCCACAGAGCTGTCAGACATGCTGCACCTCTCTAGTATTTTCATTTTTTATTACTGAAACTCCCTATTGTTCTGTGCATGCCTAAGCTCTCACATACTGAAACTCAGCTGCATCTACTTTCAGCACAAGCGGGTAGGACCAGATTTCTGATTGGTCACTTGGAGGACGAGACACACTCAACAGTTTACCTGGAATGTGAAATTTGATCCTGTCCATGAGACCCACTTCCTGTTCCCTTGACCCTATTCCCACCAAATTGCTGGCCGCCCAACTTCCTTTTCCGGCTCCCATGTTAGCCGACATTGTTAACGGTTCTCTCTCCTCAGGTACTATCCCTCTCTCACTCAAATCTACCATCATCACCTCTCCTCAAAAAAACAACCTTCGACCCCTGCATCCTTGCAAACTACCACCCCAGCTCCATCCTCCCTGTCCTCTCCAAAGTCCTTAAACATGATGTCGTCTCCCAAATCCGTGGCCATCTTTCATGCATTTCATGTTTTAATCCCTCCAATCCAGTTTCCGCGCCTGCCACAGTACCGAGACAGCTCCCATCAAAGTCACAACTGCCATCTTTTGTGACTGTGACAAAGGCAAATTATCCCTCCTCCCCCTTATTGACTACTCTATCCTTCTCCAATGCCACTCCACCTGTTGTCCAGCTGGGAGGGACTGCACTCGCCTGGTTCCATTCTTATTTAATTGTTGCCAGAGAATCACCTGCAACGGCTTCTCTTCCTTTGGGTAGCGAGCCAATTAAAGGTTAAAAGACTATCAAATGAGCCAATAAGGTCAAAGAAGGCGAGTTCTTTTCTGTAAATTGCACCAGGTAAAGTACAGCCATTTTGACCATGTGGTCTCAGAAGGACAAAGGCCTGGCTTAAAGCCAAGAGCTTGTTGCTGCTGCCAAAATAAAGTTACATTAAAACTACAACCGGAGTTCATATTTCATTGGAAATTAAGAGATCTAACAATTTTGGTGTCACGAACAGGATCGCTGAGGAAAGAAACTGAATTTTGGACATCGGACCTACATACTGAGATAAGGACTCCTCTTTATAAAAGTCCTCGGTCAAAAGTCTAAATTCGCCTCTCCTTCTATGTGATTCCGAAAGCCTCCGGTTTGCGAACCCTCCGGTTGGTAGTCGGCTCGAGGTCCCATAGACGTCTAACTTCGGCGGTGTGTTAGTTAATTAATCACCGACCTATTGATCGGCTAGAAAGCCTGCGACTCGAGACCCCAGTAAAGAAATCAGTATTATGGCAGCAGGAGATAAGAGCAAAGAATTGCCTACAACTGTTAACGGTAGGCAGGCACCACTTGAGGTTTCGATAGATGAAGACCTCGAACAGTTGAAAGAATACATAGAGCAACAATTCAACTTATCTAAAACCTGTATTAAGAACGAACAAAAATACAGTACCTCCAAAGGACAATGGTCCTTGGATGAGATTAAAAGGGTCTGGGAAAAAAATAAAGAGCGAACTAGATGGTCCCTAGCCGTTATGGGCCAGATCCGAAAGCGGAATGAAATTACAATGCGTTCCCAACATGATCGAGAACTGACCAGTACAAAGGACCAATTGCAAGCTGTTTGTACACACCTGCGACAGAAAAAACTTGAACTTGAAAAGCTGGAAGCGGAAGTTAAAGATCTTAAAGGTGAAATTAAAGAATGGAAAAAATCATTAGGTCAAGAGACAGTAAAAGGAAAAGGAAAATGTATCAGTCAATTCCCAGGGTACGCATGTTTGGATAAATTAAAAGCGCAAACCCGAAGACACGACCGAGGAATAGATACGGATTCTGAATCCTCTGACGATACAGGGTCAGAGGATGAAGAATTAGGGGTGCGCTTTGCCCCATTTAAAAAAAGACGAGTTGTAGTCAAATCAGAAGAGACTGCGGATGAGGGCGGAACCAAAAAAATAAGGAAAAGGGTGTATGCAGAATACTTATTTCATGATCCGGCAGACCCAGAGAAAATTGATAAATGGTCCAAGGAATTGCCCAATCCAAAGAAAGAGGGAGTGAAAACGTGGGACCAATTGGACCGCTTAAGAAATATATATCAACTTCATCCCTGGGACGGAGTGCAAATTTTGACCATAATGGTGCCAAAAACACAGGGAAGAAAATTGCACGACAAGGTAGAAGCAGCTTTGGAGCAGGATGAGCAAGAATTAAACGCACGGTGGGAGGCGATTAAACACTGGCTGCAAGCCTTCAGTCTAGCTAAGACAGACTGGGGAAAAATTGCAGCCTGCCAACAGAAAGGAACAGAGGAGGTCCTGGAGTATGACGAGCGGTTTAGATGCACGTGGCTAGAACATTCGGGTATGAATAATACGGATGAGGAAATGGATGGACAAGTGTTTGGACCCCTGAAAGCAGCTTTTGTGGCAGGTCTAAAGCCAGAACTGTCCAAAATGCTTAAGGTAGTGTTACCGGACTGGGAAGGTAGAGGAACTACCTTTGCAGCATTGGTGGATCGATGTAACCAATTAGATCGGGATATGGGAGCTAAGGTCCGAGCTGTACAGGCTATGGGATGGAAATCCCAGGATTCCGATAAACAGTTATAAGGAAAATTACCCGGAAAATGTCATTATTGTGGGAAAGGTGGTCACTGGGCCAAGACGTGCAGGGCAAAACAGCAAGGTCGTGCCTGGGGAAGAGGACGCAGCCAGGGATACAATTCAGCCAACAAACTAGGATTGTCACAAGATAACGATCTCATAGAAGCATTTAAGCGATGGACAATACAACAACAGAAGGTGTTACTTGGGATAGCAAAAAACGATTAGAGCCCATTCTGGCCCCCCTCCTCGCACTAATACAACAAAGGGGAGATGGGCTATATATAACTGAGAGAGTGGGCGATAAGGATGTGGACTGTCTTTTAGACACAGGGGCGGAATTAACATGCTTACCCCTACAATATGGAGACTTTTTGTCGTTGGATGGTAGGGCACGTACAGCCTATGGAGTTGGGGGTCATAAAATGGAAATTAAAAGGACAACACCGGTACTTATAGGGCTGGGTCCACATGAACTAACCACGCCGGTCTGGATAGGCCCAGTAGATCAACCCCTTTTGGGAATGGACGTTCTAATCCAAGTAGATTCATCGTTGCATTTCGAGGATGGTCGGGTGACATGGTCAATTAGAACTTTGAAGAAAGAAAAATTGAAGGAACACCCGATATGGGCTAAAGATAAGAACGATTGTGGCCTACTCCAGATGGAGCCTGCGTCATTTACCGGGACCAAGCCTCCATGCACTAAACAGTATCCCATCAGTCCAACTGCCATCGCGGGAATCTTACCGGTTATTCAGCAATTGGAGAAACAAGGTGTGCTTATTAAAACGCATAGCTCCTCCAATAGCCCCGTGCGGCCGATACAGAAATCTAATGAGACTTGACGTTTGACTGTCGATTGTAGGAAAGCTAACCAGTGTATTGATCAAAAAGCTCCTTTGGTCGCAGATCCCTCCACCATTTTTAATGCCCTCAAACCAGAACATAAATATTTCTCGGTTCTAGATATGGCCAACGGATTTTGGTCGGTGCCTCTTCCACAACAGCCCTACGGTATTCCACATGGCTTTACAAAGCCATTTGCGAGAATTACCTCCCCAGTCATCCAATATGTAGACAATATCCTGCTAGCTTCAAACACGGAAGACCAGCATCAACAAGATTTACAAGCTTTGCTGGACCACCTTTGGCTGAAAGGACATAAAGCCAGCATCAACAAAGCACAAATATCCCAAGAAGAGGTTGTATACCTGGGACAAAAGATTTCACAAGGAAAGAGAGAGAACTTACCCAGGATAGAACTGCAGCCATTCGGGCTGCTAAAAAACCCACCACTATTCAGGAACTAAGGTCTTTTTTGGGATTGTGTAACTTTAACAGAAATTGGATTGACTCCTTCACACAGCTTGCTCAGCCACTGAATGATATTTTAAAGGGGAAACGTGCCTCTAAAGAAGCCATCACCCTCACTAAGGAACAGCAAGAGGCCTTCCTGAGTTTGAAAAAGGCTTTATGTTCGGCACCGGCTTTGGGAATCCCCGACAGTGGTAAGCCATTTATCCTGTTTGTCCATGAGAAAGAAGGATACATGACAGCTATACTGACACAAGAACATGGGGATCGGCAAAGACCTATTGGCTATTAGTCGGCAAAACTGGATGCGGTAGCCCTCGGATGAGGAAGTTGCCTAAGGGCCATGGAAGCTTCATATCGAGCAGTAATGATCACTGCGGGTCTAGTCCTCGACCAAAAGCTGATTGTCAAGTGTCTCCACACCGTACATGCTTTGCTGTCTATGAATAGAATGTCTCAGGTCACGGCAGCTAGATGGACCCGCTGGATAGCAGTTTTGGAAGCTCCTAATCTCCATATCGTCCGGGCCAACCCGGTTAATCCCGCAACTATGCTCCCGATGTCAGAATCGAGGGAACAAGAGGGGGAAGAATGTGAAGAGCATGACTGCGTGGAGATTTTAAAAGAAACAGAAGAAGCAGTCTTAGCAGCAGAGGAGCCTCTGCACAACCCAGACCTCATCCTGTTTACAAATGGTTCCTCCTTTGTTGACAATGGTACCAGAAAAGCAGGATGGGCAGTTACAACCTTATATGAGGTAGTGGCAAAAGGATGTTTACCCTCAGGAACGTCAGCACAACAGGCCGAGTTACGGGCCCTGTCAGAAGCATGTCGAATAGCAGAAGGACAGACAGCTAATGTTGACACAGATTCGCGTTATGCTTTTGGAGTCGCTCACGACTTTGGTCTGTTATGGCGGAAAAAACGATTCCTCACTGCTGCTGGTACACCTATCCGAAATGGAAAAGAAGTCCGAGACTTACTAGAGGCCATACAATTACCTCAGGAAGTGTCCATCCTGAAGTATAAGGCCCATACCAAGGAAAATACCACAGAAGCACAGGGAAATGCCCTAGCCGACCAGGCAGCTAAAGATGCCGCCTCACAGGGCGTTCCCCCAGAAGAACCAACACAGATGTGCAGATTGAAAGCACTCAGGACTCTGACACGAGACCTTCAAACAATGCAAGGCGAGTGCTCCCCAGAGGAAAAATGGACATGGATTGAGGCAGGAATTAAGCTATGTGAAGATGGTGTCCGGAGACAAAGAGTTACCGACAAGCCAGTCGCGCCACAAGTGCTTATGCCTTTTTTAGCCCAACAGATCCACTCGTGGGGACCCTTGACCTCACAACAGATGACGGCACGGTTCCAGAAAAGCTGGTGGGGTCGGGGATTTAAAAAACATGCCCAGCTGGTAGCAGACCGCTGTGTGGTCTGCCAGAAAAATAATTCTGGACCCATCACGGTAATGCTCCAACTGAGGCCCCCTGCCCCTGTCGGACCATTCCAGCATCTGCAGGTTGATTATATATCTCTTCCTTCATGACAAGGATACACTAACATTCTTGTCATGGTCGACAGATTCTCTAGATGGGTAGAAGCTGTCCCAACTAAAAGAGCCACAGCCAATCACATTGCAACGGTCTTGTGTAAGGATTACATTCCCCGATGGGGAGTCCCGAGTAGCATTGACTCAGATCAGGGAACACACTTCACAAGAAGTCTGTAGGTTACTGAACATTACGTGGGATTTACATTGTCCTTATCATCCACAATCATCAGGACAAGTAGAGCGAATGAATCGAACTCTGAAACAACAGCTTGCCAAATATCACCAAGAAGGAACACCATGGCCCCAGGCACTACCAATAGTGCTGTATAGCATTAGGGCAACCTCGAACAGAACTACAGATCTAAGCCCATTTGAAATTATAACAGGAAGACCCATGTCGCTGCCAGGAACTATTGATTTAAGGAAAGCTGATGTTCACTTAATGAGTGACACTTTGTTATCATACTGTCAGAACCTAACCAATGCTATTAGTTCTGTTTCCCGACAGGTATCGGCAGCTTGGGGTAATCCATCCGAAGGAGGACACGACATCATCCCGGGAGTCTGGGTGTATGTGAAAAAGTTGCATAAAGAACCTTTGGGTGCCATGGGAGGGACCTTATCAAGTGTTCTTGACCACCCAGGCAGCTGTTAAAGTCCAAGGAAAGAAAGCCTGGATCCACACTTCATACGTTAAATGAGCACCCGTAACTGAAGCTGAAATCAAATAAGGACAATTACTTTTTGCCAAAATGTATAAATTTACTGTATTACTGATTGTAGATATTCTAGCATAGGCCTACTTCTTACTAGCCGACCCTCTGCACCAAAGGGAAATAGTAGAGTACCAAGGGAATTACATGTAAATACCTTTTTATATATGTCATACATTTATGCCAAACAAAGTAACATTTCTAGTTGTTGGGTGTGTGCGCATATTCCTATTCACTCAAAGGGAGGGATTCCCTTGAGGCCAGTTCCCTTCAATATCTCGGAAATGACGGAGTGGATAATTAATCAAAACAAAACAGGCAATGCGTTTCAGGATACGGAAAACTGGGCACGTAAATGGAAGTCAGCAGGTTACAATCTGACTACCTTTGAAGGGGGATACCAACCATGCTACAATAATTCCAAACGGCCCCCATTTTTTGTTATCACTAATACAATGGGAATAGGAAGACCGGGGGAATCGGTCTGTCTGATTAGAAACATCAAAGGAGGCCAAAATATGGGGTATAGTAACTGCTCCCAGAATTATAATATAATCAAGCCACGGAACCGCCTAAACCGGGGCGATGTGGAAATTTTTAACGTAACGGGGATTCTGAATAAAACAGATGGAAAAGCCTGGACAGGCCCCGGAGTGTTGCTGACAAAGAAACAGCTAACATTCATTGCCTATAATGGCACCTATTGGGTGTGTGGCCACAAGGCCTACCCTTGGCTGCCCCAGAATTGGACGGGATCCTGCTATTTAGCCTACATTGTGCCTTATATGTATCATATAAAGTCACTGTCGAAACATTTACACCGTTCTAAGAGAGCTATCATAGAAACAGAGAGGTTTTTTGCCATTCTGATCCCCAGGTATGGGACCGCCAGACTGGCAAGGGAATCCATTAACATGGCATCCGTTGTGGAACGGGTAGCCAATGATACCTCAGAGGCCCTAGTTAAAATCAATGCAGAAATGGTAGCAATCCGCACAGTAGCCCTACAGAATAGACTGGCCCTTGATTACATCCTGGCTGAAAAGGGAGGTATTAGCGCCCTACTCGGAACTGAGTGTTGCACGTATATCCCAGATAGCTCCGAAGAAATTACCCACTTAGCGGAGCATATCCAAAAGGAGGTAGAAAAACCTAAGCAGCCCCATCATTCACTTTGTGGAGCGGAGCCACTGAATGGCTAGGTTCAATAGGAACTTCATTGGTGGAAGGTTTAATTCTATTGGTTGTAATTATTTTACTTTTATATTGTTTGTTTATGTTGATTAAATGTTGTTGCAGCCAGGCGGCTGTAGCTGCTGTCCCGCATGTGAGACACCTTGCAGGTCCCAGCAGACCGTCTGTACGTGGCACAGGGGTATGTTGTGCTTAAGGGAAGGTTGTTTACTGGTTGAATTAAGATATTGATTTGGATTAAATTGGAATAAGGTTAATTAACCTACTAAAACCAGACTTCCATTGTGGCCACGATGGAATTCGGGTCGGTGTAAATTTGTGTGGAAGCTACTAGTCCGGACATGTGGCGAAACACATCAACAAATTTTAGAAGAAAACTCTTAACATGTATGAAATTATTTTGTAGAATGTTTAACCAGTGATACCTGATGTTTTATGATTCAGTTTGTGAAAGAATCAAATGGGGGATTGATAGAGAATTCAAACAGGCTGCATTTAGACAGGTTGAGAAAACACAGACTCCCATGTCTACGTGTGACTGAGCACATTGCATTAAGTCATCAATCAACTTGACATTTTAGGACCTTTAGGTAGCGAGCCAATTAAACGTTAAAAGACTATCAAATGAGCCAATAAGGTCAAAGAAGGCGAGTTCTTTTCTGTAAATTGCACCAGGTAGAAGTACAGCCATTTTGACCATGTGGTCTCAGAAGGACAACGGCCTGGCTTAAAGCCAGAAGCTTGTTGCTGCTGCCAAAATAAAGTTAAATTAAAACTACAACCGGAGTTCGTATTTCATTGGAAATTAAGAGATCTTACACTGCCCTTGCTCATCTGCTGCTGAAGCACTCATCAATGCCTTTGATACCTCTAGTCTTGACTATTCGAATGCACTCCTGGTTGGCCTCCCACATTCTACCCTCCGTAAACTAAAGGTGATCCAACAATTGACTGCTTGTGTACTAACTCGCCCCAAGTCCTGCTCACCCACCTCGCTGACCTATATTGGCTCCTGGTTAAACAACGCCTCAATTCCAAAAATCTCTTCCTGGTTTTCAAACCCCTCCATATCTCTGTAATCTCCTCCAGCTCCACAACCCCCCGTCTCCCCACTTCTGCCCTTTTGAGCATCCCTGATTATAATCACTCATCCATTTGTGGCCATGCCTTCTGTTGCCTAGCCCCTGGAATTCCCTGCCTAAATCTCTCTGTCTCTCTATCCTCCTTCAAGACGCTTCTTAAAACCTACCTCTTTGACCAAGCTTTTGGTCACCTGCCCTAATTTCTCCTTAGATGGTTGGGTGTCAATTTTTTTGTCTCATAATACTCCTGGGAAGGGCCTTGGGACGTTTCACTAAGTCAAAGGCGATATAAAAATATAAGTTATTGTTGCTGTAATTAAAGTTCTCTGCAATGTGTAATTTGATCCAGTCATTGTCAGGCATGCTATAGAGTTCAAAGTCCATTTTTTAAAATATTCGTTCCGGGATGTAGGCATCCCTAGCAAGGCCAGCATTTATTGCCCATCCCTAATTGCCCTTGAGCAGGTGGTGGTGAGCCGCCTTCTTGAACCACTGCAGTCCTTGTGGTGAAGGTACTCCCATAGTGCTGTTAGGGAGGGAGTTCCAGGATTTTGACCCTGCAACGATGAAGGAATGACAATATATTTCCAAGTCAGAATGGTGTGTGACTTGGAGGGGAACTTGGAAGTGATGATGCTCCCATGCGCCTGCTGCCCTTGTCCTTCCAAATGGTAGTGGTCGTGGGTTTGGGATGTGATGCCGAAGAAGCCTCAGCAAGTTGCTGCAATGCATCTTGTAAATGGTACACACTGCCGCCACGATGCGCTGGTGGTGGAGGGAGTGAATGTTGAAGGTGGTGGACTGCTTTGGTCCTGTATGGTGTCGAACTTCTTGAGTGTTGTTGGAGCTGCACTCGTCCAGGCAAGTGGAGAGTATTCCATCACACTCCTGCCTTGTAGATGGTGGAAAGACTTTGGGAGCCAGGAGATGAGACACTCGCCGCAGAACACCCAGTCTCTGATCCGCTCTTGTTGCCACAATATTTATGTGGCTGGTCTAGTTAAGTTTCTGGTCAATGGTTACCTCCAGGATGCTGTAACCATTTACACCTCCTCTGGACCCATCTTTTGTTTTCATACTTGTCTTTATCACCTCCTTTTGTCTTGCACCTTCAACACTTTTGTCATTTAATCATTCCTGTCCTCAACCCCACCACAGACCTCTGTCTCTTTTGTTCTTTTCCTGTCCCCTTTTCCTTGACTCGGCACGTGCTAAAAGCTGCTCATCTCTAACATCTTCCAATTCTGATAAAGGTCATTGACCTGAAAGGTTAGCTCACTATTTCACCCTCTACAGACACACTGCACCTTTCCAGTATTTTCATTTTTTATTACTGAAATTCCCTATTGCTCTGCTAACACTACTGCTTTCAGAGAACAGACAGCATTCACACTCCTGGGTTAGGAGCACACAGCATGCTCACACTGCCGATTTCAAAGGCGGCACAGCGGTCACACTGCCGATTTCCAATCCCCTGCCCTCTCCCCCCACCCTGATCCATTGTCCTCTCCCCTCTTCTGATCCCTTCCTCTTCCCCCCCTCTGATCCCTTGTCCTCTTCCACCCCCCCTCCCCACCGTCCTCTTCCCCCCACCCCCCTCCAGATCCCCCGTCCTCTTCCCCCCCACCCCCCTCCAGATCCAGTCCTCTCTCTCTCTCCACAACCGCCCCCCCCCGATCCCGTCCTCTACCGCCACCCTCCCGATCCCGTCCACGCCCCTTTCCCCCGTCCTCTCCCTCCATTGATCCCATCCTCTCCCCCACTCCGATCCGCAACATCTGGTGCGCACGAGTGGCACCCAGATGCCGTGCCAGCAGTCACAGCACTGAAACTCCCGGTTGTTTGGTTCAAGCCTGTGCTCCCACATACTAAAATTCCCTCCCTGTACATACTGGTGCTGCACTTAATTGGTTTTGTAGAAAAAAATATATAAAAAAACACAATCTTAAGAGACCAGCAGATTTCCGTGCCCCCAGTCCTGCTCCCACTGGCTATTCCCCCCACTCCCTCTCCAAGGAGTAGTTGAGGCAACTAGCATAGATGCATTTAAAGGGAAGTTAGATAAGTGCATGAGGGAGAAAGGACTAGAAGAATATGCTGATATGGTTTGATGAAGAGGGGTGAGAGAAGGCTCATGTGGAGCATAAATGCCAACATCAACCTGTTCAGCCAAATGGCATCTTTCTGTACTGTAGACTCGCTGTAATTCTATGTAAGAAGTGTGAAGGAATGCATTTTGGAATGCAGAATGAAGAGAGGCAATATAAATAAAATGGTACAATTTTAAAGGAGGTTCAGGAACAGAGAGACCAGGAGGTTCACATACAGAAATCTTTGACGATGTTAGGACAAGCCGATAAGGGTGTTAAGATTACCCTGTCACTTACGGGATCCTAGCCTTTATAAATAGAGGCAGAGAGTATAAGAAAGACTTGCATTTATATAGCACCTTTCACGACCACCGGACATCCCAAAGGGCTTTACAGCCAATGAAGTACCTTTTGAAGTGTAGTTGCTGTTGTATTGTAGGAAATGTGGCAGCCAATTAGTGTCTAGCAAGCTCCCATAAACAGCAATGTAATAATAAAAACAGATCATTAAGGTGATTGAGGGATAAACATTAGCCAGGACACCAGGGATAACTCCCCTGCTCTTCTTTGAAATAGTGCCATGGAATCATATATGCCCACCCAAGAGAGCAGATGGGGCCTTGGTTTAGCGTATCATCCGAAAAAGTCCCTCAGTACTGCACTGGCATGCCAGCCATGATTTTTGTGCTCAAGTCTCTGGAGTGGGACTTGAACCCACAACCTTCTGATTCAGAGGCAATGGTGCTACCAACTGAGCTACTGGCTGACACATAAGGAATAAGAAAGTCATGCTAAACCTTGATGGAGTCTCAGTGTGTGTATTGTGCCCAATTGTGGGCACCACACTTTAGGAAGGATGTCAAGGCCTTGGAAAGGGTGGAGAGGAGATTTACTAGAATGGTACCAGGAATGAGGGGCTTCAGTTATGTGGAGAGACTAGAGACTAAAGGTTTGCTAATTGGCAAATGAAGTTCAGTTAAATGCAAGGTATATATTTTGGTAGGACGAATATGGAGGTCACTTGTTACTTGGAGGGTGCAAGTCTAAGTGGGGTAGAAGAACAAAGGGATCGCGGAGTACAAATACACAAATCATTAAAAGTTGCGACACAGGTTAACAAGGCCATAAAAATAGCAAACCAAGCTCAAGGGTTTATCTCTTGAGGTATACAATTGAAAAGTAGGGAAGTTATGCTAAACCTGTATTGAACCTTGGTCAGACCACACTTACGAGTACTTCATACAGTTCTGGTCGCCATATTATAAAAAGGATATAGGAGGCACTGGAGGGTGTGCAGAGAAGATGATAGCAGAGGGTATACATATCAGGAAAGGATGAACAGGCTGGGTCTCTTGTCTCCTGAAAAAAAGGCGGCTGAGGGGTGACCCAAGAGGTCTTTAAAATTATGAAAGGTTTTGCTAAGAGTGGATACAGAGAGAATCAGAAGTTTACAGCACGGAAGGAGGCCAGTTCGGCCCATCGTGTCCGCGCCGGCCAACAAGAGGCTATCCAGCCTAATCCCACTTTCCAGCTCTAGGTTACTGCACTTCAAGTGCATATCGAAGTACTTTTAAAATGTGGTGAGGGTTTCTGCCTCTACCACCCTTTCAGGCAGTGAGTTCCAGATCCCCACAACCCTCTGCATGAAGAAATTTCCCCTCAAATCCCCTCTGAACCTTCTACCAATTACTTTAAATGTATTCCCCCTGGTTGTTGATCCCTCTGCTAAGGGGAATAGGCCCTTTCTATCCACTCTTTCTCGGCCCCTCATAATTTCATACACCTCAATGAGGTCTCTCCTCAGCCTCCTCTGTTCCAAGGAAAACAAATCCAGCCTATCCAATCTGTCCTCATCGCTAAGATTTTCGACTCCTGGCAACATCTTGATAAATCTCCTCTGTACCCTCTACAGTGCAATCACGTCCTTCCTGTAATGTGGTGACCAGTACTGCACACAGTACTTCAGCTGTGGGCTAACCAGTGTTTTGCACAGTTCAAGCATAACCCCCCCCTGCTCTTTTATGCTATGCATCGGCTAATAAAGGCAAGCATTTCGTATGCCTTCTTAACCACCTTATCCACCTGGCCTGCTACCTTCAGGGATCTGTAGACATGCACTCCAAGGTCCCTTTGTTCCTCTAGTGGTTGAAATAAAGGTGATAGAGGGATATGGGAAAAGAGAAGGCAGGTGGAATTATGACTACTGCTTGTGTGGACGATAAATACCAACACAGGCAGGCTGGCCTGAACGGTCTGTTTGTGTTGTAATTTCTACATAATTCTATGAAACATATATACTCCAGCAAAATTCTGGGTAAGGAAATTTCTCCTAACCGCTCCCATCACTTGCTTAGTGATTGTTTTAACTTGATAACACTCATCACTTACTCCCCAAACAAAGGAAATTGTACTTATCTATGCATTCTAACACTCTTCATAATTTTAAAAAACCTCTGGGAAATCTCCTCATAGTCTTTTCTGGTGCAGTGGAAATAGTCCTAGAATTTCAAATCTCTCAGCAGTTTCACATCTCTGGCATCATCCTGGTGAATCTATGTTGTATGCTTTCTATGGCTTTAATGACTGGAGCAAGACCTAGCTCTGTCAAGCCCGTGTGGTGGCTGGTGTGCAACGGCCACCACACGTTAAAAAAAATCCACGCACAGGCATCTTCCAGCCTTCAATATGTAGTTCAGGACTGGAATATCAGGTCCTTCATTGAAACACTTGAACTCATCCCTTAATGTTTCCACTTGTGAGGAAGAGCAGAACTAGAGGCCATCAATATAAGACAGTCACCAAGAAATCCAATAGGGAATTCAGAAGAAAATTCTTTACCCAAAGAGTGGTGAGAATGTGGCACTCGCTACCCCAGGGAGTAGCTGATGAGAATAGCATTTAAGGGGAGGCTAGACAAACATACGAGGGAGAAGGGAATAGAGGGTTATGCAGATAGATTTAGATGAGGAAAGACGGGAGGTGGCTCGAGTGGAGCATAAATGTCGGCATGGACTGGTTGGGCAGAATGGCCTGTTTCTGTGTCGTATATCCTACATAATCCTAGATAAACTGTAATTTTTCTCCTTGGAGCAGAGAATGTTAAGGGGAGATTTTTATCGGGAAGTTCAAAATCATGAAGGGTTTTGATAGAGTAAATAAGGAGAAACTGTTTCCAGTGGCAGGAGGGTCAGTAAGGCACAGATTTAAGGTAATTGGCAAAAGAACCGGGTGGGGAAAAAAGAGATTTTTTTTTTTACACAGCGAATTATGATCTGGAATGCAGAGCCTAAAAGGGTGGAGGAAGCAGATTGAATAATAACTTTCAAAATGGCCGAGGATTGTGCTATTCCCCCATGTGATGTGAGGAGGCATTAATCGAGCTGATCCTGTGCTCAGCTAACAATTGAGACACGTTCCAGCTCATGTCAGTGATCAGCAAGAAGGAGCAGGAAAGAGAATGGCTGAGGCCAACTAGATTGCATTCGCTGAAGCAATGACTTCAACACATAATACAATAAAAGGTCCCAAGGCGCTTGTCCTCTGGTTAGCTGTCTCAAATTTACATAGACTTACAAAGAATTTACAGCACAGAAACAGGATGTTCGGCCCAATCGGTCCATGCCAGTATTTATGCTCCACATGAGCCTCCTCCCACCCTACTGTTCCCATTGGTGGAAGGGTCAAGAACCAGAGGTCCCAGTTTTAAAGTGATTGGCAGAAGAACCAAAGGCTACATGAGGAAAAAAATTTTTTACACAGAGTGTAGGATCTGGAGTGCGCTGCATGAGAGGGTGTTGGAGACGTACTGAATCATGGCTTTCAAAACGTAATTGGACAGGTACCCGAAGGAAAATATTTTGAAAGGCTACGGGGAAGGGGGACCAGCTGAAGTGTTCTTGCAGGGAGCTGACGCGGGCTCGATTGGCTGGGTGGCCTCCTTCTGTGCTGTAATCATTCTATGATTCTACTTAATCTCACCCAATCAGCGTGTCCTTCTATTCCTTTCTTCCTTGTGTGTTGGTTTAGCTTCCCCTTGAATGCATGCATGCTATTCGGCTCAACCATTCCCTGTGGTAGTGAGTTCCACATTCTAACCACTCTGGGTAAACAAGTTTTTCTGGAATTCCTTATTGGATATATTAGTGATACATGGTCACGCCACATAATAGAAATGTCCACGTACACCCTGCAGTTTCTGGGGACTCTGCCTCACCATGTTTGTTACGAAGTCCTTTTCTGCAGCTCTGCTAATGATTCAATTAATTTTTAACTGAACCTGGGTAGCACCCTCTCATTACAATGCAATTGTCTAGTAAGTTGTTTGATAGTTGCTACTTAACAAAATTCCCAGCAAATCTGGGCGCCTTACCAAATGTGCCGAACCCGCCCAATGTGTGTCCCTCTATCTTTTCTATTATTGCTGCTGCCGAAATCTCCAGTGGCCAAAAGCTACCAGTCTTGCACAAGACTGGAAATACCGTGACTGGTATAAGAATGTTTGCCATATGTATTGCAGCAAACTGCAATTTTCTTGCAATGAGCATTTACAGTGGAGTTCTTCATTAATTAGCTATCGAAGTTGTTCTTTCAGACCATAACTGTGAAATACTCCCATCGAAGTTTAAAAATAATTACATTCCAAGAACAGTCTTTCCAGCTTTCCTTTATATAATAGAGTGGGGGGTCCATATTACGCGGAATATTGTTCGTTGAGCTCAATGCCACCCACCACTGTACTCATCAAAATTAAAAGCTGACCAAAATGTTGTATTCTATTAAATGGCACCCTAAATGTAATCCCATCTGCTTGCATACAGGCATTTCCCTGGACTCTGAGTTACTCAATACTGGCCTCCCAGATAGGAGAGAGTGAGAGGGGCCGTGTGCTAAAATCACGCAGCCACGGAGATGATAGCACTCCCATCGCAGGCCCCTCTTCCAGAGACTTGAGGACATAACTATGCTGACACTCAAGTAACCTCCAGATGGTATAAGAAGGGAGCAATGTGCGGCGGCCGGCCCGGAAATCCACGTGGTCCCGGCCTGCAAGACCATCAACAGGCCAGGATCATTGGAGGG